>NC_089503.1:41101920-41425322 GCF_036850995.1 Saccopteryx leptura
CCGTTTACGTCCTCAACCTGGCAGCAGCCGACTTCCTCTTCCTCTGCTGCTATACTACATATGCCCTGGATAGATTCACTGGGTATTTCTCTTCCATCTCCGCACACATCCTGCACTTTTTCTTCAGTGTGGCAACCACTGCGTATATCACAGGCCTGAGCATTCTCAGTGCCATTAGCACAGAGCGCTGTCTGTCTGTTCTGTGGCCCATCTGGTACCGCTGCCGCCGCCCCAAACACATGTCAGCTGTCTTGTGTTCCCTTCTCTGGGCTCTTTCTCTGCTGCTGAGCCTCCTGGACGAGATGTTCTGTCACATCCTGGATAGTAACATTTCTGTTGTGTGTAAAGTGATTTATCTTATCACCTTTGCATGGCTGATTTTGTTATTTGTGATACTCTCTGGGTCCAGCCTGGCCCTGCTGACCAGACTGCTATGTGGTTCCCAGCGGGTGCAGCTGACCCAGCTCTATGTGACTGTCATGCTCACGGTGCTGGTCTTCCTCCTCTGCGGCCTGCCCATCGGCATCCTTACTACCTGGTATCAACATGATCTGATTTCCTGCATTGATAAATACCTGGTTCCAATTATCCTGTCCTGTGTCAACAGCTGCGCAAACCCCATCATTTACTTCTTCGTTGGCTCCTTTAGGCAGCGATGGTGGAAGCGGCGACAGAATCTGAGGGTGGTTCTGCAGAGGGCTCTGCAGGACACTCCTGAAGTGGATGAACATGGGGAAAGCCCTCCTCAGGAGACACTGGCGATGTCGAGAAGCAGTCTGGTGTCCTGATTCAGTCTTGCTTTGTTCAGACAGATGTGATTTGACAGCTAGCTTTGTCCCTATCAGTTTTTGAGGTTTCCTTAATGTGTCTGCCCTGTGGAACCCAAAATTAAGACAGTTAACATGACAAACCCTCTCCTAGGTTTAAGTGGCTATTTGGGGTTTTTTATGGTCCCATACAAACCTGGTGATTTTTTGTTCTATTTCTTTAAACAATGACATTGGGATTTTGATGGGGATTGCATTAAATTTGTATATTGCTTTGTGTAATATGGCCATTTTAACTATGTTGATTTTTCCAATCCATAAACATGGAATATATTTCCATTTCATTGTGTCTTTTTCAATTTCTTTCAATAATGTTTTGTAGTTTTCACATCCTTTAGTCAGTTTAATCCTAGGTGTATTTGTTGTTTCAACTGTAAAGGAATTGGGGTTTTTTTAGTTCATTTTCCAAAGTTTCAACACTGGCATATAGGAAAGCAATAGGCTTTTGTATATTGATTTTGTATTCTGTCACTTTACTATATTGCTTTTATTATTTCTAATAGCTTTTTGGTGAAGTCTTTGGGGCTTTTTATATACAGGATCATGTCATCTGCAAAAAGTGATACCTTTACTTCTTCTTTCCCGATGTGAATGTCTTTTATTTCTTTCTCTTGCCTGATTGCTCTAGCTAAAACTTCTAGAACTATGTTGAATAAGAGTGGAGAGAGTGGGCAGCCTTGTCTTCTTCCTGAGATAGAGAAAAAGCCTTCATTTTTTTAAAACATTTAGTATGATATTAGCTGATGGTTTGTCATATATGGCCTTTATTATGTTAAGGTACTTATCTTCTATTCCAATTTTCTTGAATGTTTTAAACATAAATGTGTATTGTATCTTATCAAATGCCTTTTCTTCATCTATTGATAAGATCATATAATTTTTGTCCTTTGCTTTGTGTATTATGTTGGTCAATTTCTGAATGTTGAACTATCCTTGCGCTCCTGGACTGATTCCTACTTGATGGTGATGTATTATTTTTTTAATGTACTGTTGTATTCCATTTGCTAGTATTTGTTTAGGATTTTTGCATCTGTATTCATTAGATATATTGGTCTGTAGTCTTCATTTTTTGCATTGTCCATGCCAGGTTTTGGTATGAGGGTTATTTTGGTCTCATAAAATGTGTTAAGGAATATTGCTTCTTCCATTTTTTGGAAGACTTTGAGAAGTATAGGTACCAAATCTTCTTTGAATGTTTGGTGGATTTCACTAGTGTAGCCATCAGGTCCTGGACTTTTGTTTTTGGGGAGGTTTTTGATAGTTGTTTCTATTTTCTCTCTGCTTATAGGTCTATTTAGGTTTTCCATTTCTGTGTGACTCAGTCTAGGAAGATTGTATAGTTTCAGGAATATATCTATTTCCTCTAGGTTACTGAACTTGGTAGCTTATAATCTTTCATAGTATTCTATAATCCTTTATATATTAATGATGTACATAGTAATTTTTTCTCTTTCATTTCAGATTTTGTTTATATGAGTCTTTAGTTTTTTTCCTTAGTGAGTCTAGCCCAGTGGTTCTCAACCTGTGGGTCGCGACCCCAGCGGGGGTCGAACGACCAAAACACAGGGGTCACCTAAAGCAATGAGAATACATTCCGAATCATAACTGTAGCAAAATTACAGTTATGAAGTAGCCACCAAAATTATTTTTTGGTTTGGGATCACCGCAACATGAGGAACTGTATTGCGGGGTCACGGCATTAGAAAGATTGAGAACCACTGGTCTAGCCAGTGGTTTGTCAAGTGTTTAATCTTTTCAAAGAACCAGCTGTTTGTTGTATTTTTTCTATAGTGTTTTTATTCTCTATTTTATTTAATTTTGCTCTAATTTGTACTATTTCCTTTCTTCTGCTGACTTTGGGTTACCTTTGTTCTTCTTTTTCTAGTTTCTTAAGATGTGATATTAGGTTGTTTACTCAGGATCTCTATTGTTTCTTGATATAGGCCTGTAATAATATAAACTTCCCTCTTATTACTGCTTTCACTGCATCCCAGAACTTTTGATATGTCATGTTGTCAATGTCCTTAAGGTGACCAACGTTTTTACAATGAAAAGAAGGACAAAAATAAATTGAAGAAAACAATATCATAAGTAAAAGAAACAGGAGTGACATCAGAGAAATGGCGCCGTGAGGGGTGCTCCCAATACCTCTCCCTGAAATTTCAACAAATTCAACAACTAGAGACAGAAAAACAATCCCAGGAGCATCTGAAATGCACATGCCTCAAACAAAGGTACAATTGGGCAAAAAGGTGGCTGAATATATAATCCACTCTGAAGGAAATAAGACAGAGAATGGAGTATTCCGCTTTCCTCACTGACCTGAGGAAGGGCTGCTTTCACTTGGAACTGAGAGGAAGGGAGCGTTAGGGGAGAGGCAATAAGCTGGCTAGGGCAGAGGCATTCAAGCTGAGGAGAGAGCGTGCCTGCGGCTCAGCCAACACAGAGTTAACGCCAGCAGCAAACCCTGGCAAAGGTGGGCGGGTAGTTGCCTACTGAGACTGATACCAAAGTGGTTTTGCACTTTGTTTACTCCCGGTCTCCCAGTCAGCAGTCAGCAAACACAGGCAGTGTGTGAGTGGTTCCACCTGGCACTTCAGGCGTGGGCACCCATGTTCCCGGACAGGAGGGGCCGGGTCGGAGACTGTCAGCAGTGGCCTTCTGCATGGGCTGTAGCCAGAGTTTTATATAATCCCCACTCCCGAACAATAGCACATGGGAAGTACACGAGAGCCAGCTTCCCTACATCCTGACCTGTCCGGGCGGGGCACCTCTGCCAGCCATACAGGCTAACAAAGCACATTTCTGCAAAAGAGAACTGCAAAAGTGGTGGGGGGAAGGGTGCAGAGGTAGCTTGCAGACAGCCTCTTGAAAGCAGACCCGCAGAACGCTGAAATGAGCCTAAACCACAGTCTGCTCACTGCCCGGCCGGCTTATGCTGGCAGCTCTGGCTGACAAAGCCTTCTTTCCCAGGCCTGCGATTGAAGCAGACCCAGAGGAGGGACTTGATCATTCTTAGGGCCTCTTGCTCTGCAGGCAGTGGTTGGGACAACTTCCAGCCAGCCAATACAGGTTAAAAAGCACAGTCCCACAAAGCATACCTCAGAGAACACTGCAGAAGTTGGGTGGGCTGGGCTGTAGGCTTCCCAACAAGGGAGAAGCCTGTGGAGAGCATATCTGTGGAGCACTGAGGCAAAGTTAACTAGACGTACCCAGGGAACCTTAGAAAGGAGCCTGACCAGAAGTCAGCTCACTGCCCTGCCTGCTTCAGCTGGTGGCTCTGGTTGACAAAACTTTCATACCCAGGGCTGTGTTTTGAACAAACCTGGAAGAGAGACTGGGCAGCTTTTAAGACCTCTTGCTCTGCAGACAGTGACTGGGGCATCTTCCTACCAGCCGATACAGGTTATAAAGTGCAAAAAGCCTGGGAAGATTAGAACCGTGGAGAGCTGAAGCATACTAAATATGCCCGGAGGCTCACAGAAAGACACCTGAAAAGCAATCAGCTCTCATCCCTGCCTGATTACACTGGCGGCTCTGGCTGACAAAGCCTTACCCAGAACCCTGCTTTGAGTGAGGATAAAGGGGGCATTTGGCAGCTCTTAGAGCCTCTTGCTCTCCAGCAGTGGCTGGGACAACTTCACAGCTGGGTCCCCAGGCTGCTGGTTCAGGAAGGAGAGATCTGGGGAGAGGTTCCAGGAAAATGGATTCTCCCATTGTCAGAGCCTGCAAACGCTAACAAGCCCCGCCTAACAACAGGACTGAGGCCTAGTTAACGCCATCACCATAGTAACACATTAGCTGCAAATGTCTGCCTAAGAGTGCCACAGGGGCAGAACCTGGGGTACAGTGCAACTGGCCAAAAAGAGAGAGAAGGAAGAAAAGGTAAGAAGATAACCTCTCAAAACCAAAAAAAAATCCACAGTCTTTATAACTTTTTCAATTTTTTTTTCAATTTTCATCTTAATTTTCTCCCACCTTGGTTATTTTATCCTCTTTCCATTTATTCTTTTCTTTTCATTTTGAAATTCATTACCCATAGGTATTACGTTTTCCATTCTTTTTTTTTTCTATGAGGGTTACATTCTAAAAACCTTAACTCTTTTTTTTCTTTTCTCTTTTTTTTTCTCTCTCTCTTTTGGTTTCTTCTTTTCTCTTTCACTTTTTCTCTCATTCAATCCTCACTCACAAATTATTTTATTCTGAATTCAAATTTTTTCTTTGTGGCATTTAGTGTGCTTTTTACATCATTTCATATCATTAGCATTTCCCCCAACTCCAGCTCTCCATTCTAGGTAGTTTTTGCTCTACTTAATACAATAGAATTTTCATTTTTCACTGTATTTTTTCCTTTTTTCTCTTTTTCTTTTCTTCTTCTTTTCTCCTTTACTAAATCTCTCATTCGACCATCATTTACAAACAAATTATTTTATTCTTGATCCAAATTTTTTCCTGTAGCATTTTGTGGGTTCTTACCTCGTTTTTTGCCTCTTTGTCACTTCCCCCCAATTCAGGCTCTCTGTTCTATGTAGTTTTTGTTCCACGTAGAACAATAGAATTTTCAGTTTTTCACTGTACTTTCTCAAAAAAAGATTTATATTTATATATTTTTATCAACTCTTATTAGTGTTATTAACAATACCACTCTCAAATGCCATTAAGGAAAAGGAAATAGAATATCATGGATATAAAAGAAAGAGATGTAGCTCAGATTGATGAGAAAAAATCTATAGAAAAAAATTTCAATAGCTTGGAAACTTTGGAGTTAAATGACAGAGAAATTAAAATTGAAGTCCTAAAAAATACTCAGAGATATACAAGAAAGCACAGACAGGCAGTTTAGGGAGCTCAAAAAACAATTCAATGAACAGAAAAAAATACATCACCAAGGAAATTGAAACTATGAAAACGAATCAAACAGAGATGAAAAACTCAATTTATGAACTGAAAAATGAGGTAACAAGCTTAGCTAAAAGAACATGCCAGATAGAGGAGAGAATTAGTGACATAGAAGACAGGCAACCAGAGGCACTACAGCGAGAAGAGGAGAGGGACTCACAAACTTTAAAAAATGAGAAAGCTCTACAGGAATTGTCTGACTTCATCAAAAAGAGCAACATAAGAATAATAGGTATATCAGAAGGAGAAGAGAGAAAAAATGGAATGAAGGACATATTTAGACAAATAATAGATGAGAACTTCCCAAGCCTGTGGAAAGAACTAAAGCCTCAAATTCAAGAAGCAAACAGAACACCAAGTTATCTTAACCACAACAAACCTACTCCAAGGCACATCATAATGAAATTGGCACAAACCAATGACAAAGAAAAATTCTCAAGGCAGCCAGGGAAAAGAATACAACTTATAAAGGAAGGCCCATTAGATTATCATCAGATTTCTCAGCAGAAACTCTACAAGCTAGAAGAGAGTGGACCCCAATATTTAAAGTTCTGAAAGAGAGGAACTTCCAGACAACAATACTATACCCATCAAAGCTATCCTTCAAATACAAAGGAGAAATAAAAACATTCACAGATACAGAAAAGATGAGAGAATATATCACCAGAAAACCCCCACTTCAGGAAATACTAAAAGGGGTTTTCCGACCAGATACAAAGAGCAAAACAAAACAAAATTACAAGTAAAAGCTCCATCAAGATCACAATAAGAACAAGTTTAACCTGTGACAACAGAAACAGAAAAGGGGAGAGGACAAAGATTAACAGTAGCAAAGGAAAATGAAGTGCAGAAGCACTCATGAGATAATGTGCTACAATGAACATGATATGTATCCTTTCCATTACTTAATGGTAACCACTCCTGAAAAAACCACCACAGAAGCACATGGCTTGAAAAAAGAAGTAACAGCGGAAAGAAATATGGATTACAACCAAACAAAAACAAATTATAGAAAAACAAGAGAAGAATCAAACAAGATACAAAACTATCAGAAAGCAATATATAAAATGGCAATAGAAAACCCTCAAGTGTCAATAATTACACTAAATGTAAATGGAATGAACTCACCAATAAAAAGACACAGAGTAGCAGAATGAATTAAAAAGAAAATCCAAATGTATACTGCCTATAAGAAACACATCTAAGCTACAAGGATAAAAACAAATTCAAAGTGAAAGGTTGGAAAAAAATACTCCAAGCAAATAACATCCAAAAAAAGCAGGTGTAGCAATACTCATATCTAACAATGCTGACTATAAGACACCAAAGGTAATCAGAGATAAAAATGGCCATATCATAATGATAAAGGGGACATTAAATCAAGAAGACAAAACATGCCTGACCAGGCGGTGGCGCAGTGCATAGAGCATCAGACTGGGATGTGGAGAACCCAGGTTCAAGACCCCAAGGTCTCCAGCTTGAGCATGGGCTAATCTGGTTTGAGCAAAGCTCACCAGCTTAAACCCAAGGTCACTAGCTCAAGCAAGGGGTTATTCGGTCTGCTGTAGCCCCACGGTCAAGACACATAAGAGAAAGCAATCAATGAACAACTAAAGTGCCACAACAAAAAACTAATGATTGATGCTTCTCATCTCTCTGTGTTCCTGTCTGCCTGTCCCTATCTATCCCCCTCTCTGACTCTCGCTCTGTCTCTAAAAAAAAAAAAAGACATAACACTTCTTAATATATATGCACCAAACCAAGGAGCACCAAAATATATAAGACAGCTACTGATTGACCTAAAAACAAAAACAACAAAAATACAATCATAATTGGAGACCTCAATACACCACTGAAGGCTCAAGATCATTCATCCAAACAGAAAATCAATAAAGAAATATTGGCCTTAAACGAAACACAAGAACAATTGGATATAATAGACATCTATAGGACATTTCATCCCAAAGTGCCAGAGTATACATTTTTCACTAGTGTACATGGAACATTCTCAAGAATTGACCATATGTTGGGCCACAAAAATAACATCAACAAATACAGAAAGATTGAAATTATACCAAGCATATTTTCTGATCATAAAGCCTTGAAACTAGAATTCAACTGCAAAAAAGAGGTAAACAAACCCACAAAAATGTGGAAACTAAACAACACACTTTTTAAAAATGAGTGGGTCAAAGAAGAAATAAAAACAGAGATCAAAAGTTACATACAGACAAATGAAAATAACAATACAACATATCAGAATCTCTGGAATACAGCAAAACAGTAATAAGAGGGAAGTTCATATCACTACAGGCCTATATGAACAAACAAGAGAGAGCCCAAGTAAACCACTTAAATTCACATCTTAAAGAACTAGAAAAAGAAAAACAAAGGCAACCCAAAACCAGCAGAAGAAAAGAAATAATAAAAATCAGAGCAGAAATAAATAAAATAGAGAACAGAAAAACTATAGAAAAAAATTAATAAAACAAGGAGCTGGTTCTTTGAAAAGACCAACAAAATTGACAAACCCTTGGCAAGACTTACTAAGAATAAAATAGACTCATATAAACAAAATCCAAAAATGAAAGAGGAGAAATCACCACAGATATCATAGATATATTGATACAAAGAATTATTGTAGAATACTATGAAAAACTATATGCCACCAAATTTAACAATCTGGAAGAAATGGATAAATTCCTAGAACAATACAATCTTCATAGACTGAGTCATGAAGAAGCAGAAAGTCTAAACAAACCCATAAGCAGGGAGGAAATAGAAACAACTATCAAAAACCTCTCCAAAAATAAAAGTCCAGGGCCAGACAGCTATACTAGTGAATTCTATCAAACATTCAAAGACTTAGTTCCTATTCTACTCAAAGACTTCCAAAAAATTGAAGAAGAAACAATACTCCCAAACACATTTTATGAGGCCAACATAACCCTCATACTTAAACCTGGCAAGAACAAGACAAAAAAAAAACAACTACAGACTAATATCTCTAATGAATACAAATGCTAAAATACTAAACAAAATGCTAGCAAATCGAATACAACAACACATTAAAAAAAATAATTCATCATGATCAAGTGGGATTCATCCCAGAATCACAAGGATGGTTCAACATACGTAAAACGGTTAACGTAATACACCATATCAACAAAACAAAGAACAAAAACCATATGATCCTATCAATAGATGCAGAAAAGGCATTCGATAAAAGAAACACCATTTTATGTTTAAAACATCAACAAAATGGGTATAGAAGGAAATATCTCAACATAATAAAGGCCATTTATGATAAACCATCAGTTAACATCATATTAAATGGCATAAAACTGAGGACTTTTCCCCTAAAATCAGGAACAAGACAAGGTTGTCCACTCTCTCCACTCTTATTCAACGTAGTGCTGGAAGTTCTAGCCAGAGCAATCAAAGAAGAAAAAGAAATAAAAGGCATTCATATTGGGAAAGAAGTAAAGGTTTGACTTTTTGCAGATGATATGATCTTATACACCGAAAACCCTAAAGACTCCACAAAAAGACTACTAAAAACAATAAACCAATACAGTAAGGTCACAGGATACAAAAGTAATATACAAAAGTCCATTGCCTTCCTATATGCCAACAATGAAACATCAGAAAACAAACTCAAAAAAATAATCCCCTTCATGGTTGCAACAAAAAAAATAAAATACCTAGGAATAAACATAATAAAGAATGTAAAGGATCTACATAATGAAAACTGCAAAGCATTGTTAATGGAAATCGAAAAAGATACAATGAAATGGAAAAATATTCCTTGTTCTTGTATAGGAAGAATAAATATAGTCAAAATGACTATATTACCCAAAGTGATATACAAATTTAATGCAATTTCCATCAAAATTCCAATGTCATTTTTTAAAGAAATGGAACAAAAAACCATCAGGTTTATATGGAACTATAAAAAAGCCCGAATAGCCAAAGCAATCCTAAGGAAAAAGAACAAAGCTGGGGGCATTACAATACCTGACTTCAAATTATATTATAGAGCCATGACAATCAAAACAGCATGATATTGGCAGAAAAACAGACATTCACACCAATGGAACAGAATAGAAAGCCCAGAAATAAAACCACATATATATGGTCGAATAATTTATGATAAAGGGGCCAACAACACACAATGGAGAAAAGAAAGCCTCCTCAACAAATGGTGCTGAGAAAACTGGAAAACCACATGCAAAAGAATGATATTCGACTACAGTTTATCCCCTTGTACTAAAATTAATTCAAAATGGATCAAATACCTAAATATAAGACCTGAAACAATAAATTACATAGAATGAAACATAGGTACTAAACTCATGGACCTTGGTTATAAAGTGCACTTTATGAATTTGACTCCAAAGACAAGGGAAGTGAAGGTAAAGATAAATGAATGGGACCACATCAGACTAAGAAGCTTTTGCACAGCAAGAGAAACTGACAACAAAACAGACAGTCAACTAAATGGGAGATGATATTTGCAAACAACAGCTCAGATAAGGCCCTAATCTCTAAAATATACAAAGAACTCATAAAACTCAACAACAAACAAAGAAACAATCCAATAAAAAAATGGGAAGAGGACATGAACAGACACTTCTCCCAGGAAGAAATACAAATGGCCAACAGATATATGAAAAGATGCTCATCTTCATTAGCTATTAGAGAAATGCAAATCAAAACTACAATGAGATACTACCTCACACCTGTTAGATTAGCTATTATCAACAAGACAGGTAATAACAAGTGTTGAAAAGGCTGTGGAGAAAAAGGAATTCTCATCCACTGTTGGTGGGAATGTAAAGTAGTACAACCATTATGGAAGAAAGTATGGTGGGTCCTCAAAAAGTTAAAAACAGAACTACCATATGACCCAGCAATCCCTCTACTGGGTATATACCTACAAAACTCAAAAACAGTGGTACATAAAGATACATGCAGCCCCATGTTCATTGCAGCATTGTTCACAATGGCCATGACATGGAAACAACCAAAAAGCCCTTCAATATATGTCTGGATAAAGAAGATGTGGTACATATACACTATGGAATACTACTCAGCCATAAGAAATGATGATATTGGATCATTTACAACAACATGGATGGACCTTGATAACATTATACTGAGTGAAGTAAGTAAATCAGAAAAAACTAAGAACTATACATAGGTGGGACATAAAAATGAGACTCAGGGACATAGACAAGAGTGTGGTGGTTACTGGGGGGGGAGGGGAGAAGCACAAAGAAAACCAAATATTGATAGAAGGTGACAGAAGACAATTTGACTTTGGGTGATGGGTTTGCAACATAATCAAATGTCAAAATAACCTGGAGATGTTTTCTCTGAACCTATGTACCCTGATTGATCAATGTCACTCCATTAAAATTAATAATAAAATAAAATAAAAATAAAAGAAACATTTTATTCATTGCAACAATAATACACTATAATATGACAAATGCATAATTAAAACATTTGTAATATTTATATCGTAATTGTGCTTACATGCTTATTAATTTTTAATAATAATTGTAAGAAAAAAGTATTCATTTAGATACAAATACATCACATCACACTCAATGGATTGACTCTGCATTGATCAAATACGGATCTTTACACATTAGTCTTCCAATATCAAAAAGGAGGACATGGCCCTGGCCGGTTGGCTCAGCAGTAGAGCGTCGGCCTGGCGTGCGGGGGACCCGGGTTCGATTCCCGGCCAGGGCACATAGGAGAAGCGCCCATTTGCTTCTCCACCCCCCCCCCTTCCTCTCTGTCTCTCTCTTCCCCTCCCGCAGCCAGGGCTCCATTGGGGCAAAGATGGCCTGGGCGCTGGGGATGGCTCCTTGGCCTCTGCCCCAGGCGCTAGAGTGGCTCTGGTCGCGGCGGGGCGATGCCCCAGAGGGGCAGAGCATCGCCCCCTGGTGGGCAGAGCGTCGCCCCTGGTGGGCGTGCCAGGTGGATCCCAGTCGGGTGCATGCAGGAGTCTGTCTGACTGTCTCTCCCCGTTTCCAGCTTCAGAAAAAAAAAAAGGAGGACATGTAGGAGGACACTTTTTGAGGGAGGATGAAACTTACAAAAGGACTATCCTCCCTAAAGGGGGACGATTGGTCACATTATTGTCATTTGTCAGTATATACCTTTTGATCTCTGCTTTTATTTCTTCTTTGACCCATTTTTTAGAATTATGTTAATTTCCACATTTGGGGGGGGTTTCATTACTTCCTTTTTGCAGTTAAATTCTAAGTTCAAAGCCTTATGGTCAGAAAATATGCTTGGTATAATTTCAATCTTCCTGAATTTGTTGATGTTAGTTTTGTGGCCCAACATATGGTCTATCCTTGAGAATGTTCCATGTAAACTAGAAAAGGGTGTATAATCTGATGTTTTGGGATGAAATACCCTGTAAATGTTTATTATGTCCATTTCATACAGTGTGTCATTTAAGGCCGATATTTCTTTATTGATTTTCTGTTTGGATGATCTATCTGAAGCCATCAATGGTGTGAAATCTCCAAGTATGATTATGTTTTTGCCTGCCTCTATTCCTAGATCAGTTAGTAGATGTCATATATTTTTGTATTCCCTGGTTCAGTGCTGATATATTAAGAAGTGTTATGTCTTCTTGATACAATGTCCCCTTTATCATTATAAAATACTTATTTTTCTCTCTGGTTACCTTTGTTGTCTTGAAGTCAGCATTGTCAGATATGAGTATGGCTACACCTGCTTTTTGGGAGATATTATTTGCTTGGAGAATCATTTTCCAACCTTTCACTTTGAGTGTACTTTTGTCTTTGCAGTTTAGATGTGTCTCCTGAAGGCAGTATACAATTGGGTTTTGCTCTTTGATCCAACCTGCTAATCTGTGCCTCTTAATTGGTCAGTTTAGTCCATTTACATTTAGGGTAATTATTGACACTTGAGGATTTCCTATAGCTATTTTATGTTCAGTGTTCTGTTAGCTCTGTGTCTTGTTTGGGTCTTCTCTTTTGTGTTTCTGTTAGTTGTTTTTGTGTGGTGGTATTCCATACTTCTTTCCTCTGTTTCTTCTTTTTTTTTTCCAGCTGTGTATTTCAGTAGTGCTGGAGATCCCCACCCCCATTCTGAGACTATGACTGGTGCTTCTGCCTCATGGGAGATTCAGTAGAAACCTTCTGCACTATGGAAAGACCAAATCTCTGGGTTCCAGAGGTCACACCCTCCTGAGGTCTGTGAAAAAATTTAGGACGAACTGATACCTGAGTCCTGGTGTTGGAGCCACATCCATCATCTTTCCTAATCTCTGCTCCAGTCTATAGGCTCTACCAGAGTTTTTTTCAGAAGCCAAGCCTAAGAAACAACCAGCAGACAGAAAGAGCAGTAAGCAATCTCTGGAAACCTTGGGCCTTTTGCCAACTTGACCCCAGACCTAGTACTGGTAAAAGCCAGCCTAAGTGTGAAGCTTGGCATTTCCATGTGCACCTAAGCCCAGGAGAGGCCACCACAAACACTGGATAGCTTATAACTCCCAAAAGGTTGCTGAGGACTAGTCACAGCCAGTGATTTACACTGGTCTGCACCAGGTTCCTTTCTAAGAGGCCCAGAACCAACACATCCAGTGGCCAGCTACAAGGAACATCAAAGCAGGACCCAATTACCCTTAGTAGCAGCATAGCCAAAGGGAGAGTTCATCAGGCATCAAACCCAGCTGACACAAATTCCACTTTCTGTGGTCAACACCTGCAGAGCAGCTTACATGCATTGAATGAGGTCCAGCTTCAGAGTAATTCAGCCCAACTCCCATATATCCTGCCCAACCATTCTAAGATCCACAAGAGGAAGGAAGAGAGGCTTAGAGCACAGACATTCAAAGTGTGAGTTCCTTGGAGCCTATTGTTGGTACTGGTCATGGGAGTTAGCCACCTTCTGGAGGTCACAATCAGCCCCAGTGGAAGACTCTCTCAATCTTCCTCCCTGACCCAGGGCTTCCCAGATGAAAGAACTTCTGCAGAGGAGACTGTTGGCCCCACCCAACCTGAACCTGCTGGTCACCTCATGGGGGAGAATCAGAATTGGATTATCCAGCAGCAGCTCAGGGTTTAGGCTCTGAAGTAGGGGCCACTTTCCCATACTGAACTCCTGACCAAAAGACCCCTGTAGTAGAACATTCCACAAATTTCATCTCAACCTCAGCTGCTTTAATCCACCAACCTTGCATCCTGTGGAGGGTTTGGTGCGATGAGATAAGTCAGGGCCCATTTTACAGTCTTTCTACAGAAGACTCTTTGGAAGACTAGGCAGCTAGCTGTAAGAGGAGGTGGAGCTGCTAAAAACTGAAGGCAAATCTTAACCCTTTGATGAGTGAGTTTTTGTTAACCCCATGAATGAGGACGTACATGACAACAGTTTGTACTACTCAAATTGTTAAAGACCTTGAGTCCTTTTATTGAGCTGCTGTCAAATCTAAGCAGGAGAAAGCTGACCTTTATACACAAGTTGGCCCACCGACACATATCCAGGCACTGAAAATGCAGACACAAACATTGAACAGAGCGGTAGCTTCAGACAGGTAGCCCACAGTGGGTTACAAACATCTGACACCAACCTGTACCAGAACTTTGCCCAAGAAGACCCAGAACCAACACAAACAGTAGTGGGTGGCAAACTACACCAACACTAGATTCAACTAGCTATACAAGTGGCACACCCAAAGGAGGTGTCCAGCAGACACCAGACAACATGGAGAATAAATACACCCCATAGGACAGACATTATACAGTGTCTAATACACGTGACTAAGGTTGATTCTTAGAGCCAACCAGACTGAAGAGTTAACTCCACCCATGAAAAGACCAACAGCATTCAAGATTCACAAACCATAGGAGGGTAAATATAACCCTCAAAAAACATTCCTGAGTAAGGAGCTCAGGAGACCTGGACATTAGTACCACTGAGCCCACATTCTTTATAAAGGCATCACAACAAATTTGGGAGTCAGAGCAGAGCTACCAAATACATACACTGAATGGGCAGAAAAAGAAATATCACCCAAATGAAACAAGAGAAATCCCCAGAAAAATAATTAAATGAAATGAAAACAACCAAACTACCAGATGCAGAGTTTAAAAGAATAGTTATTAGGATGCTCAAGGATCTTAGAGTAAGAATGGATGATCACAATGAGAACTCAGTAAGCATTTAAAGTGACATTGAAACAATAAAAAAGAATGAGTCAGAAATGGCAAACACAATATCTGAAACAAAGACTACACTAGAAGCTATCAACAGCAGGCTGGATGAAGCAGAGGATTGAATCATTGATTTAGAGGACAAGATCCATGTAAGCACAGAACAAGAGCAACAAAAAAAAAGGAATCTCAAAATAGCTGAGGAATCTCCAAGAGATCTCTGTGACAACACGAAGAGAAACAACATCCATATCCATAGGGATTCCTGAAGAAGAAGAGAATCAACAAGATAAAGAACTTGTTCAACAAAATCATAGCTGAAAACTCTAAATTGATGAAGGAAAGTCACACAATTCAAGAAGCACAGAAAATCCCATTAAAGAAGAACCCAAAGAAGTCCACACCAAGGCACATCATAATTAAAATGCCAAACATAAGAAACAAAGAAGGAATACTAAAAGCTGCAAGAAAAAAGCAATTAATTACCTACAAAGGAGCTCCCACAGGCTGACATCTGACTTCTCAACAGA
Source organism: Saccopteryx leptura (assembly GCF_036850995.1). Taxonomy (NCBI): domain Eukaryota; kingdom Metazoa; phylum Chordata; class Mammalia; order Chiroptera; family Emballonuridae; genus Saccopteryx; species Saccopteryx leptura. The sequence goes on from NC_089503.1 coordinate 41,117,383, forward strand.
AACACTTTGGGCCAGAAAGGATTGGCAAGAAATATTCAAAGTGATGCAAAACATGAATCTACAACCAAGACTATTCTACCAAGCAAGGCTATCATTTAAAATTTAAGGAGAAATAAGAGCTTCCCAGACCAAAAAAAAAAAGCTCAAGAAGTTCATTACCACCAAACTAGCACTGCAAGAAATATTAAAGGATTAAAGGACCTGCTATACAAAAGAGGAAAGAAAAAAAGAAATTGAGAGAAAGAGGACTATAGGTTTAAAGAATAAAATGACAATAAATAAGTACAAATCAATAATAACCTTAAATGTAGATGGACTAACTGCTCCAATAAAAAGACATAGGGTAGGCTCCAGCCAGTTGGCTCAGTGGTAGAGCATCGGCCTGACGTGTGAATGTCCTGGGTTTGGTTCCCAGTCATGGCACAAAGGAGAAGCACCCATCTACTTCTTCACCCTTCCCTCTCTCCTTTCTTTCTATCTCTCTCTCCCGCTCCAGCAGCCAAGGTTCCATCAAAGCAAAGTTGGCCCGGGCACTGAGGATGGCTCCATGGCCTCCACCTCAGGTGCTAGAATGGCTCTGGTTACAATGGAGCAACGCCCCAGATGTACAGATCATCACCCCCTTGTGGGCTTGCCAGGTGAATCCAGGTCGGGCGCATGTGGGAGTCTGTCTCTCTGCCTCCCCGCTTCTCACTTCAGGAAAATATGAAAAAAAAAAAAAAAGAAAGAAATAGGATAGCTGCATGTATAAGAAAACAAGACCTGTATATCTTCATAACATTTTACCCCAAAGCAGCATAATATACATTCTTTTCAAGTGCACATGGTACATTCTCTAGGATAGACCACATGTTAGGAAATATCTAACAAGTCTCAATAAATTTTAAAAGATTGAAATTCTATCAAGCATCTTCTCTGATCACGATGTCAAGAAACTAGAAATCAATGACAATAGAAAAACTGAAAAACATTCAAACACTTGGAGGCTAAATAACATGTTATTAAATAAAGAATGAGTTAACAATAAATCACGAAAGAAATAAAAAATTTCTTGAAACAAATGAAAATGAACTTACAACAACCCAAAATTTATGGGACACAGCAAAAGCAGTCCTGAGAGAGAAGTTCATAGCATTACAGGCATACCTCAAGAAGCAAGAAAAGGCTCAAATAAACAATCTAACCCAGCACCTAAAAGAACCAGGATAAGAACAACAAACAAATCCCAGGAGAAGTAAAAGAAAGGAAATAATTAAGATCAGAGTAGAAATAAATGACATAGAGGCTAAAAATATATATAAAAGATCAATGAAACCAAGAGAAAGTTCTTTGAAAAGCTAAACAAGATCAACAAACCATTAAACAGGTTCTCATCAAGAAATAAAAAGAGAGGACCCAAATAAATATATTAGAAATGAAGGAGAAGTAATAACTGATATCACAGAAACACAAAGGATTGTAAGGAAATACTATGAAAAACTATATGCCAAAAAATTGGACAACCCGGGCAAAATGGATAAATTTCTAGATAAATACAATCTTCCAAACTCTATCTTGAACACTCAGAAAACATAAGCACACCAGTTACAACAAATGAAACTGAAGCAGTTATCAAAACACTCCCAGCAAACCAAAGTCCTGGACTGCATGGCTTCACAGTCAAATTTTATCAAACATTCAAAAAAGAACTAACACCAATCCTTCTCAAGCTATTCCAAAAAAAATCAAGAGGAAGGAAGATTTCCAAGCTTATTTTATGAGGCATGCATTATTCTAATTCCAAAACCAGGTAAAGATATTACAAAGAAAACTATAGACCAATATCCCTGATGAATATAGATGCTAAAATTCTCAACAAAATATTAGCAAACCAGATCCAACAATACATTAAAAAGATCACACATCATGATCAAGTGGGATTTATTTCAGGGAGCCTAAGCTGGTATAATATTGCAAATCAATAAATGTGATTCATTACATAAACAAAATGAAGGATAAAAATCACATGATTATATCAATAGATGCAGAAAAAGCATTAGATTAAATCCAGCACCCATTTATCATAAAAACTCTCAGCAAAGGGCCCTGGCTGGTTGGCTCTGTGGTAGAGCATGCGGGAGTCCCGGGTTCGATTCCCGGCCAGGGCACACAGGAGAAGCGCCCATTTGCTTCTCCACCCCCCCCCTCCTTCCTCTCTGTCTCTCTCTTCCCCTCCCGCAGCTGAGGCTCCATTGGATCAAAAAGATGGCTCAGGCGCTGGGGATGGCTCCTTGGCTTCTGCCCCAGGCGCTAGAGTGGCTATGGTCGCGACAGAGCGACACCCCGGATGGGCGGAGCATCGCCCCCTGGTGGGCGTGCCGTGTGGATCCCGATTGGGCGCATGCGGGAGTCTGTCTGACTGCCTCCCCATTTCCAGCTTCGGAAAAATGAGAAGAAAAAAAAAAACTCTCAGCAAAGTAGGAATACAGAGAACTTACCTAAATGTAATAAAGGCCACATATGAAAACCCACAGCCAACATCATACTAAATGGGCAAAAATTAAAAGCAATCCACCCTAGATTAAGGAACAAGACGGGTGTCGCCTTTTACCTCTTGTATTCAACATAGTACTGAAAGTCCTAGCCACAGCAATCAGACAAGAAGAAATAAAAGGCATCCGAATTGAAAAAGATGTAAAAGTGTCATTTTCTGATGACATGATATAATACATAGAAAACTCTAAAGTCTCAGCCAAAGAATTATTAGACCTGATAAATGAATTTGGCAAAGTGGCAGGATATAAAATTAATATTCAGAAACCAGTGGCATTTTAATACACCAATAATAAACTGTCAGAGAAAATAAGGAAAAAAATCTCATTTACTATTGCAACAACAAAAATAAATAAAGTACCTGGGAATAAATTTAACCAATGGGGTAAAAGACTTGTACTTGGAAAATTATAAAACATTGAAAAAATAAATTGAGAAAGATACTAATTAAAGCATATACCCCATTCACGGATAGGAAGAATAAACATCATTAAAATGTCCACACTACCCAAAGCAACCTATAGATTTAATGTAATTCCTATTAAAATATCAATGGCATACTTCAATGTTCTAGAATAAATAATCCAAAAATTTATATGGATCCAAAAATGAACCCAAGTAGCCTCAGTAATCTAGAAAATGAAGAACAAAGTGGGAGGTATCACATTTCCTGATATCAAGTTACACTATATGACCATGGTCATCAAAACAGCTTGATAGTACTTACATAAGAACATGCATACAGATCAGTGGAACAGAACAGAGACCCCAGGAATAAACCCTGACCTTTATGATCAACTAATATTTGACAAAGGAGGCAAGAGCATACAATGGAGTAAAGACAGTCTCTTTAATGAATGGTGTTGGAAAAACTGGACAGATAAATGGAAAATAAATGAAACTAGACCACCAACTGACACTATTCCCAAAAATAAACTCAAAATGGATAAGAGACTTAAATGTAAGTTGCAAAACCATAAAAATCCTAGAAGAAAACATAAAGTAGACTCTCAAACATCTTTCATAGGAATATCTTTGCCAATGTATCTCCATGGGCAAGTGAAATAAAGAATGAAATAAACAAATGGGACTATATCAAACTAGAAAGCTTTTGCACAGCAAAAGACACCATTAACAAAATAACAACACAACCCACTCAATGAAAGACAATATTTGCTGATATGTCTGATAAAGGGTTAATACCAAACTTTATTAGGAATTATAAAACTCAATACCAGGAAGGTAAATAATTCAATTTAAAAATGGGCTAAGGTCCTAAATAGACACTTCTACAAAAAGGACATACAGATGGCCAATAGGCATATGAAAAAATGCTTAATCGTTAGTCACTAACCATTAGAGAAATAAAAATTAAAACCACAATGAGATATCACCTCATACCTGCCAGAATGGCTTTCATTAACAAATCAGCAAACAACAAGTGCCAGCGAGGATGTGGAGAAAAGGGAACCCTTCAACATGGTTGGTGGGAATGCCAACTCATGTAGCCACTGTGGAAAACTGTATGGCGTTTCCCCCCAAAATTAAAAGTGGAACTGCTTTATGACCCAGATATTCCACTTCTAGGAATATATCCTAAGAATCCCAAAACACTAATTCAAAAGAAGATGTATACCCCCCGTGTCCATTGCACATTGTTTACAATAGCCAAGATCTGGAAACAGCTAAAGCATCCATCAGTAGACAAGTTGATAAAAAAAAACTGTAGTACATTTACACAATGGAATACTACACTGTCATGAAAAGAAGGAAATTTTACCTTTTGCGATAGCATGAATGAACCTGGAGATTGTTTTGCTCAGTGAAATAAGCCAGACAGAGAAAGACAAATAGCATATGATCTCGCTTATGTGTGGAATCTAATGAACACAAACTGAGGAACAAAAGAGAAACAGATTCAGGTCACAGTGAACAAATGGACAGCTGTCAGAGGGAAGGGGGAAGAGGTGAGGGGACCAAAGAAGATGAAAGGATTAGTCAAATTATATATACATAACACATAGGTACAGATAACAAGACTGCAACAGCCAGAGTAAAGGGGGGTGGAGGTAGAAAGTGGGGGGCAGAGGGGGTAAAACAGAAGGTGAAAAGAGACTTTGCATTGAGTAGGGTAGCACACTGCAATGTGCAGAGGGTGATGTATTAGTGGGACACTTGAAACCATATCAACACAATAATTTAAAAATAAAAAAATTTTAAAAGGCCCTGGCTGGTTGGCTTAGTGGTAGAGCACTGGCCCAGCATGTGGAAGTCCCGCGTTTGATTCCTGGCCAGGGCACTAAGGAGAAGAGCCCATCTGCTTATCTACCCCTCCTCCTCTCCTTTCTCTCTATCTCTCTCTTCCCCTCCCAAGCCAAGGTTCCATTGTAGCAAAGTTAGCCCGGGCCTGAGGATGGCTCCATGGCCTCCACCTCAGGTGCTAGAATGGCTCCAGTTGCAACAGAGCAATGCCCCTGATGGGCAGGCTATCGCACCCTAGTGGGCATGCCAGATGGATACCGGTTGGGCACATGTGAGAGTCTGTCTCTCATTTCCCCACTTCTCACTTCAGAAAAATACAAAAAAAAAAAAAAAAAAAAAAAAACTAAACTAAAAAGAAAGCAGAAGTCAAACTGGAACAAGTAATTTCTTCTGGAGAAGAGGATTCAGAAAAACTTTGACCAGTAATTTGGTATGCTTCTTTGTCAATTGAAAAGAAAATGTAAACCAGCACACATTACTACAGTACTAAGGAAAAAGTGTGGAGGATGAGGCGGTCTCAGGTAGCAGGTTACTAATACCCCGAACTCACCTCTTCCCACAGCTCCATATAGAGACACAGTTCCATATACAGCAATTCATTCTGAAGAGGAAGAAAGTGCTGCTTGAACAGCTACTACACAGTAAATGACAGAGGGACTACAGAGAGGAGGTAACATATAGAGACAGAAAATATGAAAACCCCATACCAGACATGAGAACTTGCAAAAGGTGGGGGGACTTTCAAAGCAGCCCATTTTAGTCTTGCTTGTCCTGGATCACAGTGAAAAAATAGCAGTTTAAAGGGCACTGAGACTACCCATGAAGGAAGTCCATTTCCTAACCCTAAAGAAACCGCTAAACTGGTGGCTGGGGCGGGAGGGGGACTGCTGGCATGTTCAGGATCGAAGGCTCCAGAGAGCAGCATTGTGGGTGTTCCCACTCCACCGGGACAGGATGGTTGGGAGCTCAGTCCAAACACGCCAGCCAACCTGTAAAGTGACCCCAGCATGCCTCAGGCCTCTGGACCAGACCAGCTTTAGCTCCCAACAGTCATGGTGCCAGGTTAGCTTCAGAGCCAAGCGCCCTGGACACCTCAGCCTGTACAGCATACTGTGTATTCACCACCCAAATCAGGTCTCTGTGCATCACAACTCCGGTTTTAACTCTGTCCACAGAGCACACCTGAGGCCACCTTGTCCTGCATCCACTTCAGCTCCAACCAGCTTCCCCGGCAGTTACCCTGCCAGGGTGGTCCCAGAGCTACAAAAATCTTAGGTCCCCTCAGTCCACAACCTCTGCATCTCCAGCCAGCCTGCAAAAGCCACAGACACACACACTCTCTGAGGGCTTGCTCCTACACAGAACCACACTTTCAAGGCCAGGACAGGTAGCTGCTTTATACAAATAGAGAAAGCCAAACAAAATGAGGAGAGATAGAAATATATTCCAAATGCCAAAGTCATCCAGACCCACACTCATGTCCCCCAAGAGCAGATCAGAGTGGATGACAGACAGGAGGGCACAGAATGAAAGAACAAATCCAGAGGAAGGACCAGGTGGAGACAGGACCTGGTTCTTCCCTGTCAGAGGAACATGGCTACAGGCTTCCCTCACCACACAGCTGCTAGAAGTCCAAGAGCTCCTGTCTCCATGATCCTCTGACTTTCTGAGAAACATGCCTGTTTTCTAAACAACAGCAGTTTGACCTAAAAACCAAAGGAAGAAAAGAAAGAAATTCAATCAGCCTTTACCTTCCTTCTCCTCTACTCCAAAGGAAAGTCTGCTCACAGCTGCCTTGGAGCAGGTGGTCCTTCCTGGAGCTCCTGACTCTGACATGAACTTCCGGGCCTCTGGCAGGGTGAGCCCTGTAGAAGTTGCTGCCTTATCTTCTGTCATCAGGAGCCTAGGAAGCCATGTGATTTCTTATGCAAGGACAGCACACAAGCATACTCAGTGAGAGGGGGCACAGTGCTCTCGTGGGGCAGTTCCTACCTCCTGCCTCCTCAGCTCGCCCAGTCTGATTCCTCTTTCCCTCCCTGAAGCTTTGTGACTATCTTTTTCTCCATCCAGCCATGTCAGGCTAACCTTGAACCATTTGCTCCGGCTCCCATGGCTAGGCCACCTGATGTCAACTCTCATTCTGATCACGCAGCCATAGTCCTCCAGCCTGACCAAGAAGAGAAAAGACATTGTAAAACCACTCTGCAAAGGTGGTTCTACAGAAAGCATCCTGTAACCCAGTGACATTTCTGTCCCCACCCCAACCCCAGCATATGTTGCTCCCACTTTCCCAAACTCTCCAGTGATGCTCTGTGTCACATGACCTGCTCCCCATTCCTTCAATACAGCACTCCTAAACTGTACAGAAAGTGAGAAACTAATGTAGCACTGTAGCAGATGTGCTCTATTTCCAAACGGGCTGTGCTTCTTACTTGTTGGGTAAATTAAAAGTAGACTTCATAAAAAAAAAAAAAATTTAAGACCCTGGCCAGTTGGCTCAGTGGTAGAGCGTCAGCCCAGCATGTGGAAGTTTTGGGTTCAATTCCCAGCCAGAGCACACAGGAGAAGCGCCTATCTGCTTCTCCACCCTTCCCCCTCTCCTTTCTCTCTATCTCTCTCTTCCCCTCCTGCAGCCAAAGCTCTGTTGGAGCAAATTGTCCTGGGCACTGAGGACAGCTCTGTGGTCTCTGCCACAGGTGCTAGAATGGCTCTGGCCGCAACGGAGCAACGCCTCAGATGGGCAAAGCATCTCACCCTGGTGGGCATGCCAGGTGGATCCCGATCAGATGAATGCGGAAGTCAGCCTGACTGCCTCCTTGCTTCTAACTTCAAAAAAATACAATAAATAAATAAGTAAATAAATAAATAAATATTCCAAAATAATTAAATAAAAATAAAGTTGACTTTATCCTATCAAATATTTTTAATCTTTCTTTTGTTTTGCTCTTCTATTGACTGATAAGTTCTAAAAGTTCTTAGCCCAGAATGACTACCCATCCCACAATCTCCACATCTTCTATCCAATCATTTATTTATTCATGTTTGTAGAACACAGCATGCACTTAAAAAAAAATTTATAAATAAATTTTTATTAATTTTAATGGAGTGACATCAATAAATCAGGATACATATATTCAAAGAAAACATGTCCAGGTTATCTTGTCATTCAATTATGTTGCATACCCATCACTCAAGGTCAGATTGTCCTCCATCACCTTCTATCTAGTCTTCTTTTTGCCCCTCCCCCTCCCCCTCTCCCTCATCCCTCCCCCCGCCCCCGATAACCACCACACTCTTGTCTATGTCTCTTAGTCTCGTTTTTATGTCCCAGCAATGTATGGAATCCTGCAGTTCTTGTTTTTTTCTGATTTACTTATTTCACTCCGTATAATGTTATAAAGATCCCACCATTTTGTTGTAAATGATCCGATGTCATCATTTCTTATGTCTGAATAGTATACCATGGTGTATATGTGCCACATCTTCTTTATCCATTCTTTTTTTTTTTTTTTACAGTGATTAAAGCCTTTAAGCAAACTCTTGGCCAATACAGCAAGAATCCATAAAAGAGTAGTGTCCTTAACAAGTTCACCAAGTCCAAGTTGGCCCCAACACCATGCCAAGTCCCTGATAAATGTAACCTAACCCCAGTTCAGTCTGTTAAGAGCTGTTACAAGGAGTAGGAGTCCAGGGAAAGTCCACATCCAGGAAAAGTCCAATGGCACTGGAGTTGTTGTCACAATTCTATACTTTGTAGCTCATGTCCAAGTTCCAATGACCACTGCTTCTAGCTGGTAATGATTCAGATAGACTGGAAAAGCCATCTGCAGCATGTGTGGAGATGGGGCTTCTGTTCTCCTCTGCCTGGAGAGATGAGACCAGGTTGCTTTTCCCTGGAGCTCTGTGACTGTGGCTTGGTAAAAAGAACCTTGGGATACACTAAGCTGGGTGGCAAAGGTAGATTCATAATAGAAGTTGGCAAAAGGGGGAAAGAGAGCTCTAAATTAGGAGTAGATCCCAGCCTGAAATATGAGTGGGGCATTGAGGTAGGAGGAATAAGGGAAACACTATATATTAAACAAAGCAGCAGAAAATAGGACTATCAACACCCACAACAGAGATCTTCGAGGGAAGAATAAAAAACCTGACTATTCAGGCAAGACATAGTTAAGTGGCCCTTGTGCAAATGAGATCAGTTTACCTGCTTCTTGGAAGAAATACCCTAGGCTCGTCCACAATGTCGTAGATGGGGCCGACGGCCCTGGGCACCTTCAAGCCTTCAGTGGCAAACCCCAGCATTCTGGGCAAGGTTAGGTCATAGGTGGCTGGAGCAGGGCTGGAAGAGACTGAACCCTCCCTTAGAGGAGTGAGGGGGAAGCCTACCTTCCAGTGTCCCTGTTTCCTCACAGCAGAGGCATGTAAATCTGGCAGGCTTTAGCTCAATGACCTTCCTTTCCACTATTGAAGCAGGACCCAGATGGCATCCTCTGAGACCCCTTTGGGGTGTTGGAGCCTTTAAGGGCATATCCTAAAAGCTGGTAGTTCCCCTTATCTCTCTCTATTGGGCTTTTTCTGCCTCTTGGTATCTTAAAAGCTATTCTCAGAAGATCTTGCTGAGGGGTTTGAGGATCCCCATCCTCCTATATAAATCTTTTCCATATATCTGGAGCTATTTGGAAAAAGACAAAACAGTGTTATTAGCTGGATCAAATAAAGAAGGTAGTAGTTTGCAGGAGAAAAAGATTTGGCGTCTCCTGTTCATCAGCATTCAAAAGAAATTTAAAATTTTTTAAATAAAAAGCATGGTATGGTAGACCCATAGGAGTTTCAGGATATGACTCCCCCCTTTTAAATTTTTTTAAATTGACCTTAAAATATTTGCTGGGTACACTTTAATAATACCTTGACTTTAAAGATTGTAAGAAATACACGTAATTCTAAAGGTTTGACAAAATACAGTAAATGCTTTTGCTCCATATGCAGGAGCATTGTCAGTTTAACCAGTTTAGGAAATCCAATAATAGAACAATGAATACAGACAATGAGGTATAACATGCTTAGCAGCCTCTCCTGTTCTGACAGAGGTTACTATAAATCCAGAATAGGTATCCACTGTAATGTGGACATAGGACTATTTGCCAAATGAAGGTATATGAGTAACATCCATTTGCCAAAGTTGTCCTGGTAGGGGTCCTTAAGGGTTAACTCCAAATGAAGGGATAGATTGTAGTATAGGACCCCTTGGACAGGATTTCCCAATCTGCCACGCTGCTTCCCAAGAAAGTTTAAACTGTTTACACAGGGCTGCAACGTTCTGGTGATGAATAGTATGAGACTGAATTGCTCTATCTGTCATGGTTGCTCCAAATAATTTTCTTTTGGGTAGCTTGATCAACCAGGGCATCCCCAGGGAGCATGGAGTGAGCTTGAGTATGTCCTATACAACATGGAGCTCTATGCTGACATACAAGTCTTTGAAATAGTTCATCAGCATTTGTCCCTAAGACAGCAGTCTTTATAGTGGAAACACCATAAGTAAATATTTGCTGTCTGTATATAGATTAAAGGGGGAATATGGAAAATGCTGAAAAGCCATGATAATGGCATATAATTCTAGTCTTTGAGCTGATTTTAAGTTGACAGTTTCAGTATAAAGTTGTCCATTGATTTGCAAGAGCGATTTGCCATTTAGTGGAAGTTTCCCAGAGTCATTGTTGTTGATCCTTTGAAAAAAGAAACAACAATAATTTTGAGGCTCAAAACCTATGAGCTGTAAGGGTCGCCTATGCCCCTTGATAATCCAGGAGGCAACAAAATCAAAATATGGAAGTACTGACCTGTGGTGGCGCAGTGGATAAAGCGTCGACCTGGAATGCTGAGGTTGCCGGTTCAAAACCCTGGGCCTACCCGGTCAAGGCATATATGGGAGTTCATGCTTCCTGCTCCTCTCCCCCTTTTTTCTCGCTCTCTCTCTTCTCTAAAAAATGAATAAAAAAATAAAAAAATATGGAAGTGTATTCCATGGGCTATTAGATGGTTCAATGTGTCCACGCTGCAGCTGCCCTAAGTTTCTCCTGAGAAAGGGGCCATTGGTCTACCCATACAGGATTATCTGATTTCCAAGTAATTGGGTCTGCACAATGCATTATTAAGGTAGCAAGAACTACCAAGGCCCCTATGCTAAATTTTGATATCCTAATCCACACCTTCTGGTATTGGGTGCCACTTCTATGGGGGTGAGAATTCCTCGCTGTTCTTTCCCTAGTCCCTTGGTGGGCAAAAATCCCTGTTCAAGCATCATCTGAGTACTGACTAAACCATTGGGACTGACAAGCAATGCTCCCATATTTTTCAAAACATCTCTACCCTACTAATTAACTGGCCATCCAGGGAGCACATAAGGCTTAAAAAATCCAGAATGACCTTCTTAATCTTCCCAATTTTAGAAAACTAGAACTTTGTTGAGGGGATTTACTCTGCCCTATACCTTGTAATTCTGTGGCTGCTGCATGAGTGGGCCAGGAAGGAGGCCAATGTAGCTTAGCAATAACAGATACATCAGCTCTAGTATCTAAAAGTCCTTTAAATGTATGCTCATGTATTGTTAGTTCCATTTCAGGGCGTTCCTGACCTATTTTTTTTTTTAATCCAATTGGCAAAATCAGAGGAACCAAATCACCAATTTGCTTGGGGATCCTTTTGCAGGATGTGGCCTGAGAAGCAGAATTAGCATCCTTATACTATTCTTCTAACTGCCTGAATTAGCCGTGAGACAAATTCTTTTTTTAAATTAATTTTAATGGAGTGACATTGATAAAATTGTCTTCCATCACCTTCTAACTGGTTTTCTTTGTGCCCCTCCCTGCCCCCAAACCCCTCCCTCTCTTCCCCCCCCCCCACCCTGTAAACCCAACACTGTTGTCCATGTCTCTCAGTCTTATTTTTATGTCCCACCTATGTATGGAATCATATAGTTCTTAGTTTTTTCTGATTTACTTATTTCACTCAGTATAATGTTATCAAGGTCCATCCATGTTGTTGTAAAAGATCTGATGTCATCATTTCTTATGGCTGAGTAAGTATTCCATAGTATATATGTACCAAAGCTTTTTAATCCACTCATCCTCTGACGGACACTTGGGCTGTTTCCAGATCTTTGCTATTGTGAACAATGCTGCCATAAACATGGAGGTGCATTTCTTCTTTTCAAACAGTGCTATGGTGTTCTTGGGGTATATTCCTAACAGTGGTATAGCTGGATCAAAAGGCATTTTGATTTTTAATTTCTTGAGGAATCTCCATACTGTTTTCCACAGTGGCTGCACCAGTCTGCATTCCCACCAGCAGTGCAAGAGGGTTCCCTTTTCTCCACATCCTCACCAGCACTTATTCTACAATATGTTGTTTTATTGATGAGCGCCATTCTGACTGGTGTGAAGTGATATCTCATTGTGGTTTTAATTTGCATTTCTCTAATGATTAGTGATGTTGAGCATTTTTTCATATGCCTATTGGCCATCTGTATGTCCTCTTTGGAGAAGTGTCTATTCATCTCTTTTGCCCATTTTTGGATTGGATTGTTTGTCTTCCTGGTATTAAGTTTTACAAGTTCTTTATAAATTTTGGTTATTAACCCCTTATCAGATGCATTGTCAAATATATTCTCCCATTGTATAGTTTGTCTTTTATTCTGTTCTTATTGTCTTTAGCTGTGCAGAACCTTTTTAGTTTGATAAAGTCCCATTTGTTTATCCTGTCTTTTGTTTCACTTGCCTGTGGAGACAAATCGGCAAATATATTGCTGCGACAGATGTCAGAGAGCTTACTGCCTATGTTTTCTTCTAAGATGCTTATGGGTTTACGGCTTACATTTAAGTCTTTTATCCATTTTGAGTTTACTTTTGTGAATGGTGTAAGTTGGTGGTCTAGTATCATTTTTTTGCAGGTAGCTGTCCAATTTTCCCAACACCATTTGTTGAAGAGGCTGTCTTTGCTCCAATGTATGCTCTTATCTCCTTTGTCAAATATCAATTGTCCATAAAAGTGTGGGTTTATTTCTGGGTTCTCAGTTCTGTTCCATTGATCTATATGCCTATTCTTATGCCAGTACCAGGCTGTTTTGAGTACAATGGCCTTATAATATAACTTGATATCCAGAAGTGTGATACCTCCCGCTTTATTCTTCCTTTTCAAGATTGCTGAGGCTATTCGTGTTCTCTTTTGGTTCCATATAAATTTTTGGAATATGTGTTCTATATCTTTGAAGTAAGTCATTCGTATTTTAATTGGTATTGCATTGAATTTATAAATTGCTTTGGGTAATATAGACAATTTAATGATGTTTACTCTTCCTAACCATGAGCATGGTATATGCCTCCACTTGTTTGTATCTTCCCTGATTTCTTTTATCAATGTTTTATAATTTTCTGAGTACAAGTCTTTAATCTCCCTGGTTAAATTTATTCTTAGGTACTTTATTTTTTTGGTTGCAATGGTAAAGGGGATTGATTCCTTAATTTCTCTTTCTGACAGTTCATTGTTAGTGTATAAAAATGCCTCTGATTTCTGAGTATTGATTTTATATCCTGCCACCTTGCTGAATTCATTTATCACGTCTAGTAGTTTTTTGACTGAGACTTTAGGATTTTCTATATACAATATCATATCATCTGCAAATAATGATAGTTTTACTTCTTCTTTTCCAATTTGGATGCCTTTTATTTCTTTTTCTTGTCTGATTGCTGTGGCTAGGACTTCCAGAACTATGTTGAATAAGAGTGGTGAAAGGGGGAACCCCTGCCTTGTTCCTGATCTTAAGGGAATTGCTTTTAATTTTTGCCCATTGAGTATGATATTGGCTGTGGGTTTGTCATAGATGGCCTTTATCATGTTGAGGTATGTTCCCTGTATTCCCACTTTGCTGAGAGTTTTGATCATGAATGGGTGCTGGATTTTATCAAATGTTTTTTCTGCATCTATTGAAATTATCATTTGGTTTTTCTCCTTCCTTTTGTTTATGTGATGAATCACATTGATTGATTTGCAAATATTGTACTAGCCTTGCCTCCCAAGAATAAATCCCACTTGATCATGGTGTATGATTTTTTTCATATATTGCTGGATCCGGTTTGCTAATACTTTGTTGTGGATTTTTGCATCTAAATTCATCAGGGATATTGGCCTATAATTTTCTTTTTTGTGTGTTGTCTTTGCCCGGTTTTGGAATCAGAATTATGCTTGCCTCATAAAAGGAGCTTGGAAGTCTTCCTTCCTCTTGAATTTTTTGAAATAGCTTGAGAAGGATAGGAGTTAGTTCTTTGAATATTTGGTAGAATTCACTTGTGAAGCCATCAGGCCCAGGACTTTTCTTTTTTGGGAGATTTTGATAACTGTTTCAATCTCATTTGTTGTAATCGGTCTGTTTAGGTTTTCTGATTCTTCCAGATTAATTTTTGGAAGATTATATGTTTCAAGGAATTTGTCCATTTCATCTAGGTTGTCTAATTTTTTGGCGTACACTTCTTCATAGTATTTTCTTACAAAATTTTGTATTTCTGTTGTGTCAGTTATTTCTCCACTCTCGTTTCTAATTTTATTTATTTGAGTACTCTCTCTTTTTTTCTTGGTGAGTCTGGTTAAAGGTTCATCAATCTTGTTTACCTTTTCAAAGAACCAGCTCCTGGTTTCATTGATCCTCTGTATTGTTTCTTTAGCTTCTATGTCATTTATTTCTGCTCTGATCTTTATTATTTCCTTCCTTCTACTAGCTCTGGGCTTTACTTGCTGTTCTTTTTCTAGTTCTTTTAGATGTAGGGTCAAGTTGTTTATTTGAGCTTTTTCTAGCTTCTTGAGGTATGCCTGTAATGCTATGAACTTCCCTCTCAGGACTGCTTTTGCTGTGATCCATAAATTTTGAGTTGATGTATGCTCATTATTGTTTGTTTCTAGGAATTTTTAAATTTCTTCTTTGATCTCATTGTTTACCCATTCGTTATTTAATAACATGCTATTTAGTTTCCAAGTGTTTGAGTATTTTTGAGTTTTTCTGTTGTGGTTGATTTCTAGTTTAATGCCATTGTGATTGGAGAAAGTGCTCGATATGATTTCAATCTTCTTAAATTTGTTGAGACCGCTTTTGTGCCCTAACATGTGGTCTATTCTAGAGAATGTACCATGAGCACTTGAAAAGAATGTATATTCTGCTGTTTTAGGGTGAAAGGTTCTGAAAATATCTATTAAATCGAGTTGATCTAATATGTCCTTTAAGTCAGCTGTTTCTTTGTTAATTTTCTTTCTTGAGGATCTATCTAATGATGATAATGGGGTATTGAAATCCCCCACTATTATCATATTGCTGTTGATCTCACCCTTTAAATCCATCAAAGTCCACTTTATATATTTAGGTGCTCCTATATTAGGTGCGTAGATATTTATAATGGTTATATCTTCCTTTTGGATTGCTCCCTTTATCATTATGTTGTGACCTTCTTTATCTCTAACTATAGTCTTTGTTTTAAAGTCCATTTTGTCTGATATAAGTACTGCTACCCCAGCTTTTTTTTCATTTCCATTTGCATGAAATATTTTTTTTTCCATCCCTTTATTTTCAGTCTATGTGCATCTTTTGATTTAAGGTGTGTCTCTTGTAGACAGCATATGTAAGGGTCCTGTTTTCTTATCCATGCAGCTACCCTATGTCTTTTGATCTGATCATTTAATCCATTTACATTTAAGGTTATTATTGATATGTAATTGTTTATTGCCATTTTATTCTTTAAAACTGTATTCTTCTTTTGCTATATTCTTTTTCTCCTTTGATCTGTTCACAACAGGTTCCTTAGCATTTCTTGCAGCCTTGGTTTGGTTGTAGTGAATTCCTTGAGTTTTTTTTTTGTTGTTTGTTTTGTTTTGTTTTTTATCTGTAAAGCTTTTTATTTCTCCTTCAATTTTAAATGATAGCCTTGCTGGATAAAGTAGCCTTGGTTGTAGGCTCTTGTTCTGCGTTACCTTGAATATTTCTTGCCATTCCCTTCTGGCCTCAAGTGTTTCTGTTGAGAAGTCAGAAGTCATCCTTATGGGGGCTCCTTTGTAGGTGATAGTCTTTTTTTGTCTAGCAGCTTTTAATATTTTCTCTTTATCACTTAGCTTTGGCATTTTCATTATGATGTGTCTTGGTGCTGATTCCTTTGGGTTTCTCCTTAATGGAGTTCTCTGTGCTTCCTGAACATGTGAGATGTTTTCCTGCCTTAATTGAGGGAAGTTTTCAGCTATGATATGCTTGAACAAAGTCTCTATCCCTTTCTCTTTCTCTTCTTCTTCAGGAACCCTTATGATGCGGAAGTTATTTCTCTTCATGTTGTCACAGAGCTCTCTTAGAGTTTCCTCAGACTTTTTGAGTCTCTTTTCTTTTTTCTGTTCTGCTTCCGTGCCTTTATTTCTCGTGTCCTCTAACTCACTGATTCAATTCTCTGCTTCATCCATCCTGCTTTTAATTCCTTCCATTGTGTTCTTTATTTCAGATACTCTATTTGTCATTTCTGACTGATTCTTTTTTATTATTTCAATGTCCTTTTTTATATTTGCTACCTCTTTATTTAGGTGTTCATAATGAACATCTATTGTTGTTCTAATATCTTTGAGCATCCCAGCAATCATTATTTTAAACTCTGTATCTGGTAATTTGGTTATATCTGATTCATTTAGGTCCTTTTCTGGGGATTTCTCTTGGTTCATTTGTGTTGCATTTCTTTGCCTTCGCATTTTCTCTGTGTAAAGGAAGGTTTTGGCCACTGGAGTCCACTGGGTATGGCCTCTGTTCCCTAGGTATGGTCTGTCTGCAGGCCCGCCACCCCCTCTTCTGTTGCTGCCTAGGGCTTTTGGGTTTGGGCGTTGCCAGGGCCTGCCCACTGGGGCTGTTGCTGTGGTTTCCACCTCTCCTTCATGGGAGTGGCTGTGATCCTGTGCTCGGGTGCACAAGCCTTGGTGGCCTTGGCCTTTGCCCCACCCCCATGGGTGGCGTTATGCTCATCCCTGAGGGCAGTGGTGAGCACCTTTGCTCAGCTGCGGGTCTCTGCCTGTTTCTGGGCTTTCTCCCCACGCTTGCAAGAGGAGCCCACTCGTGGAATGGCTGCTAGCCTTGGCTCTATTGGCTGGGCAGGACTGCATGCCCACGCTAAGCTCAATAGTGGAACTCCACCTGTTCTGGGCTTTTGGCTCCACCCCCGCGGAAGAAGCCGGCTCCCAAGTCAGGCCACAAGCCTCGGTTGCACGGGCAGGGCAAGGCTGTGCTCCTGTGCCCTTGCTCAAGGGCTGGTCCCCACCCCTTCCGGGGTTCCCACCCTTCTCCCACAGGCTGGATTATGGGCTGCCAGCAGCTGGGCTTGACCACTTTTGCACGCCTACTCCTCCCCAGACAGGCAAGACTGAGCTCACACATGAGCCCAGTGGCATCCAGCAGGCTTTCGCCCCTGCCAACAGAACCGTGCCTCCACGTCCCACCACCGCCCGCCCTCCGGGGAGCCCTCAGCCATATGGGGTGCGGGCGCTGCAGCTCAGACCCTAAGATTCACTATTGTAGACCCTAAAGCTCCCTCCTTCTAACAACTCTGCTCTGTGTGCCACGGGAGAGCTTGCTTGGCTGGTGTCCTGCTTCCCTTTGCTGGTATTGCTGTTTCCGGGGGAAATATTCACTTGAGACTTAGGGAGTGACTTGTCCCAGAAGTTAGGGTGGCCGTCTCCCAAAATGTTTCTCCCTGTGCCTCCTAGATTACACTCTGGTCCTCTCCTCTCTCCCTGTTTCCTGGAGCCACGGGTGAGTGGTTGTGAAAGAGGTTTTCTACGCGGTCCCTTTAAGAAGAATCCTGGGTCTGAGAAATCAGACTCTTTCTCACAAACAGTATCCTGACTTGTTTTCAGCTAAATACTGTCCATACGCCTCTTCTAGGCTCTGGGGCTGCAGGCTGGGGCTTTGTTCCTGGGACTCAGGATCCTCCCCCTCTGCTAAACTCACTTCCCGCCACACGAGTCTCTCCCGGCTGCCATTCGCTCCGGGAAACTGGGCAGCCCTCTCCGCGTTTCCACTTTTCCTACCAGTCTCGGTGTGGCTTCTTCAGTGTTCCTTGGTTGAAGAGTCCTCTTAGTTTCGAGAAGATTTTAATGAAATAAAAATTGTCCTTGATTTACTGAAGTATGAGGAGTATAACTAGATCATTTGTGTGGATCTTAAAATGGTCAATTTCCTGCTAGGACAACAGAGAGTTTTCACAAAGTATCCTTGCTTTCTGTGTTTGTGGGACAGCCGAGCTCAGGAGAAACACTGGACACAGAAGGAGTGGCCAAAACGTGAAGCTCTGGAAGTAGGGATGCAAAATATTGTAAATGAACCTGTAGTTAATCGAGACAGGATCATTTTCCCCCCATTTCACATCAAACCTGGCTTAATGAAGCAGTTTGTTCAGGCTTTGAATAGAGAAAGTGAATGCTTTCAACATATTATTTCTGCTTTTCCTACCTTGTCTTTAGAGAAGATAAAAGCAGGTGTGTTTGATGGACCTCAAATTCGAACCCTCATACGTGATGAAGAATTTGCCAGGAAGATGAATAAGGAGGAGAAAGCAGCATGGCAGTCTTTTGTGGCAGTTACAAGGAACTTCCTTGGCAACAATAAAGCAGAAAACTATGAATTTCTGGTTCAAAGGATGCTGTTGGCTTTCCGCAACATTGGATGTAACATGAGCGTTAAGATTCACTTCCTGAACAGTCACCTTGATAAGTTTCCCGAAAATCTTGTAGCTGTTACTGATGAGCAGACTACTGCTGGAGCATCAAACGAGATTGTCCTCAACAAGTACACAAACGCAAGAGCTACAAACACAAATTTTTGCCTGAATAAAATTTAAATAAGTTTTGCACAAATTTTATGATTAAAATGTGTTTTAATATGTTCTATTTTGAAATTGTAGACAAATTCTGATGCAATCATATCTTTTAGTGTATTAGTGTATTTACTGCATTATATAAATTATTATATTTTCACAAATATGATGCCCAAGAAGACATTCTACTTCATTATGTTAAACTAAATTTTGAAAATTTTACAATAAGATGAAAACCTAAAATCTTGAATTGCAAAAAAGCTGTAGCTTACAGAGAAAAATTAATGTCAGATATGAGATTAGCACACTCAAGTTAGGTAAGAACAAGTGTTTTTGTGGATGCAACAGAAATTTTGTTCCCCAGTGTAATTCAGTATATAAATTTGTTCTGGATGACGTCAGAGGAATGGCAACATGAGAGATACCCTTGATCTCTCTCCTTGAAATGTCAACAAACTGAATGATAACAGCAAAATTATATACTTAGAGACACAGTGTCTACCTGCATAAGAACAGTCCAAGAAATCGGGCTTATGAAAAGTCCTCTGGTGGCATTTGTCCACAGCATGGTGACAAGTTGGCCTTGGGTTGTATTAAAAAATATATATATATATATATATATATATATATATATATATATATATATATATATCCTTTACCTTTACCTTTAAGAAATAATGAATGATTTATAGCTCTTGTCTCAACCAGGATAGAATCTAGAACTACAAACCCACTCAGACTGAGGGTTCTTAGGAAATTCAGCCCTGTGAATCTTAAGATTCTTCCAATTGTATGGCTTTGAGGAACCACGTAGGGAAATTTCATCTCACTTTTGAACCACACACTGTTGGTTTCACCTGAGAGACTGATTATTTTGATACCAGTGGCATCCTCTTCATGTTGGCTGCAAGAAAATTTAGAGCTCCTGGATGCTCAGCTCAGCCCTGCAGCCCACACGGAACCACTGGAACCCAACACTCTTCTACAGAACACATAACATTGTACTGTAATGTCTACCAATACCAATTTGGCCATTGCAACCTCAGTGACAATTTTAAAATAGAACTTATCTTGGAAACCATTTATTATTAGCATACAGATAATAGTTTTTGGAACACTGTAAGCCTTGAGATTTTGTACTGATTGTTCTAGTTGTGACTTTCAGTCAGTTTCATGGCCAGTCCCAATGAGGAGCAGAGTTGAAAACATCTGCTCTTCCATCATCTGAGTGTATTGTTAGAAACTTAAGTTCATTACAGAACTCTGGCCTATTCTGTGACACCAGTCACAGAAAACTCAGAGAACTCAGGCAGACAGGGAGGGTCCACTATGACAATCTGTGACAACACGGAGGGCTGTCTTCTCTTCACAGACAGTTAGGCTGCCCCACGTATTTACACTTAGAGAGAGGGGAATGCTGAGTGCTCAGGAGACACCACAGGTATCTATGAAAATGGCATTAACTACAGTTTTCAATTTTACAAAACAAATAGATCCATCAGAACTAGGTTGCCTGACAATTGATCCAATGTTCTTCCCAGTTCAGCGTTTTACCGATCCTATATCCTACACGCACCCCCTCATTTCCAAATGCTGTAGTAGGCCTTGGCTGTAGTAAGGGCTTCCTCGGCTGGACTGCAGGGTGGTGGAAGAAGGCAGAAAAACAGTGCACGTAGCCTTGCACCAGGCAAGGTGCTTTGATGTGATGCCACCCACTCAGACTGAGGGTTCTTAGGAGATTCAGCCCTGTGAATCTTAAGATTCTTCCAATTGTATGGCTTTGAAGAACCACGTAGGGAAATTTCATCTCACTTTTGAACCACACACTGTTGGTTTCACCTGAGAGACTGATTATTTTGATACCAGTGGCATCCTCTTCATGTTGGCTGCAAGAAAATTTAGAGCTCCTATATGCTCAGGCTCAGCCCTGCAGCCCACACTGAACCACTGGAACCCAACACTCTTCTACAGAACGCATAACATTGTGCTGTAATGTTTGGTTTGTATGTCTCCCTCTTTCACCACAATGTGAGGTTTTGAAAAACAGATAGCATGTCCATGAAACCCCAGTGATGGATGTGGCTTGCAATTTAGAAGATGCTAAGCAACTATTTTTCTCAAACAGCTTCTGCCTGAACATCATGGTGTTGTCCAGTTTCTTGAAAAGACCGGCTCAGCCACCAGGTCTCACTGAAGTCCCTGCAGGCATCTCCCACCCAAGATAGCAGAAAGTCTCTCTGGAATCGGTCACTAGGAGGAAGGGGCTTCCCTTTCATTGCGGGTCTGCTCACTATCCCCGGGAGAAGGATGGAGGAATGGAAAGAGTTTGCACATGAGTTGCCTTCTTTCCAAAACCAGTGATGGCTTTTCCTGTAACTTCATCTTGAGTGGATCAAGCAGAATATCCAGGGTTTTCCTTCAGGAAGAGAGTAGAGATAAGAAAGTCCCTCATAGCATCTTTTGAGAGCTGTCCTAAACTGTTTGTGTTATTTCAACAAATATCATTAAGCACTATGCTATTTCTATATACAACAAATCTTTTTTTTTTTTTACGAGAAATTAACAGAGAGAGAGAAAGGGAGAGACACAGGAAGCATTAACTCATAGTTGTGGCACCTTAGTTGTTTATTGATTGCTTTCTAATATGTGCCTTGAACAGGGGGCAGAGCAAGTGACCCCTTGCTCAAGCCAGTGACCTTGGGCTCAAGGCAGCAACCTTGCGCTTCAAGTCAGTGACCATGGGGTCATGTCTATGATCCCATGTAAAGCAAAAACCTTTTAAACAAATCTCTAGCCTGACCTGTGGTGGCGCAGTGGATAAAGCGTTAACCTGGAAAAGCTGAGGTCGCTGGTTCGAAACCCTGGGCTTGCCTGGTCAAGGCACATATGGGAGTTGATTCTTCCAGCTCCTCCCCCCTTCTCTCTCTCTGTCTCTCCTCTCTCTCTCTCTCTCTCTTTCTCTCTGTCTTTCCCTCTCCTCTCTAAAATGAATTTAAAAAAAATCTCTAGACAGGAGGTTCTAGTTCTTTAACCCTATCTATTACATCTAGAAAGTATATTGGCTGATGTCCAATAAATGCTGAGTCCTCTGGGTCATTCACTGGCTCTCTGGTGCACATGAACATAGGGCCCTGAGTTAACTGCCTCACAACAACCAACTGGATCTCTTTCCAACACTGTTTATGCCAGTTGAACTTATTTGTGTACTTACCTAATTTATCGAAACACAATGTAAATCAATGAAATATGATTCTGAAAGGAGAATTATAGTTTCAATAAACAGAAATAGGAATGCTAAAAAGCTCAAGAAAAGCAAGTCTTAGAAATATTGTTATTAAAATTGTCTGACAACCATCCTAGATTAAAAAGAAATTAGCAGTATTAACAAAAATCCTCATGCAGAATGCAATACTTATGATGTTAAGATCTCTGCTTAATACATCTAAATTGCAAATTATAGGCAACACTTAAGGGATGTGCTTTCTGTAAGCAAGACAGAGTACAACTCTATTTGCTGACCCATGCTCAAAGGGAAGTCCTCCCCTCTCTTTCAGTTTTGGTGAATGAATTCTAGGTAAAAGTATAATATGTATATTACAAATGGATCCTTTTTTACAATTGCCATTTAACAGACCTTTACAATGAACCTATCCACTTGTAGTCTTGGATCGGGTGTGCTTTTTATAGCAAAGTCATGCAGTCATTCTCCTGTTCTTTCTATAAATAATAACTGAGCACCTTCTATGTTCCAGCCCCTGTGCCAGGCACTAGAGATTCAAGAACAAACAGGCTGTAGAAGGAAGCAGTCTACGGCAGCACAGACTGCCCTACAATATAGTACATGGCATCATAGATTATGTTTCGGGGTCAGTGGTGCTCAGAGGAGGGGTCATTTAAAAATTCTAAGTTGCCTTGCTTCCATACTGAAGAGCCCGACAGCCAGCCCGGGCTAAGCATGACAGCACAGATCCAGGTAGTTCCTCTTGATGAACACTGTCCTCAACGAAAGATTTACAAGTTATGAAATTACTACACTCACTATGCTGAATCTGCTAACAGCACCTAGTCTACACTCTGACATCAGCCAACTGACAATTCATAAAAATATTTTCAAGGGGAGTGCCTGCAGGTGCTTAGGCCACAGGTGTTGTCCCCCTACCTATTCCCAAACCCTGTGTTCCTGCCATGGAAACCCCTGTCTCCACCCACCACCACTTTAGCATCCAGAAATCCCAGAATATGCAGGAATACAGAACCTGCGAGAGTTTGATTGGGAACATGGAGTCAAGAAACCGAGATTCTCACACTGACTCCATCAGCAACTTGGGTCACAAGCCCAGTTTAGGCAATCCGAGCTGATAGTGAGATTATGAAATTGCCCCATCTGAATTGTATGCCATTTGTGGTTGAGTGTTGGTTTTCAGAATAAGGTGGTAGGGCTTTTTACCAGAGATGTGGACTGGAGGTAACTCCTGGTACAGGTCAGGCAGCCTCAGACGTTCATGTCTCTACATCTGACTACAATAATGAGCACCAATATTGTCAATGCTATAAGAATAGGTGAGATTTGGTTCCTATTCTCCAAAAGCTTACGGTAGAGCAGTGGTTTTTAACCTGTGGGTCGCGACCCCGGCGGGGGTCAAACGACCGAAACACAGGGGTCGCCTAAAGCCATCAGAAATATATATTTTATTTTAAAATGTATTGTATAATAAATACGTATTTTCCGATGGCTTTAGGCGACCCCTGTGTTTCGGTCGTTCGACCCCCCGCCGGGGTCGCGACCCACAGATTGAGAACCGCTGCAGTAGAGTGTGGAAGAGAAGTTCTCTTTACACATGCCTATCATATTGGTAAATTGATTCCGAATCCCTCCAGGATACAAACAGAGATGGGAGTGGAGAGGGAGAAGGTCTCATTACTAAGTGTGTATGTCATGGCAAGTAGATCAGGAAGGACTTCTTGAAATATTCGGAATTTAAACCCACGACTCTTACAATTTACCAAGCAAGGACCAGATTCTGTGTCACTTTGGCCAGCCATATCAACCTTTTGAGACAAGCAAGGAAAGATAAACAGAAACTGGACAAATAGAAACAGAAGAAGAGCCAATTCATAGTGGCATTGTTAATACAAGAACAAAGGTTGTTTAGGAAATGGTGATCAGTATGCAAAGAAATTTCATTCCCTGTGACACCCCAAATATATGGTCATGGTTGCTAGATCCCTCTTAAGAAGGATCATAAGCTGAAGTATAGTGAACAATGAGCAATGTCTGTTGCGGCCTTTAAGGAACAGAGTTTGGCATAAGTTTTTCAAAATGAATTGGTGTCAACTCAACAATACTGTCAAGTCTAGATATAGCTAGTGAGGATCCCAAGCTGGAAAACCAAAAAAGGAAAGTCCTGCTCTCCTGACAATGACTCTGGAATATGCTCAACCCAACAGGGTCAGGAACAGCATATAGAAACAACAGGCAGGTGGAACAAGGACAAGAAGAAATTTGAAGGGAAAAATAAAAGAATTCACCCTCTTCTGGGCTAATAGTCTTTTGCCTGTGAAAGGCCACATCAGGAACTGAAGAGAGGATTCATTTTTAAATTAAGCTCAATGTTTTATGCCTGACGTAAAAATTCAACTCTAATTTTTTATAGCTTTGATATGGATAATGACTTAAGAGTTGGTAACCAGTTATCGGAAATCTATTTAAATTCTGCATGTCATTTACCACCTCTTTCAAAATGTAGTATCTATAGTATCTGGAGATTTAAATCTAAAAGGGTTTTAACATCCTGTTCCACATGTGAGAGAATAAGGCATATCAACTTCAGATGCTTTGAAGAGATCAGTCAGTGAAAGTTGGGCCTTTAGTTGTTTTTTGTTTATTTGTCTTTTTGTTTCTTTTTGAGTGAGATAGAGAGAGTGAGCAAGAGAGATAGACAGACAGATGGACAGAAAGGGAGAAAGATGAGAAGCATCAACTTGTAGTTTTGGCACTTCCATTATTCATTGATTGCTTTCTCATACATGCCTTGACCAGGAGGCTCCAGCCAAGCCAATGACCCCTTTCTCAAACCAGAGACCTTGGGCTCAAGACAGTGACCTTGGGCTTCAAGCCAGCAACCTCTGGGCTCAAGCCAGCAGCCATGGGGTCATATCTTTGATCCCATTCTCAAGCCAGTGACCCCATGCTCAAGCCAGCGACCTTAGGGTCTCAAACCTGGGTCCTCAGCATCCCAGGTCAATGCTCTATCCACTGTGTCACCACCTGGTCAGGCAGTTGGGTCTTTAGTAGTATCTGTAAATTTTCATTTATTCAATTTTAAAGAGAGATTGGAAGCAAATGTGACAAAGTTTTAATATCTGTTTAATTTTAATAGTGATTGTGTGAACGCTTATTATGTTTTCCCCTGGCCTACTCGCTTGGTCTACAAACTTCTCTCCAGGATAAACCTTGTCCTCATTCCTGGTAACGACAACAGCCATGTAGGTAGCCAATTCAACAAATTTCTCTTTCAGTTGGTCTTTCATATTTCATTCTGAATTCATTATAGACCAACAAGGATTTGCAAAATCAGTGCACAGGGTTCCTGTATGTCCATCACTCAGCCTCTGCCAAGATGACATCTTACACAAACATAGATAGACCAATATCAAAACCAAACAACAGACCTGGGTGGGGCACAATTATCTACATTACACATCTCATTCAGATCTCACCCAGTTTTGCATGTATATATTATTATTGTGTATAATCCTAGGAGATTTTATCACATGAACCCATGGAAGAACTTTACTGAATATCTGAAATACTTTCTAATTCAAATGACATTAAAAAACTAACAAGTAACTTCATTTAATTGTAGCATGAGGTACATGAAAGGAAAACATAGGGATAAGACTTAAATTTTCAATATTTACACCAAATGAAAAAAAAGTTTTTAAATTATATGAAATGGAAGAGGAAAAAAGAAAAATGTGTTAGGTATGCTGAATTCCTTACATTTTATAAAGAAAGTTAATCAATCCACTTCTCAATGATGATAAATTAGAAATATAATTGTAAGTTTATGGTTCAGAGCTTATAATAATAAAGGACATTAGAATAGGTGGCCTCCAGAGAATGGGATTCAGGGAGACTGTCACCTTGTATACACTTCTCTATCATTTGGGAAAAATATATACTCATAAATGCATATTGCTGTGATAATAAAAACTAACAAACAAAAAAAGTAGGTTCAATCACAGTGAAATTTCAATCATTATGTGATATACTTTATTCTTTAGTTTTAAAGCCTCACAATGCAAACTCATATTACTTCACATTGCTCCCAGGCTCAGAGTTGTCAACCTGAGGCTCCAAAACAGTGATTACTCACTGGCAGGATGACCAGATGGGGTAGGATGGGAGTGGCTGACATGTCGGCAGAAAGGGAGAAATGATGAGAAACATCTTGGTGAAGGATCATGTCTCAAACAGCTCTGGTCTCTGACTTGACCACAGTCCCTGCACAGGAAATTGCAAGATTTCTCCAACATCTTGATAAACCTTGCCTGGTCACCAGCTTTCACCTCAGCTCCTGCACACATCTCCCAATTTATAGGACAGAGAAGTATCCTCTGGCATCACTCAATCCCAGAAAGGCTCACCCTTTCAGCACAGGACAGCTTTCCACCTGTGGCCAGAAGAATGGAAGAAAGGTAAGACTGTACACCCAGAACTGGCTTATGTCCAAAGCCAGTAATGGTTTTTTCTCTAAGGTCTCATCCGCATGATTCTTCTTTGGGTGCTACATGTAGGAGTCATGGTGCATCCTCCAGGAAAAGGCAGAAGGCACAAAGCTCTTCTCTAGCATCTTTGGCTATAGCAGCTCTGGCCGTCAGAGATGTAAATAAACCTATCTCTGTTCTGATCCATCTCCCCATACGCTCCGCTTCATTCCAATCATTCAAATCTGTTTGTCATGGGGAGAATGCTGTCTCTTACACTAATTTAGGGAGCAATGTAAAATGTAAGCATTGCTTCCCAGTCAGAACTGCTATTAACCCAGATTTCGTTGTCTTGAAAATTCTTCTCATGTGGATCTGGCAAAAAGCATCAGGAGTGCAAAAAGCATCAGGAGTAAACACCCAAACTGAGATAAATGAAGAGTGTTTCATGGGGGACTAGTGAGCAGGTTTAAAGGAAAGTGACAACGCATGGTATAGCACCCTAAAACAAGCAACAGCGGAGCACTGTTTCCACCCCAAGGCTTAAAGGGACCAGGGAAGGGGCAGGTACAGAGAGAATGGAGCCGTAGCCATTACAGTAGTGATAGGAGAGGACCACCAGCCAGGTGACAAGCAGGGCCACTGCCAACACCACCCAGCAGGGAGAGAACCAGGAGATGAAAAGCCCAAATCTCTCTTTCCCTGCCCTGCAGTCTCCTGGGAGCTCAATTCAAATGGAAATCAGAAGGATGGCAAACAGGGTAGAGAAGGATGAAAAGGGGGTCCTCAGGGCACATGCACACTTTCCCTCACATCTCCTTGACCTTCTCATCATTTTCTAATTCCTGGGTTTTTCTTTATTTCAATGTCATTGAATCGTTTCTCATCTCATCACCCTCAGAGTTATTTTTTCCTTCTGTTGACACCATTTTTCTCTAGTTTCACTTTTATGAATCAATCACCTATGTTCATTAAAAATGCCTTGCCTTTGGAACATAATTTAAAAGAAAAATATATTCTTTATGGTTAGAGTATATGGTTGGTTCATGTAACAGAGACCTGTTATAATAAAGACTTAAACAAGAGAGAAAGTGTATTCGTCCTAGACTAGAGGCTCCAATGCCTTCAGACGTGAGCATTCCTTCTGACTCGCTTCTCTCTATCCCTGACAGGTGCCCTCACTCCCATGGTCCTACGTGGCTCCCAGACACATCAGCACTCAGCCCCAGACAGAGAAAGAAGGGAAGGGGAAGCCATGCTGCTTGCATTAAACGCCTGACCCAGGGATTGCTTATATCACTTCTGCTCACCTCCTACTGGCCAGCCCCTAGTCATATGGTGTCATCCTTATCAAGGGAATTGAAAATGGGTTTCTTTCTCTCGTCTTAAAACACTCAGAATCATTTTGTGACCACGTTCTGAGTTCACATTAAAATTTTGGGGGATCTCCTCAGTAATAATGAACAACATAATAGAGAATAGTGGGGAAATCCCAGGACAGTACTTCAGAAGACCAGGACTGGTAGTGGCCACTCTTCACAGTGAGAGCCCTTCTTCATGGTGGTGGTGGTGGCCCCCTCTTCCTTGCACACGTGTGTTCTGACACTTTTAATTGTGTTTTTACTCTTTTATACATTTATCTTCAGTCTTCCACAGCCATTACACTCACTGATTTATTCTTTCATTGAATAAATATCTATGGAGAACATACTGGGTGCTCCACACACTAGGCACTGGGGACAAAAAGTGCTTCTTCTTCACAGAGCTGACACACTAAGCCATTCTGAGCCACCTGGCCCGGCCATCTAGCTGGAGATCACATTCCCTACATGTCCCTAAAGTATTGTCTTTCTCCTGGGTGGATGGGCCCGTTAGTCATGACGGCGGAGCCTGGTCATCTCTGTGTCTTCTGACTTCATGCAGCCAAGGAGGAAATTCCAGCCCAGGACAGAAGTAAAACTTGGGCCCATAACTCTGTCCTGGTCTCTCAGATTCTATCACAGAAATTGATCTCCTTCCTGAGAAAAGTTTGGGGAAAGCACATTACCTCTGGACAGTGAGTGGGAGCTGGAGTGGGGGTGGGGCAGGATGGGACTA
The DNA here is from genome assembly GCF_036850995.1 of Saccopteryx leptura. NCBI lineage: Eukaryota > Metazoa > Chordata > Mammalia > Chiroptera > Emballonuridae > Saccopteryx > Saccopteryx leptura. Next base: position 41,145,858 of record NC_089503.1, read on the forward strand.
CAGACTATTCCCATGTCGGTAGAGGGCCTGTGTTCCACTAGAGAGAGCCCTGCTCTACAGTCAGACAAAGACCTGGGTTTGAATCCAGGTTTCAGGACTCCAAGGCTGTGTGGCCTTCCATAATTATCTTAATCTCTGGAAGCCTTAACACGGGATAGTAATAGCCACATAGGAAGGTGGCTGTGAGAATCAGTGATGCTACCAGTTGCTCAAATCTTGGGTTTTTTTCCCCAGAGTCATCATCACAAGGTTTCTGAGCAAATACGACTATCACAGTCTGGGGGACTGAACTCACACCAACAAATGGAACTCACACCAGGCCCTTCCTAAATGTGACATGGTCCCCCTGATCCCAACCGTTCTGGTCTTCATCATTGCCCTGGCTGGGCTGCCTGGAAACACAGCTGTGCTCTGGCTCCTGGGCTTCCACACAGGGAGGAACGCCTTCTCCATCTACATCCTCAACCTGGAGGCAGCTGACTTCCTCTTCCTCTGCTGCCAGGTTATATATTCCTTGGAGACACTCATCAACAGTTTCCACTCCATGTGCATTTCCATCCCCTGCATTTGCATCACTGTGTTGATCTTTGCCTACATCACAGGCCTGAGCATTCTCAGTGCCTTTAGCACGGAGCACTGTCGGTCTTGTGGCCCATCTGGTACCGCTGCCACCGCCCCAGACACGTTAGGGGTCATGTGTGTCCACCTCTGGGCTCTCTCCTTGCTGCTAAACTTCCTGGAAGGGAACTACTGTGGCTTCCTGGTAAGGAATCGTAACCAAACTTGGTGTCAGCCATTTGATTTCATCATTGTCACCTGGCTGACTTTGTCATTTGTGCTTCTCTCTGGGTCCAACCTGGCCCTGCTGACCAGACTGCTGTGTGGCTCCCAGCGGGTGCAGCTGACCGGGCTCTGTGTGACCACCCTGCTCACGGTGCTGGGCTTCCTCCTCTGCGGCCTGCCTTTTGGCCACAAGTGGTTCCTGTGCTACTGGATTAGAATGGTAGCAGTACATTTCATATTTTCTTAGAAGGACTGGGATTATCCCATCTAGTCCTAACAGCTGCGCCAACCCCATCATTTACTTTTTTGTTGGCTCCTTTAGGCAGTGGTGGCGGCAGCAGCAGCTGCGGGAGCCCTCACACTGGTTCTCCAGAGGGCTTTGGAGGATGTGGCTGAGGCGAAGAGCTGTGGGGGCAGCCTTCCTCAGGAAACCAGGGAGCTTCCCGGAAGCAGCTTCACAGAGTGAGTCTCTTTCACGCAGGGTTCAAAGAAGCAGCACTTATAGACATTTATATATAATTGTATAAAATACCTATGTATAGTGTAAGGAGATTATATATATACATACATACATACATATTGTTAACTGCCTCTAAGATTGTTGTCTATCTGATTCTAGAGTTTAAAGTCAGCAGGGCAAGCTAGAACCCAGGAGCGTGAGCTAAAACCCATGATATCTGACCAGAATTCATGTCAGCATTTCTCAGTGCCTGCATTTTTTTTTTTTTTTGTATTTTTCCAAAGCTGGAAACGGGGAGGCAGTCAGACAGACTCCCGCATGTGCCCTACCGGGATCCACTTGGCATGCCCACCAGGGGGTGATACTCTGCCCATCAGGGGCGTTGCTCTGTTACAACCAGAGCCATTCTAGCACCTGAGGCAGAGGCCATAGAGCCATCCTCAGCGCCTGGGCCAACTTTGCTCCAATGGAGCCTTGGCTGCGGGAGGGGAAGAGAGAGACAGAGAAGAAGGAGAGGGGGGAGGGGTGGAGAAGCAGATGGGCGCTTCTCCTGTGTGCCCTGGCCGGGAATCAAACCCAGGACTCCTGCATGCCAGGCAGGCCGACGCTCTACCACTGAGCCAACCAGCCAGGGCTGGTACCTGCATTTTTTTTTCTTTTAGCATAACATTTTACTTTTTTTTTTTTATAGACACAGAGAGAGGGGGATAGATAGGGACAGACAGACAGGAATGGAGAGAGATAAGAAGCATCAATCATCAGTTTTTTTCATTGCAAGACCTTAGTTGTTCATTGATTGCTTTCTCATATGTGCCTTGACTGTGGGCCTCCAGCAGACCGAGTAACCCCTTGCTTAGGCCAGCAACCTTGGGTCCAAGCTGGTGAGCTTTGCTCAAACCACATGAGCCCACGCTCAAGCTGGCGACCTCAGGGTCTCGAACCTGGGTCCTCTGCATCCCAGTCCGACGCTCTATCCACTGCGCCACCGCCTGGTCAGACTGGTACCTGCATTTTGATGATATGAGAGTTCTGCAGAAGTTGGCTCCCCTCATCATGGAGCCAAACACACACCTGGTCCAGAGTGGAGACACTGAAAGAGGACCCAAAGGAGGGTGGAGCGGCTGCAGACCCAGCTGCTGCCTCACATCACTGCGATAAGCACGCATGCGCACCCTGGTGCCCTTACACTAAGCTTCCATGCATAAAAGCAATGCAGCGGCTGCTTCACTCCCAACTACCAAATCTTATGTGCACTGTCTCTTAATGCCCACCCTAACTGGAAACACACAAGGAAGGAAAAGGAATTCTGGGAAAAATGGTTCAGCCTAGCCAAGTTGACATTTTCAAACCCATCAGTCTACCCCTTGTCAACTTGGCACCCACACATACCTCATTAAATCATAATTAATTCTAAATAAAGATGATAAAGCAAATTCAACTGTCTCCTTAACATGATACCTATTTCACTTATACCTGAAACATACCAACCTTTTTCCTAAAAGAGGATACATCTTTTCCTGTGCTTTGGACCATTTGTATATCTTTTGTGAAACACCTGTTCAAGTCAGCTATCCATTTTTACTGGGTTGTCTATTTTCACATTGATTTTTTGGTGTTCTTTAAATATTCTAAATAAAATTCCTTTGTCAGATTTATGTATTGCAAATATTATTTCCCCAGTCTGGGACTTGCCTATTCATTTTTGACATATTTTTGATGGGCAGAAGTTTATGTTTTTTATGAAATCAAATTTATTAATGTTTTTTCTTTTATGTTTAGTGCTTTATGCATACTTAGAAATCTTCGCCCACTCCCAAGGAAACAAAGCTATCCTCCAATGCTTTCTTCTAACTGTATTATAATTTTTGCTTTTTATAAAAATTTTTAAAAAAATTAAAGCAAAATTACCTTTAGATGTCGAAGCCATTTCAAATACATTTTTGTGCAGAGTTTGAGGTAAGAGTCAGAGTTCATTTATTATTTTTCCCCCATACAGTTATCTAGTTGTTCCCGCACATTTGTTGAAAAAACATTTTCTCCCTATTGAATCATTTAGCCCCTTTGTCAAAAACTATCCTTATAAATTTTGGTTATTAATCCCTTATCAGATGTATTGTCGAATATGTTCTCCCATTGTGTGGTTTGTCTTTTTATTCTGTTCATATTGTCTTTAGCTGTGCAAAAGCTTTTTAGTTTGATAAAGTCCCATTTGTTTATCCTGTCTTTTATTTCATTTGCCTGTGGAGATAAATCAGCAAATATATTGCTGCGATAGATGTCGGTGAGCTTACTGCCTATGTTTTCTTCTAGGATGCTTATGGTTTCACGATTTACATTTAAAAGGTGTCCATCAGTGGACAAGTGGATTAAAAAGCTGTGGTACATATATACAATGGAATACTATGGGGCTATGAAAAAGAAGGAAATATTACCTTTTGCAACAATATGGAGGGACCTGGAAACTATTATGTTGAGTGAAATAAGCCAAGCAGAGAAAGAAAAATGTCCTCACTCATAGAGGAATCCAAGGAATAATGAGAACTGAGGGATGGAATTGAGAGAGAGGAGGGATCAAAGGGACCAGAGGAAAAGAGGACAGAGGGAAAGGGGATGATAGGATGGGATAAACCTGAAGGGAAGGGGGGAGGGCGCTGTGGGAAGGGGGGTTAGGGAGATGTTGAGGGGAATAGGGGGGAGGGGGGATGCATTCAGGGTGACCCTAGAATCTATGTAAACTAATTAAATTTAAAAAAATAAATAAGTAAAAAACTATCCTAATAAATATGAGAATATTTCTGGGCATTCTTATTTGTTCTGTAAGTCTATTCAAGGAGTTAGCTCATAGGCCAAATTCGGCTGAATGCCTATTTTTGTAAATAATAGCCATGCCCATTTGTTTACATACTACCTTGGCTACTTTCATGCTACAACAGTAGGGTTGAGTAGCTGTTAGAGACTCTATGGCCACAAAGGCCAAAATATTGATTATCTAGCCCAGTGGTGGTCAACCTGGTCCCTACCGCCCACTAGTGGGCGTTCCAGCTTTCATGATGGGCGGTAGTGGAGCAACCAAAGTATAAATAAAAAGATAGATTTAACTATAGTAAGTTGTTTTATAAAGATTTATTCTGTCAAACTTAGCGAAAATCCGACATAAAGTACTTGGTAAGTAATTATTAATATATGCTTTAACTTGCTGTAACTCTGCTTTATAAATTTTATAAAGTAAAATTACTTCCCTACTTTATAAATCACCATTACTGTGGAACCAGTGAGAGGTTAGAAAATTGTACTGCTAACAGAGATACAAAAGTGGGCGGTAGGTATAAAAAGGTTGACTACCCTGATCTAGCCCTTTACTAAGTTTGCTGATCTCTGGTGAATTCCATTGTTCTGATGACTGTAGCTTTGTGCTAAGTCTTAAAATCAGGTAGTACATATCCTCTTTGTTTTTCTTCTTCAGGATTATTTTAGCTACCTAGGGTTTTTGCATTTGTATATACATTTTAGAATAAAATTCTCAAAATACTATAAAAATCCTGATGAAATTTTGACTGTGTTGAATCTATTAATTAATTTGGAGATAAAATAATTGACATTTTAGACTAAAGAGGCCTTGAATTCACAAACACGGTATATCTTGCTATTCATTTAAGTCTTTCTAAATTTTTCCCAGCAATTCTGTGTAGTTTCTATTCTATAAGTCTTGCACAACTTTGGCCAAATTAATATTTTGTTTTCTGACGCTTTTGTATGAGATTTTTTTTATTCATTTTCCAATTGTTCATTGCTAGAATACAGAAATACAATACTACTGAGTATGATGGCTGGATAGGAGGCAGCTGACTTTCCCTCCTCCCACAGAGAATTCATTCCCTCTGAGAGAAATCTGGAAACAAGCTGAGTGACTCCAATAGTCCAGGAAACTTAAACCACATACAAGGCTTAAAATGAAGACCAAGATTTCCACACTCGGGGAAGCGTACATACCCCCTAGGCATGCATACAGCCCACCTGGAAACAGGTTTTGTCAGAAACATAAATTCCATTGGCCACAGTATTTTTTATTTTGTAAACATAGATTAATTTATATCAAGAATACATAAAAAACTCACAACTTAATAACAAGAAAACAAATAAATTTTTTTTTTTTTTTTACAGAGACAGAGAGTGAGTCAGAGAGAGGGATAGACAGAGACAGACAGACAGGAACGGAGAGAGATGAGAAGCATCAATCATTAGTTTTTCATTGCACGTTGCAACACCTTAGTTGTTCATTGATTGCCCTTCCATATGTGCCCTGACCGCGGGCCTTCAGCAGACCAAGTAACCCCTCGCTGGAGCCAGCGACCTTGGGTTCAAGCTGGTGAGCTTTTGCTCAAACCAGATGAGCCCGCGCTCAACCTGGCAACCTCAGAGTCTCGAACCTGAGTCCTCCGCATCCCAGTCCAACGCTCTATCCACTGCACCACTGCCTGGTCGGGCAACAACAAATTAATTTTTAAAATGAGTAAAAGATTTTTAAAGTTTTTTTCAACTACTGATGGCATTCAATATTATATTGACGGCCATAGCATTATTTTATTTTGTTATTTTTTTGTTTTTAGAGAGATAGGAAGGGAGGGAGGAGGAGAGAGATGAGAAGCATCAACTCATAGTTGTTTCACTTTAGTTGCTTTTTTTTTAATTGATGGTTTCTAATGTGTGCCCTGACTGTGGGGGCTCAAGCCGAGCCAGTGACCCCTCTGCTCAAGCCAGCAACCTTGGGATCAGATCATGTCGATGATCCTGTGCTCAAGCTGGGTGGCCCCATGCTCAAGCTAGCATGCCTAAGCTCCAGCCTAGGAGCCCATGCTCTAGCCAGTGACCTCAGGGTTTTGAACCAGGCCCTCAGCATCCTGGGCCTACATCTATCCACTGCACCACCACCAGTCAGGCTAAAACGTCCCCTGGAGCAGACAGAAATAGCTCTCATAATCGTGATCTCTGGAGTTAAAGCACTATCCCCTGAAATTTCCTAGAGGCTCTGTCTGAAAAGTCACCTTCAGTTAGAAAAATTTCAGTGGGCGACGCACATCGGATCAGATCACGATCCTGCTCGGATCACGTAACCCGTGGACCAATCACTAGAGACAGGGTGTGGGGCATTCTCAAATTATTTACAGGGGGTCTGCAGGTTACGACACAGTTCCCTTTCTTTTTTTTTTTTTTTTTTTTTTTTTAGAGAGGAGAGGGAGAGACAGAGAGAGAGGAGAGACAGAGAGAGAGAAGGGGGGGAGGAGCTGGAAGCATCAACTCCCATATGTGCCTTGACCAGGCAAGCCCAGGGTTTTGAACCGGCGACCTCAGCATTTCCAGGTCGACGCTTTATCCACCGCGCCACCACAGGTCAGCAAATTTTTTTTTTAATTTATTCATTTTAGAACGGGGGGAGGGGAAGAGAGTGAGAGGAGAGAGAGAAGGGGGGGGCAGGAAGCATCAACTCCCATATGTGCCTTGACCGGCAAGCCCAGGGTTTTGAACCGGCGACCTCAGCATTTCCAGGTCGACGCTTTATCCACTGCGCCACCACAGGTCAGGCACAGTTCCCTTTCTATGACAGTGAAGTAACCCGAATTTTGGTGTAAGTCGAAACACACCCTAGCCCAGGGGTCTCAAACTCAACTCAGCATGTGGGCCGCAGAGCAAGATCACAGCTGTTCGGCGGGCCGCACTAGGTCTACAAAAGGCAACTGTTACGCAACATTTTTCTCACTGCAGTTGAAAACAAAAAAAAATCAGTACAACAAGCACAATCGTACATGCAGTTTACTCAGTGTCACAAAACGACCAGAAACTGTAGTTTGCATCACAACTGCTGTTAACTAAGCTAGTATCTAGCTAGGATGCTAGAGAAATGAAAAATACAAGTAGGCCCCTAGGCTTACTTAATTTTATCGAAAATATTTTGAACTTCGTGGATTAGTCTGCGGGCCGCACAAAATTGTTCGGCGGGCCGCATGCGGCCCGCGGGCCGCGAGTTTGAGACCCCTGCTCTAGCCTAACACAAACAGAACAATTGCACTTTTAACAGTCCAAAATGGTGTAGGTAAGCAGACTGGGGGATGCCAACTCCCTCACTCACACCTGCATTACTGCCTATTCTTTTGCTGTGCGCAACCAAACTAGTTCGTCCACATAGTCCGTAAGTACAACACTAACAGGTAAGAGAAACACTCACGTCTCAATTTTTTTCAGTTTTTATAGGACTGAGCGTCGTAAGCTCAAAACGTCATATGTCGAGACTATTTTAACCCGAGGATAACCCTGTACTTAAAAACTACTATCCTGGCCCTGGTCGGTTGGCTCAGCAGTAGAGCATCGGCCTGGCGTGCGGGGGACCCGGGTTCGATTCCTGGCCAGGGCACATAGGAGAAGCGCTCATTTGCTTCTCCACCCCCCCCCTCCTTCCTCTCTGTCTCTCTCTTCCCCTCCCGCAGCCAAGGCTCCATTGGAGCAAAGATGGCCCGGGCACTGGGGATGGCTCCTTGGCCTCTGCCCCAGGCGCTAGAGTGGCTCTGGTCGCGGCGAAGCGACCCCCCGGAGGGGCAGAGCATCGCCCCCTGGTGGGCAGAGCGTCACCCCTGGTTGGCGTGCCGGGTGGATCCCGGTCGGGCGCATGCGGGAGTCTGTCTGACTATCTCTCCCCATTTCCAGCTTCAGAAAAATACAAAAAATAAAATAAATTAAATTAAAAATAAAAACTACTATCCCTTTTCAGCAAAGTGGGATATATCACCAGCAAAAGAGAAAGAGTTGTAGTTCCAAACATGGAGAATGAAGGATTTGTGAGCCAGCCAGCCAGCCACACAAACTAGTGTCAAATACATGATGTTTTTATTCAGACCTATGCTGCCCTGTCTTGGAATTTGGCCTGACACCACATTGCACATTCTGCTGGATAAACAGCCATGTCTGTCCAATCATCCACTGATTAATAAGTAAGTATAGAGTATCAATATTGGTAAAGCACTCTGATTGATCCTCTGAGAGATGCAGAAATGGGTCTTCTCCTGAGGGCAGAGATGTTGGCTATCAGTAACAACCATCCGAGAGCCAGCTGAGCACAGAGGGTGAGGTTGATTAGGACTCTGTTGAGTGGGTGTGCAAACTTGGGGCAGCTTCAGGAAAGGCCTGGAACAGGGGTTGGGAACCTTTTTGGCTGAGAGAGCCATGAACGCCACATATTTTAAAATGTAATTCTGTGAGAGCCATACAACGACCCATGTACGTTACACATTATCCAATAAAAATTTGGTGTTGCCCCGGAGGACAGCTATGATTGGCTCCAGCCACCCGCAACCATGAAGATGAGCGGTAAGAAATGAATGGATTGTAATACATGAGAATGTTTTATATTTTTAACATTATTTTTTTTATTAAAGATTTGTCTGTGAGCCAGATGCAGCCATCAAAAGAGCCACATCTGGCTCGCGAGCCATAGGTTCCCGACCCCTGGCCTGGAATTTGAGAGCAAAGCTCCTACCCTTATACAGCCCTTCATTTACAAAGCCAGTTCCTAACAGCTATTTTTCTTATTTTTTTTGATACTCATAACAATCCTAGGAGGTGCCTACGTTTAAGACAAAATTTTCTACCTGAAGAGATGGCAACAAAGAAAGCAAGTGGACACAGGGTAAGTTCAAGAAAGGCACAAAACAATATAGAAAGCACTGAATGATGTGGTTGGTAAAGTGTGTGTAGTGCTGTCTTCCGAGGAATTCACCAGGTCCAGCCAGACTAGGTGTGGCAGGTTCTGAGCTCCATTAACCATGTCTTCCATGGGTGCGGTTTTGGAGGATGATGCCAGAAAACAGGAGATAAGAAATAGTAAATGAGGATGGAAAAGTAAGTAGAAGCCAGAATGTTTGGCCAGATGGTCTGGAAAGTTGAGTTGATTAGACATTGTTTTCCCCAGTTGCCAGGGTGCCAGAATTTTTTTCTATTAATTTGGGTTATGCCAAACTGTGGGACCTGTCTACCCACATGTGCGAGACCCCTGCATCACTACCAAGTAAAATGAAATATCAGGACCCTTTTATAACCAATATAGTCCTGTTCACCCATAGACTTATTCTCACAGCTCCCCCTTCTGGAAAACCTGAGGTTCAGCATCACAGCAAATGGGTGTGAAGAAAGACCACAGATGTCTCACAATCAGATGACAATGGCTGCAGTCACACCAGGGGGAGGCCCAGAACAGCCCTGAATCCTGTATTCATGGTAATCCAATAATTCATGGTAATCCGTTATGTAGCAATAGATTAACTAATACAATCAGCAAGTAGATAAGTGAGTCTGGAATTAAGAGGTTCTTGTGGAGGTGAAATGTGGAAATCCGTAGTGGATCCCATTTGTGCTGGCTATTATCCATTTGCCCCCACCTCACTAATTTTCCACCTTTCTCTGCCCTTCTCTGTGTCCCAAGAGGCTACTTTCCACTGACTCAATGCATGGGCTTTCTTGGTTCAGCCAATGGGAGATCAGAGAGCTGGAAAGAGTGGCCAAGATATTTCTTCCTTTGCTCCCTCCCAGCTCTGGGCAGTACAGTCCTCAGTCTTGGGTAAGAGTAGTCCCTACTGAGGTGACAGTGCCATCTGTGTGGGGCTTCATCCTCCAACCATTCACTCTCCTACTGCATGGGGTTAGCCTTAGTAGGAATAGTAATAGTTCACCTACAGTAACAGAAAGGAAGAGAAGGTAAATGGTTGATGATGTTGGAGGGTAGGTAATAGATGTAGAGGTAGAGCTTTGAAGAATTTCTCTTCTGATTCTTCCCGTTGTCCCAGCTAAGGTCATAAGTTGACAGTGAGGATGATGGAGAAGGAGTTGGAGGCTTAAGGAAAGAGGAAGTCATGAAAAGCCATCTAGAACAAGAGATGGATTAGGGAAATATGCTATAATGGTCTGGCAGTACTAAGGCTTCACTTGAAGCTGTCAGTCATTTATCTTATTGTACTTTTCAATTACAATTTACATTCAGCATTATTTTGCATTAGTTTCAGGTGTGCATCGTAGTAGCTAGACAATCATATACTTTACAAAGTGGTCCCCTCTGCCTGATTTACTTCACTTAGAGCATAATACTCTCTAGGTCTATTCATGCTGTCACCAATGGTAAGATTTCATTCTTTTTTATGGCAGAATAATATACCATTGTATATACATAGAAGCTGTTGGTCATTTTTAAAGTGATGCCAATCTTGGATTCCTTCTCCAGTCATGACCACTGTCAGGGTGCAGAACAAAATAAGCAGATTCAGAGTCAACAAGGGTTACAGCCTGTCTGGGTATAGCAGATACTGTGGGTGACCTGTCCAGATGCCCTGAGACTCCTTCTGTTGTTTTTATTCCATTTGTCCATCCACCAGCTGTGCGGGTGCCACTGCCAATGGCTCAAATCTGCAACTTTCTCCAGAGGCTTGTCCTTGAGTGAATGGAGCCACCTCACCCTGAGATGCTTGACCGAGGGGGACCCTTCTTTCTTGCCTCAAGATGGCACAGACTCCATAATACAATTTATACTCAAGATCAAAATGAAACATGACTTTACCTGAAACCATTTCCACGCTTAGCTCTGCCCCCTCCCATTCTGCTTCCCTCACTTTCTCACAGGTTCCTGCTGGACACTCCGTTAACTAATCTCTTGCACAGGAATCCCCAATTTGGGCTCTGCTCCTCACCACAGCTCAGAGGATGCTACTTCTACCAGGATGGAAAGGAATGAAGAGTGAGGGAGGTGTCGGCGTGGTTGAGGAGCTCAGTGCTGGTGCGCTCTGCAGGCTGGAGCTGGTTGTAGGAGGTGTTGTTACACAGCTGAGCTCCTGGTTTCAGCAGGGATGATAGGATTCTGGAGTCGCAGGGCCCAAATGGCTGCATTGATCATCAGAGGCAAGCTGACTTTAATTACCACAATGAGCAGCAAGGTCAGACAGCAGCCTGGGGGCCTGACCTTGATGACTCTGTGGAGCTGGATAATAGAGCACAATATTCCTCGGGGCAATAAAGATTTACAGACATTCAAGATATCACTTAACATGTATAATCAAAAGAAACCAAGAGTGAGTGAGCAGAAGATTGAGGTCAGCCACCGCAACCAGGTGTCAGGATGCTTTACCCAGTTTTCAGACCTGAGCCAGGTCTCAGACCCAGAACCCACCAACTGAAAGGAAGGCTGATGAGCCCATGCAAGGATGTCAGAGCAGGGTAGTCACCCAGACCAGGGCCAGCTGGGTCAGGGCCTGCATGAGGAGGGCATCCAAGCAGAGTGCTGGCCCAGTGGGGTCCAGTTATTGGTCATATGCAAGGGGTTTTAGAAAATAAGTAAACAGATAAGAGTATAACGGGAGCCATATTTCTCCCATTGGAAAAGGCAAACACAAATAAATACAGGGAAAGCTGTGAACCCTGTTGGCCAGGTGTTAGATTAGAATTGGAGATATAGATGCAAGCTAATGGTTTTCAATGTATACATATAAATACAGAAATATCCACATTTATCCGTATGTATGTGCATATGCAGATATATATTGATAAATGTGTACACATACACACATATATTATAGCTCAAACAACTTGGCAGAGAGGCAGGGGGCTGGAAACAGACATACTCCAATAGAGTTTAGTTTCTAAATACCATTTTCCATGTAAAGACAGTAAGGCTACGTGGGGGAGGGGGAGACTGATTCTAGGACTAGGGCAGGAAGAGAAAAAGGTGACCCTGAAAAAGTCTTATTATTCACCTGACCAGGCAGTGGTGAAGTGGATAGAGCATCAGACTGGAATGAGGAGGACCCAGGTTCAAGACCCTGAGGTCGCCAGCTTGAGCACAGGCTCATCCGGTTTGAGCAAAGCTCACCAGCTTGGACCCAAGGTCGCTGGCTTGAGCAAGGGGTTACTCAGTCTGCTGAAGGCCCACAGTCAAGGCACATATGAGAAAGCAATCAATGAACAACTAAGGTGTTGCAACGAAAAACTAATGATTGATGCTTCTCATCTCTCTCCATTCCTGTCTATCTGTCCCTATCTATCCCTCTCTCTGACTCTTTCTCTCTGCCTCTGTATAAAAAAAAAAAGTCTTATTATTCTAGAAAGTAAGAAAATGCTCAAAGAATGATGGAGTGTGTAAAACAAAACAGAAAGCAGCTTAAAGGGGCTTTCATTGGAAAAGTCTGGGACATATAAGCATCCAAATAAATAATGATAGTACCAGATTACAACTCATTGAATAATAGGAATCAATGAGTCCACAATGACATAAACATAAAAATGAAAAAATAAATAAACGGGGAGAAGAAAAAGTGTTTCCTTGTGGTAGAATGCCAACTGAAGATGGATCAAATTAGAAAGTCAACATTTGGCAACCACTGAAGTAATTAATTCAGGCACATAGTATCAATGGATGCTGAAACTAGAAGATTAAAATGGGGTGAGGAATGGAATTTAATATAACCTCAAAGTTATTTCCCCCACAGAATTCTTACTATTTACAAAGGAGAGAAAAGTAACTAATAGTAGGGAAACACGGTGGACACCACTTTCATCAAGTGACCAAATTAATACCACAGTTATAGGACAAATCTGGGCCATGTGGAATTGCAATGAGGACACAGAATCACTTCTATGGTATTTTGGCCAAAACGTAAAACCTACATCTAATCATGTGGAAATACTCAACACATCATGTTGATGGACATTCTATAAAATGACTGGCCTGTGATCTTCAAAAACATGTCAAAATCATGAAAGTTAAAAAGGACAGAGGAGCTGTTGCAGGTTGAAAGAAACCATAGAGACATGATATGTGAATGCAACATGTGATCCTGAACTAGATCTTTTTGCTATAAAGAACCTTTTTTTTTTTTTTTTTTTTTTTTTTTGAGGAGAGTGAGAGAGACAGGAAGGGAGCTGGAAAGGGGGAGGAGAGAGATAAGAAGTATCAACTCATAGTTGCTTCACTTTAACTGTTTATTGATTGCTTCTTATACATGCCTTGACTGGGGGGCTCAAGGTGAGCCAGAGACCCCTTGGTCAAGCCAGCAACCTTGGGCTTCAAATCCGTGACCTTTGGGCTTAGGACGGTGACCTTGGGATCATGTCAATGATCCCACATTCAAACCAGTGACCCTATGTTCAAGCTGGTGTCCCCTCGCTCAAGCCAGCAAGCCAATGCTCAAGCCGGCAATTTTATGTGCAAGCTGGCAAGCTTGTGCTCTAGCCAGCAACTTTAGGACTTTGAACTAGGGACCTCAGAATCCACCACCACTGGTCAGGCTAAAGGACATTCTTGACAAGACTTGCCTGGGATTTCTGGGAGAGGGTACATGAGATTTCCTTATACTATTCTTGCAACTTTTCTGCAAGTTTGAAAATGTTTAAAAATAAAATCCTTTTTGTAAAAAATTTTTTTTTAACTATAATTTTTTTTAGTGACAGAGAGAGAGTCAGAGAGAGGGATAGATAGGTACAGACAGACAGGAACGAAGAGAGATGAGAAGCATCAATCATTAGTTTTTCGTTGCGACACCTTAGTTGTTCATTGATTACTTTCTCATATGTGCCTTGACCGTGGGCCTTCAGCAGACCGAGTAACCCCTTGCTCAAGCCAGCGACCTTGGGTCCAAGCTGGTGAGTTTTGCTCAAACCAGATGAGCCCGCGCTTAAGCTGGCAACCTCAGGGTCTCGAACCTGGGTCCTCTGCATCCCAGTCTGACGCTCTATCCACTGCACCACCACCCGGTCAGGCTGTTTTTTATTTTTTTTAAAGAAAGAAAGGCTGATTTCCCTTGGGGAAGTACCCTGAAATACCACAGTATATATATACAGTAGCAAATCCTCCAGTTTCTGGGTAACTAGATTGCCGATATTTGTGTAAAAGGGAATACCTAGATCTTTTGAGAACCGTTATATACAGAGTCTGAGCTGACAGAGACCCAGGGACCCAAATCCCATCACTGTCCCTTGTTAGAGAAGTGGCACAAGGAAGTCAAGTAATGAATAGAGTCCTAGGCCATCTCACAGTGAACCCACTGAGTTCACAAACCAACTGGTAGTCACCTTCCCTGCTCTTGAGTATGTAATTGTAATGGCCTTACCTAGCAGTTAGCAAAAGCCCCATATTGGTTCTTTAACCTATGGAGTAAAAGCTACCGAAAGATCAAGTGAAAGTCCCTGAAACCATACCCTCTTCTAGCAAAATAATAAATAAAAAACAACGTTGCATTCCAGGGGGAATGACAGACAGGGACTGCCTTCAAAGATTTAAATGATGCAGGGGTGATTGTCTCAATCATATTCCATTTCATTCATGAGTCTGACCTTGTAAAAAGCAGATGACTATGGCAGATGACAGTGGACTGCTAACATCTGCCAAGCTGTACTACAAGTGCAACTGCTGTACTAGATTTGGCATCTCTACTAGACCATAGCGACATGGCCTCTGTTACATGGCGTTGCTCTTGATCTGTCAAATGCACTATTTTTAATAGCCATCAAGGAGAATCAAAAGTTTGTTTCAGATGGGATTATACTCTCTGACTATATTACTCTGAGAAGGCATGGACCATTTGGACATTCCAGAAAATACTATGGTCCACTATATTGATGATATCATATTAGTTTGACTTGATGACCAAGAAGTGGCAAATAATCTGGCTGTCCAGGAGTTAGATATTACAAAACTCCAGGGGCTCGCCTGACCCACCTGTGAAGTTTTTAGGGGTTCATTGGTTTTAGGCAAGCTGGGACATCCCCTTCAAAGTAAAAGACCTTACATTTCCTGCCACCAGAAAGAAGCCCAAGACTAGGGAAGCCTCTAAGTATTTTGGAAGCATAATATTTCACACGGGGGGAAACTGCTCTGGCAGGTTTATTGAAAGATGTGAAGGAAGTGCTGTATGCCAAAAAACTTTAAACCTTTGCAATGTCACCTCCAAACCATAACCACATATGATTTTTAATCTAAATTGGAATCATACTATATACAATTATTTGTAATGTGCTTGTTCTCATTATCAATATGTACAAATTCAATTTTTAATTCCAATGTGTTAATGATCATTCATTGTGGTTTCAGGAAGGCACTTCCCCCTGGGTCTCAGTTACTTCACCTCTGAAACGAGGACGTTAGGAGAGATCATCTCTAAGATGCCTTCTATCTCTGATAACTTGTGAATACTGCAACTTCAGATACCTGTATCTGCTCCTCTCTCTCCTCTCATCCACAGGCAGCACCCTCCCTCAGTTCCACTTATCCTGAGGGAGGAACCAGCCTCCCTCAATTTCCACTTTCCTGACCCAGAACAGCTGCCAGGGGTAGGGCTCCTGCCTGGCAGGGTGCCGTCCAGAGGCCTCCATTGCTTTCACTCTGATATACAGTACAAATCTCCTTGGCGTCCTGAGTCCCTGCCAAATCACTGTTAAAATTTTCTGTCAAACCAGACTAGCGTTATTTGGAACTGATGAATCTTAGAACCTCTGGGTAGAAAAAGAAGATTGGGGGTGGTTTCCTCCCGATAAAATGTAAGCTCATAAAGCAAGGCCTTTGTTTTGTTGTACACCTTATCGCGTAGGAAGTTTCTAGGTAGGTACTCACTAAGTGTTTAATCATTTGAATAAGTGACTCAACCTTATATCTGCCCTTTTCTAGCCTTTAGAAGGACTCTTGAAACGTATGTTTCTATATTTCCAACCACTGAAAGCTGATCACCTCTTGAAATAACCAATTCCATGATTGTAACAGAGAGAGAGACAGGTGTAATTGGAGGATGGCAGTGTCAAACTCAACATACCCTCTAACCCAGTGATTTTCAACTGGTGTGCCACAAGAGTTTTTAAAACATGCAATACCTGACTATTTAGTCAGGGCTCTTTTCCCATAGATTGTCAAATAAAAAAAATTGTCAAATAAAAAGGTTTAAAACTTTAAACCTTTGCAAAACATTGTCAATAGCACAACAGCCATCACAACAACAGCCATTCAGTTAGAATGAATCAAAATTATACCTATTATTTTTGTCAAATCAGCAAAAAATAAGTTTTTGGTTTGCCACAGAATTTTAGTAATTAGTTTATGTGTGCCATGAGATGAAAAAGGTTGAAAATCACTGCTCTATCCCAAATGCAAAGTCAAGAACTGAGGGGTAAGAAGTGGACATCCCAAATGTGCAAAAGGTGGCTCTGAGAGTAGAAATACAAGCTTAGGAACAATAACTTTCCTGTATTTAATGTGTATATTACTTTACAGGACATTTATGTTCATTTCTTTTATTCTATCCTAAGAGTTGGGCAGAGGCAGAATTTAAAATCAGTGATTAATATTTGTTAAATGGCTGTCTTTCTGCAATTTTTATATACGTCACCAGGGGGCAGACTTGTTACTTAAATCGTCACTTCATCATCCCTGCTGCTGGGTACCAGCCGAGTCTGACCGAGGTACTGGCTTTGAATAATAAATAGAGACTTTAAGTCCTGACACTGGCCTGTTCTACAGCAAAGGAACAATGTCACAACATTACCTGGCAAAGCAGATACCCAGGGCACATCACATCTCCTGAGAAGGGTGGATAGAAATCCTACCTTTACCGCTGATTAAATAGCCAGAAGACAGCAAGCCAAAGACCTATGGGGAAATACCATGGCTTCAAGACGAAAGGGTTCCAGGGCCTTGCAGCCGTGGAAGAAGAGTCACAGAGACTTTACCTGCTGGCGCTACCTTGTTCTCCAAATCTCTGGCAGTCTCCTTCTGAAATGTTAGGGCTAGAAGGAACTACGTACAGGAGCACCCCAGCATTCCCTCTACGCTGCTTTTATACAGATGGGGAAGTTAAGGCCCGAAGAAAAAAATAAATTACTTGTCTAAGATTAAGTGACTATCTAGTAAACACCCAGAACAAAAACCCAGGAGGGCATGTCACTGAGAATCATTTGGTGGATGGGGGTGTTCTTTGGAAATAACCCTTTGGATTCAGGGCAACCAAAACTCCATTGAGGATTAAGATTGATCTTTTTAGAAGGGGCTGTTGACTAGGACATCTTTGCTCAAAGGGGTGTGGGGGAGGGGGGAAGCAAAGGGAAGGGAAGGGAAGGGAAGGAGGAAGGGAAAAGACGAGAGTTTTCTGATGGCCCAGTCTCCAAGCAGCCTCTGTTGCTGCTCTCTCTTCCTAGCAACTGCAGCTATGCTGCATTGTTTGAAGTACTCGGTTTTTTTTTTTTTCAAAATCAAAAGATGAAGGATAAATTCCCAAAACAAAAGGCATTTTTCTTCCAAGGGCTCAGATAAATCATAACTCAAGGACAAAAGCGTCAAGGGTGAGCCATCCCTCAAACACCATCTGCAGAACAATTAAGCATTGTCAATAGCACAACTCATTTCTGACGTGCAGACTCAGAGAGCCTCGGAAACCGGAACTAGAAAAGGCCTCGGAACCACCAAATTCAAATACCACACTTTACAAAGGAGGAATGTGCAATTCAGAGGGGAAAGGCTAGGGTCACAGGCCTTCACAGGCCAGGGAAATGAAGCAAGATGGGTCAGGTAAGAGATATTTTAGCTATGTTACAGGAAATACATGACTTTCCCCTTCAGGAAAACAAGGCAAGCGTCTTGACAAATACTACGTGTCCTCGGTAACGGGTAAGGATGGGGACTGTGGCAAACGGGACATGCCCTGCCTCAAAAGAGTAACTGCCACCCAGCTCCCTCAGCCACCATCATGTACGCATGTGAGCCTCAAGTTGCCAGATATTGTTACTTATTTTAATATGGATCTGTACTTGAAATGTCCTAGTTTTTTCACAGTGGCAACTAATTTGAATTGGTTGCAGGCCAACCAGAGCCCTTCCAGAGTCTGATTTCCGCCCAGCTTTCCAGTGTGGGTATTGCGGGAGGCTCTGGGCCACGCAGCTTCTCAGGCTCTCTGAGAGCCCAGGGCTGAGACTCCTGGTGCCCCAAGGCTGCTGCTGCTCTCTACAGATCCCCACAGGTCAAGTCCGGATCTGATCACTCTCCCCACAGAGAAACCTCCCGTAGCTTCGGAGCGTGTTAGAATAAAACCCAAACTCCTCCACAGCCGTCAAGGCCCCGTGCAGCCTGGGCCACCCACCTCCTCTCTCACTGTGGCCTTCCTGTGGTGCCTGTCTGGAAGAGAAAGTTCTGCCTGGGCGCTCCTCCCCCTCCCTGCACAGCTGGTTCCTTCTAGAAATTCAAGGCCCTATTCAAGTGTCCTCCGAGGCCATTTCTGAACACCCAATTATAAGTGACTTCTCTCCATCTCTCACCACCCCATTCTCTTTCCTTTCTTCATTGCACTTAACACTGTTTGAAATGATCTTTTTCTTCATTGTTTTAACCTGGCTCATTGGCAGTGTGTCCCCACCAGAGTAAGTTGCATGAGAACAGAGAAGCTGCCTTGCTATCTAATGTGCAGCCCGTTTCCGGAACATTGGCTACCTCACAGTAGGCCCCTCATAAAATAACTGTTGAATGACTGCTTTGCAGGAGCCCAGAGCAGGGACCACGGGTAGTGAGACTAACTTCTGATCCTCACTCCTCCTGAGACAAGTATTCCTGAAGGTTCTTCCTGGGATCAGCAGCCAGGTGCCCTTGGCCTTCACCTTGAGCTGACAGGCTGTGGTGTCTGAGGGCCCCCAGAGGCTAGGTCTGGGTCTGTGATAAGCTCCTCCAGCAAGAACACATCACACCCCCACCCACATACAGCCCACAGGGGGTCCCAGCGCAGATCCTCTCCTAACCAACCTCCCTAACGTCCTTGGTTTCGCACTCTCAGGCTTGCAGCCAGGAAATTCGACTCCAGAGATGAACTCTCAGGGACACAAGAATGTCCTCTCCCTTTAAATCAACTGTCTCACACAAAAGCACTGCTTTTTATTTTCTCATCTCCCTCTCCAGAGCATCAGTTCCGATCCCAAATCCTGGGGAAGGGTACTGCACGCTATTCCTATATCACCTAAGAGAATTATTTTTGCCTGTTGACCTGGAATGCTGAGGTTGCCAGTTTAAAACCTTAGGCTTGCCTGGTTAAGGCACATTTGACAAGCAAGTACTACAAGCTGATGCTTGGGCCTGACCTGTGGTGGCGCAGTGGATAGAGCGTTGACGTGGATTGCCGAGATCCCCAGTTTGAAACCCGGGGCTTGCCTGGTCAAGGCACATATGGGAGTTGATGCTTCCTGCTCCTCTCTCTTTTTTCTCTCTTTCTCCTCTCTCTCTAAAAAGAATTAAAAAAAAATTTTTTTTAAGTTGATGCTTCCCATTCCTCCCCTCCCCCCCCTTCATCTCTCTCTTTCTCTCTCTCAACTCTCTAAAATCAATATGTAAAATATTTTTTAAAAAATTACCTTTGCCGATTTAAGTGTGGGGATAATGTCCGGCCTTCTTTGAGATCCTACCAAAATCAGCTTCATGACTCTCATTTCTGTATTTGCTGAAACAATACTAAGGTCATTGGCCACAGGGACCCTAAGGGTTTGCCCTCAGAAAACCTCCTGAAGACTGGCTCTAAGAGCTAAGTGCTAGAGCAAGCTCAAGTTCTTTATGAAAAGAAAGAAAAGGAGAAAAGAGGAGGGGAGGGAAAGCAAATGTGAGTTAGTGTAAAGAAAGCAACCTACCTTTCCACTTTAGATATGTTACTCTGTTTCTTCCTCTCTGAAACAATCACTCAAATGTTCAACAAAAACTTCCTGAGTGCCTACTATATACCAAGCGGTGTCCTTGACCCTTGGAACGTATCAAAGATGCCTGCTCATGTGGATCTTGTATTCTAGTGGAAGGAGAAAGACAATTAAACAACGGGCATACTAAGTAGACAAATTACCTAATCTGTAATTCCTAACTAAATGTAGTAATACAGACTGTATTATAGAATCTTATGTTATATGAAATATATAATAGAGGAATATATAATTTAGAAATTGTCCAATATGTTAGAAGATAAAGGGAGATTAGACTGCTGAAGGGGGCAGGAAGAGGCAGACTCCAGGATTAATAATGGAGAGTGGTCAGGGTAGGTCTCATTGAGAAAGTGATGCTTGAGCAAAGACTGGAAGGAGGTAAGGGCATTAGTTCTATGCAACTGACTCTTTCCCTTTCTGTTTTGCATCCAAGATGATCAGAACCAAATTTGAGGCTCAGTCCTACAGAGGCTCCTGTGGTCTGCAAATTTGTGGTCTTTTCTCCCTTGGAGAGGCAGGACAGGACAGTGGTTAAGGATATGGGTTTCAATACCAAAATGGATTCAAATCCTGGCTCTACTATTTACTACTTATGTGACTTTGGGCATCATATTTCATCTCTCTGACCCTCATTTCCCTGTATGTCAAAATGAAGATAATAACAGCACCGACCTTACAGAGCTCTTTTAAGGGTTAAATGAAATAATGTACATAAATTCCTTTGCACACAAGAAGAACCCAGCAAAATCCAGCTGTAATTATCGAGCCTTCGTCTTGTCTCAAAGTTAATTTACATTTTCCTTGGACTTGATTCTCTATCCTTCTTGATATTTTAACATGGTTTTATGGTTTCTGCTCTTGTGGTAGGCTACCTCAAATCCTTTCTGGATTAGGGTGGGTTATAAATATGTAAATAAATAAAAATCTAGATAGAGGAACATTTTCACTGAAGCAAAGCATTTCATTACAATAGGGTGAATTGCAAGTGATGCCAAAAGCAAAAAATATTGGCTCTAATCTCTAACCATCCATCAAAAAACCACCAACAAGGCACTCTCTGATTACCAGCCCAGACCAGCTCTCTTTCCCAAACCTCTCTTCTTCCCTCCATAAAGAGAGGGTAGAGCAGTGGACAGAGCACTGACCTGGAATGCCGAGGTTACTGGTTCAAAACCCGGGATTGCCTGGTCAAGGCACATATGAGGAACAACAACTACGAGTTGATGCTTCCCACCTCCCCAACCCTTCTCTCTCTCTCTCTCTCTCTCTCTCTCTCTCTCTCTCCTCTCTAAAAAGTCAATAAATAAAATCTTTAAAAAATAATAATAAAATAAATAAGGAGCCCTGGCTGGATAGCTCACTTGGTTAGCGCATTATCTGGAAGCGCAGTGGTGGCCAGTTTGATCCCCAGTCAGGGCACATACAGGAACAGATCAATGATCCTGTCTCTTTCTCTCTCCTTTCCCCTCTCACTGAAATCAATAAATTAGAGAGAGAGAGAGGGTAGAGTCACACCAAATAATGCCTCCCAATCTCACAAGCACTTCATTGCCCTGGGTTCCAGAGAACTTTCCTTCTTCCTCATCAGAAAGGAACTCGATGGGGTTGCTTTCCATGGCGATGGGATTGATGGGATTAAGGAAGAAGAAGGTGCTCGCTCAGCTCAGCGCACAGTCAGACATAGGTTAGAATCTCATTACTGCCCTTAACGAGTGAGTGCTGTGGCCCTGCAGAAGACCCTGGACCTCCCTGGGCCATGGGTTTCCTGTCAGTAATGAGTCCCTCCCTCCTCAGGTGCCTGTGCAGATGAAAGAAGAGAATGAAGGAAAGCAACACGGACAGCTGACTGGTAAAACCCACAATAAATGCTAGACTTCCCTCCCTTACCTACACCCCAGCACAACACTGCACAGACTACAGGAATAGGGAACTCCTCCGTAAGAGGGTATGCAGGGCAGACACCCGAGAAGGCTAGTGTGGGTATAGCCCTGTATGATAGGAATGCCCTGCAGGAAGTAAAGGGGAACGATCATTCTTCAGCTCCTCCCACATCAGGCTTCTTCTTAGCCATAACCCTTTGACATAGACATTGCTATCCACATCGGACAGCTGGAACTGGGCTTGAACCCAGACCACACTAGGCATGTGTGAGAGGCAGTTCTGCTCTTCTGAAACGAACTTTATAAAGGGCAAGGACTAGTTTCCACCACAGGACATCACAGGAACCACTGACAGAAACCCCTGCGTTCCAGGCCTTGCTGGAGGACTGTGTCTCTGTGACTCCAGAGCTGAGTTCAGCAAGAAGATAGGCCAGGCTGACCTTGCTAAGGCTTCCTAAGCCCCTTGCTTCACCTCCATCAGCCCTCAGGGTCCTCCCTGTTAAGGCATCCCTACTCTATAACCTTTGGTATTAGCTAGACCTGAATTTGAAACACACATCCCTCACATATCAACAGGAAGACCTGTTCCTCTTCTGAAAATGGATATATTAAAATGCCTTCCTCTCAGAGTTGCCACAAAGATAAAATAAACCAGTACACTGAAAACACACATAGCATTCATTATGGTAGCTGCTACTGTTACCCTGATGCTTTGGGGGGGGGGGGGGAGAATCAGCCTCATGGTGGCTGAACCACGAGATGATGCTCTCTAGTGGGGAGAGCGGGTCCTTGGGCCCCAGCTGACATGTCTACCCCACACTTCCATACAGGCTGAGCATTACAGCCTGGTTATCTGACATTTTATCCCCCCAATCACCACCACACAGGAAACTACCTGGAAATAACAAGTTAGCTGGGCACTGTGCCCTAACTAGGAAAAAAAGACTAATCAAGGCCAAGGCCAGGGCCTCCCATTCACTGCCATTGATCCACAAACAGGTATTGCTGGTCCCTTCTGTGCTGGGAACTGGGGAGAGAGAAGACCCAGCCCTATCCCAGGAGCTCATAGTATACTTGGGGGAAAAGGCAAGTAATGGCCGTTACGGCAAACAGAAAGGAATGAGGGCCAAGAGTACTTTGGAAGATAAGGAAGGCTCCATGGAGAAGAAGGTATTTGAACTGGACCTTAAAAAGTAGGTAAGACAGGGGGGGAGGCATTCCAGGCTGAACGCACAGCATGAATAAAGGCTACAAATGTGGGGTTTGATTAGAGAACAGAGTAGTCGGGTAAGGCAGGAGGGCTGGGATACCAGAGGCCCGAGGTGAGCACTGGCAATGAAGAGCTAGTGAGCCTGAAGGGCAGGGAACACAAAATAAAGATCATGATTACCACAAAAAAATGGGGGTGGGGTGGGCCTGCAATTTAAAATAGGATGATCACAGAAAGCCTCTTTGAAGTAACACAGGAGGTTAAGGAGCAAGTCACGTGACTACCTGGGGGAAATTTTCAAGCAGAGATAATACCAGTGCAAAGGTCCTGAGGCCACCAGGGTGGTTGCCATGTTGGTAATGCATTAAAAAGGCCAATGTGATTGGGGTGGTAAAAAGGTTAGAAAGTTAAAAAGGAGACAGCTCAACAGAGGCCTTGCAGGGCATGACATAGGCTTGAGCTTTCACTTGGATGAAATGGAGAGCATTGTAGGATTTCTAGTAAAGGAGCAGCGTGATCTGACTTACGTTTTAAAAGGATAGCTCTGAACTGCTCTGTAGAGAATCAATTGCAAGGAGCCAAGGGTGGAAGCAGGGAGACCAGTAAGGAGGATATTGTGGACAGCCAGGCAATATAGGACGACGACTGGAGGTTTCCTCATGTAAAAATGGAGCTTAGGATCCCCACACTGTGTGCAGCCCAACGCTTCAAAACAAAAACAAAACAACAAAACAAAACATTGGTACCTCTGGTCAACAGGATGCCAGCCTGGGGAATGTGGGATTTGGGGGCAGCTCCTTGTGTGTCTGGCACCTGATGCGCAAGAGAAAGCCAAGACAGGTGTGCACCACATCACGCGTCAGGAGAGGGTGAGAACTGACGGAGGGGTGGCTTGCTCCCCAGAGACTGAACAGGAAAGGGTGGGAAGGAGGGTGCCTACTCCCAGTCCTGGAGCGGGTCCTAGGCACACTGCACTGTGTGCGCCCCGGTACGCAACGTCTCCGCCCGCGCAGCTGTGGGTATCGTGTGACCGAGCCACGGTACCCCCCCCTCGTTTCAACACCCCCGCCCACAGCTCTGACCCCTTTGTGTCACTTTCCCTTATTCTCATCTGTCTGCCCGTCCGTCTCCCACAGGTTTCGGCTCGCACGGCCCCGCCGAGATCTCTCTGGCGGGCGCCGTAGCGGCGCAGCCGGGCCCAGGGCTCCCAAGAGGAGAAAATCATGAATGAAATGGATGCAGTGCTTCTGTTCCCCCACCTTCCTGGTCCAGGCAACCTCGGCGCGGGGGCGGTGCCTGCGGGAACTCTGAGCCGAATCGGGGAGAGGGGGCGCCCGAGATCCGAGTCGGGGATTAAGGGTCTGCAAACGGCCCCACTCGGCCCCTGCGCGCTACCAGACCTCTCCGCCCCCCGCCCGCCAGCCCCGCCAGTCCTGCGCAATTCCCGGGAGCGGCGCAAGCCCGCCCGGAGCCAGGGCGGGGCCGGGGCTGAGTTGGGGGTGCCGACCCCACCCCGCGGCTGCGCCGGCGACTCTACAGCTGAGGCGCATTTGGTGGGGCGGTCCGGCGGAGGAGCGCGCACGGAGCGCGGGACTGAGCGCCAGACGGACAAACCGACGGATGGACGCCCCCGCACACGCAGACGCACAGACCTCGGCGCGGCCCCTGTCCCGCACTCACGCGCGCGCATACACACTCACGCAGACACAGTGACACGCAGGTACACGCGCACTCGCGCGCGCACATCCTCCCGCCAGCCTGCCGGCCCGCCCGCTCGCCGGCGCCCAGAGCCCGCTCCAGCCGGTAAGTGTGGCGTTTCCGTCGGCGCCTTTGTGTGGGGAGCCGGAAGGCGGAGGGCACGGGGTTCCTCCCTGAGCGGCCTTGCAAGTGAGACCTCCTTTAGCCCTCAGGACAGCAAAACGGATGCCCGACCCCGCCACGCCCCCATGGGGCTACGGGCGCCCCGGGACTGGGGGAGGGGTTCCCACCTGGGGAGGGGACCGGGCGTTGAAGAGCCGGGAAGGAGCAGCAGTCACTCCCACGGAGCTCTGATGCGATTCCAGGGAGGGATTGGGGTAGTGGTCCCGGGTCCGAGCCTCTGCGGCTGAGGCTGGCGCGCGGCTCTTGGCTGCATCGCCTCTCCAGGGTCTGCAGCTCCAAAGGAAGACTGGAAATCGCCGCTAGCCTGTTGGCTTGTACACTGCGGCTCCCAGCCTTCCCTGCTTCGCCACCCCCGGACCGTGTAGCATAAACTACCCTTTTCCCACCACCACCATATTAAAAGCCCAATGCATTCCCCTCCCCCAGCATGCCCCTTTTTCCTAGATGAGGCCCAGGCTCCTGCAAAACCTACAGATTGTCTGGGTCAGAGCCCCGAGGGGCTACTTCACGAAGGATCACGTGGCTTAGAGGGTCAAGACCAGCGGAACCTTTGGAACTCATTTAACCCCCTCATTTTACAGATGGGGAAACTGAGTCCCAGTGAGATGGTTTGACAAAGGTCACTGGAGAGTTAGTGGCAAAGCCTGCGTTAAAATTTAAGGTTCGTGGCTTTTATACTCATTTCCCCTTTATACAATTCGATTCTAATTCCCATTGAAGCCTCAGAACTCCAAAATTCATCTGAGTGTACCGGCTTAGTCTTTGTAATTCCTGCCCTGTCCCTGCTTGGATCGTCAGGTGCCATCCATTTGCTGCCATCCTTACTGTGGGGAAAAAAAAAAAAAACCAACAAAGGTTAGCCTTTATATTGCCTCTTTCTGCCTCAGAGAACTCTCTTACGCAAGCACTCCGGGTTTGGGATTTAGTTTGGGAGAATGAATCAGTCCTAGAGGAGAGATCAGATACCAGGGTGTTCATCCTGGTTCTCCCAGGAGTCACTGAGCCTGTGTCCTCAGTTGGACCAAGTGATGTAGCATCCAAGGAGTCGTCCCCTCTCCCCACTCTGACCTTACTGCATACCGTCCCAGTCACACTTCCCTCCTCTGTGAAGGCCTAGGTCTTTAATCCAGCCAGGCCCCTTTCATCCCAATCATGTCGGGGCACTTCTTCCTTCTAATGTTTGCTGAGTGTTGCTGACAGAGCTGCTAGGGAAGCTTATGGCCTTAGCAGGCTCTCGTGGCAGCTCAGGGCAAGCCTCCCTCAAGGGCAGTAGAGTGTCCCCACAGCTGGCACAGAGAGGGTGCCCAGAGAGGTAAGGTGAAGGAGTGCAAGCAGGATGGTGACTAGGTAATGTCAGTCACCTTTGAGGAGACTCCATTGGTTGGAATAGTTGGCAAGGAAGGCGATCAATGTTCGTCTCTAGGGGCCTGAGGCTCTTGTCTCAAGAGCTTCCTTCTTGATTGGGGTGAACATCCTGGCATGGATCAGAGCCAGGGTGACCAGTGACGTAATGCCAGGATCCACCATTCATATGGTAGTCCACCTAGATGGTATTGTGCTCCAGAAGCACCATTTGCATAGACTTCATAAGTAGTAGCCCCTGGCTTTTGCAATGCAGAGGCTCCCACCCTGAGAGTGAAGAGATCTGGGTTCCAAGCCCGGCTTCCTCTTCACAGGTTGGACAGTGTTAGTAAATGCTCTTAACATCTCTGGGTCTCAGTTCCTCCATCCAAAAAATAAAATCACTGGATTGAAGAGTTTCAGGGTATCTTTCCAGTCTGAACTGTTGGCGGGAAGTGGGGGGGTGGGTAGACACGACACTTATTTATATAACTGCTGCGGGCCTGGTTTTCCTCTTCTCTTACTCTGTGAAGGAAGAAAAGGAGATGAAATAATGTATGTAGGGTATTTAGCACAGTGCCTGGAGCATAGAAAAGCTCAGGAATTGGTAGCTATTAATACCATTGGGGCCCCAGCTTTATGGCTATACCCTCCACTTCTTTCCTTTTTCAGATTGCCCAAGGACATGAGATTTTAGGGCCTGAAAGTCCCTCTTCCTAAAAATCCCTCCCCTGCAGACCTGTTCCTGGATCTGGGGCTCCGCCAGCATAAGTCATTCATGCAGCCTCCCTGGGAGAAGTTGCATTTTTTTGAATCAGGTATTTTACATTTAAGCGTGATTGAATTTATTAATTTATATAGTGTCAAAGCTTTTCTTACACTCTGTCACTTATACTTAATCCTCATAACACACCCATGAGGTTCATAGAATTATTGTTGCCATTTTACAGATAGGGAAGTTAACTTATTTATGGGGGTGGGGGGAGTACTGTGAAAGTCTCAGAGCTAGAGAGCTGTGCCTCCGATTATCTGACTCCAGATTCTGAACTCTTTCTTCTGTGTCACATAGCCTGTCCTTTTCCAAGACCTGCCCTAAAAGAGAGACTGATAACCCCCTGGAAAGAGTTCAGAAGAAGGAAGGGTTTTATTCAGGGGTCCCCAAACTTTTTACACAGGGGGCCAGTTCACTGTCCCTCAGACCATTGGAGGGCCAGACTATAAAAAAAATTATGAACAAATCCCTATGCACACTGCACATATCTTATTTTAAAGTAAAAAAACAAAACGGGAACAAATACAATACTTAAAATAAAGAACAAGTAAATTTAAGTCAACAAACTGACCAGTATTTTAATGGGAACTATGCTCCTCTCACTGACCACCAATGAAAGAGGTGCCCCTTCCGGAAGTGCGGCAGGGGCCGGATAAATGGCCTCAGGGGGCCGCATGTGGCCCGCAGGCCGTAGTTTGGGGACCCCTGGTTTTATTCTTCTGGAAGATCTGGAGTGGCTTCTTGGAGAAGTCAGGTAGCATTTGAGCTGGGTCTAAATAATTTGTTCAATAGAAGAAAGGGGGGAAATTTTTGCAAGTAGTGAAAACAGCATGAGCAGAGAACAGCTGTGGGGGAGGAAGGTCCTAGAGCAGTGGTCGGCAAACTCATTAGTCAACAGAACCAAATATCAACAGTACAATGATTAAAATTTCTTTTGAGAGCCAAACTTTTTAAACTTAAACTATATAGGTAGGTACATTCCTTATGGAGGCAGTGCCCGCACGTGGTATTTTGTGGAAGAGCCACACTCAAGGAGCCAAAGAGCCGCATGTGGCTCGCAACCAGCGGTTTGCCGACCAGGGTCCTAGGGCACATGTGGAAACTAGAAAGAGGTTCATTTCAACTGGTGCAAAAAGGTCAAAGGAGGAGCAGTGAGAAAGAAGGCTGGGGGGTGGGGAAGACGGTTGCTGGGGGCATGGAGTGCTAAGTTAGGATAGGCCTTTAGTTTTTGTGTATGGGAGAGATATGCTCAAACCTGGCCATTAGGGAACTCTCTGACTGCCCTGTGGAGAAAACCTGCCGGCAGGGAACCTAGGTAAGAAACTGTGGTAGTGGTCCAGGTGAGCGCTAAGGAGGGTCTGGACTGGGGGTTGTAAGAATGAAGAGATAAAGGAGTTGATGCAGGAGGCTGCCTGTCACCAAAATTGGCAGCTGAATGACTGTGTATGCTAGAGGAAGGCAGGAGTGGAAAGTGATGACAAGGTTTTGAGCCTACGTGGCACAGGCAAAGCTCAATGGGGAAGAGTGGGGAGGCTTCGGAGTGGAGGCCATGGATCTGATAGGGAACCATAAAAACTCCTACTGCCAAGCTGGCTCAGCGGGCACCCCAAACCCCCAAACTGTTAAGAGCTGGTTTGTTCATTCTTTTATTCTCAAATATATATAAACATCTGTTACATGCCAGGTTGCTCTAGGGACACATTGTTGGAAAAGACAAACTTCCTGCCCAAGCTCTACCAAGGTAGACAGAAAATAAAATATAAGTAAAGATACAACATTTCAAGGGGGTGAGCAAGTCTCTGGAGATAATTAAGCTGGGGGAGGAGTGACTGGGGACAAGAGTAAAAGAAGATATTGGCTCTTCAATGGAATTGTCTTTAAGGAGGTGATATTTGGATGAATGAAGTGAGGAGGGGACCTGAGGAAAAAGCATTCTAGGAAGAGCAGACCACAAAAGTGGTCTTTACCACTCCCCTGCAACAGGCAGCTCTTGCTACTCCCACATCCCAGAGGAAGAAACAGGCTCAGAAAGGCTCAGACACCGGCCCAGGGCCCGGGGGAGAAGGTGGCAGGACATAGCGTTTCTACCTGTTCTCTCTGCCTCCACATCCATCCTTTTTCCAGAGCACCACGGTTGCCTTAAGGCAGGGGTTGGGAACCTATGGCTCACGAGCCAGATGTGGCTCTTTTGATGGCTGCATCTGGCTCGCAGACAAATCTTTAATTAAAAAAAATAATAATGTTAAAAATATAAAACATTCTCATGTATTACAATCCATTCATTTCCTACCGCTCATGTTCATGGTTGCGGGTGGCTGGAGCCAATCACAGCTGTCCTCCGGGACAACACTAAATTTTTATTGGATAATGCATAGCATACACGGGTTGTTATATGGCTCTCACGGAATTACATTTTAAAATATGTGGCATTCATGGCTCTCTCAGCCAACAAGGTTCCCGACCCCTGCCTTAGGTGTGACCTCAGGATGGTCAGTCTGTCGTGTTTTGAAGGATTCTGCCCGTGACTGAGCCCACTCTAGGCCCCAGGTTTCCAGACGTCCACTGGCACAAGGCAGTGAGAGAATCAACCATTTTCAGCCCAGGACCAGGCTCCATCCTGTATTCTCCATTGGGCACCTGCGTAGGACCAGCGTGATCACTTACCTGCTCGTGTGCCAGTGCCTGTTAGCTCCTGTGCAAAGTGGAGTAATGATGCCTTCTTCACAAGATTCTCACAGGGTCTAATGAAATAAGGGATTGGGAAAGTACATGGCACATCATAGGTATACAGCTGAAACTTACTCAGTCTGAATTTAGACCCTTTCCAACCTTGACTCCTGGTTCCATGTGGCTTATTTTTTTTCTTTCCCATTCCATTTGACTTCCTGGTTCACACTCTTGTCTCTCCTGGCGAAGGAGCCTCAGGCCAGCTAATGCAGCCCCTGCCAGGCCCTGCTTCTGAATCAGTTTTTCTGCCTCTTCCTTCAGATCCTAAAGTACCAGAACCTTCCCAGCCTGTGCTGCCACAGCTAGCTGGGCCTGAGCACAGAGGGTTAAATCAGATACTGGGGTGGGGACTGACAGAGGACTAGACCCTCATTGGAGATGAGCAGGAGCCAGGGGCCCCCTAGCTGTGGGTGGGAGCAAACCTAGCTCTGCACTCCAGCTTTCCCCTCTGTGAGTGCTCCAAGCCCCATGAAAAGTGGTTTTATACGCAGTGAAGCTCAGAACAGATGTCAAAAGGGATCATTCTGGACAATATGGAGCAAGGAACAGGTGGCCCTGGCAGTCCAGGCCAAGGCTTGGCATCAGGGACAGGTAGGGCTGAAACAAGAGGCACATAGAGACCAGAGTACAAAATCATTTGTGAGAGAGTGGGTATGTAACCAGCACAGGCTAGACTGGAATTCTAGCTCCAGGTGGGTGGGGAGAGCTACAAGAGTGGATAGGCCTCCATCCTAGAAGGCAGATGACCAAGACAGAGACTGCCTTCCAGGGCATGAGGCAAAAGGCCAGGTGCTAGGACTGGGCCAGTATCAGAGCCAGACAAGCAGCAGTGAGGCCGAGTATAATTAAAACTCTTAGCAACAGCCCTGGCCGGTTGGCTCAGTGGTAGAGCGTCGGCCTGGCGTGTGGAAGTCCCGGGTTCGATTCCCGGCCAGGGCACACAGGAGAAGCGCCCATCTGCTTCTCCACCCCTCCCCCTCTCCTTCCTCTCTGTCTCTCTCTTCCCCTCCCGCAGCCGAGGCTCCATTGGAGCAAAGATGGCCCGGGCGCTGGGGATGGCTCCTTGGCCTCTGCCCCAGGCGCTGGAGTGGCTCTGGTCGCAATAGAGCGACGCCCCCGGAGGGGCAGAGCATCGCCCCCTGGTGGGCGTGCCGGGTGGATCCCGGTCGGGCGCATGCGGGAGTCTGTCTAACTGTCTCTCCCAGTTTCTAGCTTCAGAAAAATACAAAAAAAAAAAAAAACCTCTTAGCAACAGTAATACTAGTAAACACATAGTGCACTATGTACAAGGTATTTTTCTAAGAGCATCCTGTGTACTCATCACAACAGTGTTATGAGTTAGGTACTATTGCC
Source organism: Saccopteryx leptura (assembly GCF_036850995.1). Taxonomy (NCBI): domain Eukaryota; kingdom Metazoa; phylum Chordata; class Mammalia; order Chiroptera; family Emballonuridae; genus Saccopteryx; species Saccopteryx leptura. The sequence continues at coordinate 41,176,994 of NC_089503.1, forward strand.
AGTCCATTTTACAGATGAGAAAAATGAAACAGAGAAGTCAAGTATCTTGCTCAAGATCAGGCAGCTGATGGGGGAGCCTTGGTTCATGCTCAGGCAACCCAATCCCAAAGCCTGTGCTTTGTGGTGATTTGAATGAGCTATTTCTCCATGCTCAAACTCTAGCCCACTTTTTTTTCCCCCAAGAACTATGTCATGAATATCTGCCTGGTGCCTGATAGAGTATTAAGCATGGAGAACAGGAAAGTGTATATAAAAGGCTGTAAACCTAATGGTTTAAATAAGTGCTGGACCTAGGGTTGAGGTAAACTCAGTTTGAAGCCTACTTCTGCCACTTACCAACTGTGTGACCTTGAGCAAGTGACTCAGTCTCTCCAGGTGCCAGCATCCACATGTGTAGGAGGGGGTGATAACTGTGTTTAGCTCATAGTGTTATTGTGAGAAAGGAATGATGTCATGCATAGTGCTTGGTATGGTACCCAGCACACAGTAAACACTCGATTAAAGGAGACTGCAGGGATTAGAAACCACAGGCACCAAGAGATGATTACCAAACAGGCAAGTGAGAACAGAGGGAGGACCCAGGTCTTCTTAAGGGAGTCAGGGAGGGTTCCGCTGGGGTGATGACATTTGAACAGGGTCTTGTAAGAGTCTGAAAGAGTTTTCCGAGCAGAGGTGGGGGAAGGGGCCTTTTCCATTGAGAAAAAAGTGCATTCCAAGGCATTATTCGTAAGAGCAAGCATTTAACTCAGGGTCCCCAGGCTTTTTCACAGGGGGCCAGTTCACTGTCCCTCAGACCGTTGGAGGGCCGGACTATAAAAAAATTATGAACAAATCCCTATGCACACTGCACATATCTTATTTTAAAGTAAAAAAACAAAATGGGAACAAATACAATATTTAAAATAAAGAACAAGTAAATTTAAATCAACAAACTGACCAGTATTTCAGTGGGAACTGTGCTCCTCTCACTGACCACCAATGAAAGAGGTGCCCCTTCCGGAAGTGCGGCGGGGGCCGGATAAATGGCCTCAGGGGGCCGCATGTGGCCCATGGGCCATAGTTTGGGGACCCCTGATCTAACTAAATGGAAATGCTAAATGGAAATACTGGAACACCCCTACAACAAGTGTGATCTCACCTTCACGTTTGTGATTGCCTGTTTCCTCCTTGTAAATCAATCAACAGTTCAAATGCTATAGAAATGTTTACCTGAAACCTATATACTCTTATGGCTCACAAGGTCACCCTATTAAATTTAATTTTATAAAGAAAATACCAAAAAAAAAAAAAAATTAAGCTGTATACCTGGGGAGTGGAGAGGAGGTAGAGAGAGGGAGCCGAAAGGAGTGTTTCCAGTCTTGGAGAACATAGTTAAACCAGATGACCTTTGAACTCTGAAATCCTGCTCTTCAGTTGATCTTATTTTGGGGTTCTGTCCAACACATGGGTAGGACTAGCCACAGCAGGTACTTATCAATACAGTTGAACAAGCTATCAGTAACTGGCTCGGGCTGGGTCCTCCCTCCACACTTGAAGGTGGGGCAGCCTTCGCCCCGGCTCCCGGGCCCAGGGCCTGGTTTCCCTGGTGCTGCGAGCTCCCTCTGCTGGTTTCCTGCTGCTCCACCACCATCCACCTCATTAAACCTTGACAGCCCCAGAATTGAAGCTTGACCTTAAGGAAAGGCCAGCCTAGAGCCCCTCTAGAGGCTGGGCCTCTCCGGCACACTTCCATCTTCCCTTCCCTTGGGTCTCTGCCGCACTCACGCCCCCATCTCCCACCAACAGTGCAGGACAGAAGAGAAGTCATCATTTATCTGGGCACATCCCAAGCAGAGAACACTCAGACCCTGTGTTTAGGATGCAGAACGCTCCAAGTTTGCAGTCTGCTCAGACGTGGGGACAGATGGCTGGACAGTGGACAGCTGGGCATGGAGGGTAGGCAGCTTGGCAGGATAGAAATAGCAGTGAACTAAGCATTGGGAGTCCTGGGCTCAGAGCCTATCTGTTCCACAAGTTTGCTGCATGTATCAGTCTGGGTCCTTTGGCTAGCAACAGAAACTAACTCTTAGTTACTTAGACAGAAATGCTACTCATCAGAAAGCTTTGGGACATGACACAGAATGACAGGTAACTGACCTCTGGTCTTCTTGGGCCCTTCCTGTGACAAGGGACAGGCAGGGCACCAGAAGAAGAGATTGGTAACTCCTAAAATGAAATCAGGATTCTGTTAACTAACTGAAGATAACTGTCCATACACTGTGTGACCTGACACAAATCACTTAACTAACCTCTCTTGCCTTGGTCTTTCTACCTGAACGTTCTAAAGCGGGCCTCTCTCCTCCACGTTTCCAGTGTGCTTCTTGCTGAGCAAGCTCCCTGCCCTGGTCCTAGATGACGTCTTTCCCCATCTTGGAAATGAGTTATGAGCTAACAAGGTGAGTGAGGGTGTGTGTGGTCCATCCCATTAAGGGGGCAAGCCTTCTCCATGTGCATGCTCTGGGACTTGGGACCCATGTGCATGCAGTAGTCAGCCCGACCACTTCTTCTCCTGGAACCAACGTGTCCTCTGTCCCTACACACTGACCATGCAGATGAAAATCTGGATGGCATGTGGGCTCTTCTTGGCCATGGTCTGGCCATCTTCTTCTCCAGGTTGCAAGCTCCTAGCTAGCCTGCCCTTCCAGAGCCGTCAGAGCCACCAACCCCAAGGCCCTGCCGTGTCTTCCATTTGATCTTTAACGTGTATATCTACAGACTCAAGTCCTGTGCTGAACACCTGGAGTGCAGAGGTGGCTGAGGGGGTTGGGATGCTCCAAGTCACTGGAAGCCTGGTGGAGGAGGCAGGTGCACAAACAGCTAAGTATAGCAGCAGAACAAAGTAAGAGGCAGAAGTGTGAGATAAAGGTGTGGGGGAGCCCAGAGAGGGGAGGGCTTGATTCTTCCTGGGAGATCAGGGCGTGTTCCATGGGAGAGGTGACGGTGAGAATGAGTAAGACTGGGCAGAAGGGGAAAGGAAATTCTAGGCTGAGGGAACATCATGAACAAAAAGCCTGGAGGTGGGAGTAGACAGGTCTGATTCAGGAAATGGAGGAGTCTGCTGGGGCCAGGGCTTTCAGAGGGTGGTAGGGGCTCCGTATCAACATTGGGGGGTGTCTAGAGGGCCCTGGCGGCCTCAAGAGTGTGAAGCCCAAGGTAGAAGGCATGTCAGCCTGGGGTCGCATCAGGAGGTTCCTGGGGGCTTAGCGTCCTTCCCAGGAATACTGGCTTCGGCACCCAAGCTGCTCCTCTACATCCCACCCCAAACCCGTAAGCTATTACTCTGTGTAAGTCCTGGGCACAGCTGGCATCTACTCATCCCCCATCTCACCCGCAGAGAGAGGTGAGGTGCCCCTCACCCATCCTGGACAGAGCTCTGAAAGAACATACCACCCTGCCCACAGCAGTCGCCAGTCCTGCCCCCCTCCCCCAGCCTCCGGGCACAGCCCTAGAAGATGGGGCAGTCTCCAGCAGCCAGCACGGGTAGAGTAGCTGCATGGTCTTCAATTACCTTCCCACATACGAGTGAACAGACGGTACCAGGGACCTAAGAGTCCTACTGCTTATTGTATAGATGAGGCCAGAGGATCCCATGGTGAGAGAGGGTTTCCCAAAGTCATAAGCGTGTTGAGGGCAGAATTTGAAAGAGACTTTTGGTTCATAGCAGCACTAGTCACAGTAGCCAACAGGTAGAAGCAACCCAGCTGTCATCGCCTGATGAAGGGATAAATACAATGTAGTATGTTCTTACAGTCAAATATTCAGCCAGAAAGGAGTGAACTGTTACAACTGGATGAACCTGGGAAATGTTATGCTGAACAAAAGGAGCTAGACACAAAAGATCACACACTGAATATGACTTCATTTACATGAAATGTCTAGAATCGGCAAATGGATAGAGACACGAAGCAGACTGGCGGTTGTGAGGGGCTGGGAGAGGGGAGAATGGGCAGTAACTCCCTGCTGGGTGTGGGGTTTCCTTCTGGGTTGATGAAAGTGTCTGGAACTAGATCGTGGTGGTGGTTGCACAACACTGTGAATGTGTTAAATGCCAGTGAATTGTACACTTTAAAATAGTGAATTTTATATTATGTGAATTTCACCACAATAAAAAAAAGGGGGAGTTGTTTGGAACCAAATCAGATCATAAGCTGGGTCTAATGTCCATTTCTCAAACATAGCTGCTGGCTCCACTTCCTGTCACAGACCTTCCCAGCCCAGGCCATGGGTGGAGGAGCCTGTGGCACCTCTCAGTGTGGGAGAGCCCCACGGTCGAGTGGAAGAGGGCTGCCCCCCCGCTGGAGGCAGGATTGCTGGCGGCCGGGCCTGCTTCTTGCTCATGCCCCTCTGCTGAAGCCCAGCCCCCATCATTCCCCATCCCACTGACCACCCTGCGTCCAGTGACTGCTAAGCATTCCATACATCTCGGGCCTCTGTGCCTGGCTCTTGCTGTGTGCACTACTCAGGAAGGTCTTTCCCTTGGAACCGCCTCATCCACCTAGAAGCATCCTTTAGAAACCAGCTCCTGTCTTTCCCTTGAAGGAGACTTCTTCCTCCTCCCGCCTCCTCACCATAAGCTGAGCTGAGCCCTTTCCAAGGTCACGTGCCTGTGTCAATTAAAGCAGGTGTGGGTGCATCGTGTTCGCACATGTGTCTCCCCAGGAGGACTGGGAGCTGTGGGGGGAGGGGCCTGGCTCTTCGTCGCTGTATTCCTGGGACAGCTTTGGTGCCTTGCTCATAGGAGGTGCTCAGCAAATGCTTGTTGAATGAAGCAGTGGCCTTGTGAAGGTTTTCCGCCCTCCCAGACAGTCTCCATCACTGAGAGAGGGACAGGCTAGGTGATGTCCCTTCATCCCTTCATCTCTAGAGTTTTCTGGCTTGAAGAGCAGCGTGGTGGGCCACTCCAGCAAGTTGCTGCCTGTTGTCAGGGCCAGTTTTCTGCTCCTTTGCCCACTGATAGAACTGGAGAAGATAGAAGAGCCTGTAGCAATCCGCTGCACGCAGCTATTTCTGCTCTTGGCGAGGAGGAAGGAAGGCGATGCCCAGAGACTGGGCTTCTCCATTTAGCCTGAATGGACCCTCTCTTCTCTTTGAGGATCCAATTAAGACCTTCCGCTGGACAGCCTAGACATGTGGGTTTGGGCTGAGAGTACCTGGAGTTAACCTGACCGCAGGACCGAGCAGCAAGTTCTTGCTCCACTTTCCTCCACAAACGCAAGGTGCTACTCTTTTCTGCTTTTCTGATTATGAAATTAGTCATTTTCTAGGAAGCTTATTTATAGAGCCCTCTGCACACACGCAGCACCAAGCTATTCTGAACATGGCTTGGGGCCGGAGAGGCTTAAGGTGCAAAAGCATCTGTGAGTCATCCCTGGAGCCCCTTCCATTGGTATATGGATACCTCTGTGTACCCAATCAGGGGCCAGCCCTCACGGACTGTCCTCGGGCCGGAGTGCCCTCTAGGCTGAAGAAGAAGCTCTTTCTCAGGATCGGGAGATTAGGGATAGGCATTTTTTATCCCAATTTCCATGACGGTGATGTATGACCTGGGGCAAGTCAGACCCCCATTTTATGCCTTTTTCCTCTTCTGCAAAATCACTCCCTCAGATGTGTGATTCTGTGACTGCTCTTGACAACAGCTCTGGAGGAAGGTTCCAAGTGGCTTAACAAAGATCTGCGCACCAGGCAGCTCAGGTGATAGCCATGTATTTGAGGTTCCTGATGTTTTTTTCAAGATAGGGCAATATTCATTTATTCAGCATGCATTTATTTAGTGCACACCTACATAGAGCCAGGCACTATGTTTGAAAATAAAACAGAAATGGTGGTCCCTGCCCTCATGTAACTTACGGTCTAATGGTTGAGATAGATGTTAGTCAAAGAGTGGCATAAGCCTGACCTGTGGTGGCGCAGTGGATAAAGCGTCAACCTGGAAATGCTGAGGTCACTGGTTTGAAACCCTGGGCTTGCCTGGTCAAGGCACATATGGGAGTTGATGCTTCCAGCTCCTCCCCCCCTTCTCTCTCTCTCTCTCTCTTTCTGTCTCTCTCTGTCTCTCCCTCTCCTCTCTAAAAAAATGAATAAATAAATAAAAAAATTTTAAAAATAAAGAGTGGCATAAGTCAAAATGAAATTTCAAATTGTATACAGTGCTATGAGTAAAAAGTACTGAGTAGAGGTGGAAGAGCTTTCCAGGTAGAGAGAAAAACATGTCCAAACTCGTTATGAAAAAAAAGAACCAGACCACAGTACAGAGGTCAAGTGGAAAAGGGGCCTGACCAGTGGTGATACAGTAGATAGTGTCGACCTGGTCTACCTAGGTCCCAGGTTCGAAACCCCAAGGTCACCAGTTTGAATGCAGGTTGCCAGCTGGAGTGTGGGATCACAGACATGATCCTATGGTTGCTGGTTTTAGCCCAAAGGTCGCTGGCCTGAAACTCAAGGTCACTGGCTTGGCTGGAGCCCCCCAGTAAAGGCACATTTCAGAAGCAATCAGTGAACAACTAAAATGATGCAACTATGAGTTGATACTTCTCATCTTTGTCTCTCTCAAAAAAAAAAGAAATTGAGGAAAGGGAGCATGAAGTATAGTTGTCGAGATAAACAAGGGTCAGACTATGCAAGAGCTAGTAAACGTTGTTAAAGGATTTTTATCTTTGTTCCAAGTGCAGCATGATGCCATTAAAGTAGTTTTTCAAGGAAGGTTACATAGAAATGTTGAGTTTGGAAGCAGGTGCCTCTAGCTCCAAACTGCCACATTCAGTTGTGCAGGTTGTAAGCCACGCAACCTGTACAGCCATATGTCTGTATTGGAACACATGGAGAATGTTCTGAAGGCCAGCGTGAGTCGGTGCCAGAGACCCGTTAAAGGATTGCCTCAGTGATCCAAGCGAGAGGTGCTGGGCTTGGACCAAGATGGAGGAGGGAGAGCAGGAGGAAGGTGGAGGGACATGAGAGACATTTAAAGGCCCTTTTTGCAGGACAGTTCGGCTCTGAGATTTGGGATTCTCAGAGACCTTGCCAATTGCAAGGAGGAAAAAATATAATAATACAACCCAAATTGTGAGCACCTTCATCCTGCCTGTCTGCCCTCATTACTTGAGAGCTGAAGCCCGGCCTGAAATTAACCTCAGGACCAGTCCAAGAGGCAGGCTTGCAGAACCGGGGGGCAGAGAGGCAGCTGACCTCTTGGACTTTTTTTTTTAATTTTTATTCATTTTAGAGAGAGGAGAGAGAGAGAAGTGAGAGGGGAAGGGGTGGAGAAGCAGATGGGCACTTCTGTGTGCCCTGACCGGGAATCGAACCCGGGACTTCCACATGCCAGGCCAACGCTCTACCACTGAGCCAACTGGCCAGGGCCTCTTGGACTTCTTGAAAGTAGTAAGCTACTGAGGCTATATTACAGTCTCTCTTGGTTGCCAATCTCAGAAATCAAATGCCACTAGGTTAAGCTAAAATGTTGGAATTTATTGGAAGGATTTTGGGGCATCTTGTTACCTTGATGGACATGTTGCCCGATCAAGACCTGGATGGACAGAAATGCAGCAGCACCGAGGCCCTCGACAGCAGGTGTTTGGGGCCTTTTCTCCAGGGCGCTGTACCGAATGTGAGTCAGCCCCAGCAACCAGAGTGCGTTTGCAAAGTGCAGGCAAGAACATCTGTTTGAATCCAACCAGGCAGTGGTACAGTGGATAGAGCATCAACCTGGGATGCTGAGGACCCAGGTTCAAAACCCTGAGGTCACTGGCTTGAGTGCATTCTCACCAACTTGAGCTCAGGGTTGCTGGCTTGAACCCAAGTTTGCTGGCTTGAGCAAGGGGTCACTGGCTCAGCTGGAGCCCCCCAGTCAAGGCACATATGAGAAAGCAATCAGTAAACAATTATGGTGTCGCAATGAAGAATTGATGCTTCTCATCTCTCTCCCTTCTTGTCTGTCTGTCCCCTCTGTCTTTCTCTCGCTTGAAAAAATAAAAATAAAAAAAGGAACATCTGTTTGACCCAACCTGAATCAGCCATCTACTGCCAGGGGTCAGACATGAAGGGCAGTCAGGCCATCACAGCCACACCTGCATTTCAGGCCATTCTCAGAGCCAGGAGCCCCTGTGAGCTGCGCAGTTACCCTCAGATATGTCTGTCTACAGACACTTCAAGGCTTCTGCCTGATCCACAGCAACATTTTTCCAGCTTATGGGGTAAACGAGAAAAAATTGACCCCAGTATGGTCCTAGAAGGTGCCCTTAGGGTCTACAAAGAGGTTTTTCTGATTTCAGAAAGAAATAGAACATTTAGAATACAAAAAAAAAAAAATACATAGAGCTACTTCTAGCTATTTCTGCAGTAGTTTTGCATGCCACTGTCTACTGCCTGAGGCACAGGGCACTTGCTGTCCTTGGGGAGCTGGACACAGACTGTCACCCAAACCCCTCTACTTGCTCACCCATGCTTTCAACTTTAAACCCACAGGAACTAAGAGGCAGAGCAGCACAGCAGAGAGCATGAGCCTGAAGTCCTAGACTAATTTCATACCCAGCTCCACCCTAATGAGTCGTGTGACCTTGGGCAAGTTATTTAACTTCTCTGAGCCTGTTTAATGGTTCCTAATTCATGGGGTCACAGTGAAGACTCGGTATGATAAAGTTGGTTAGTGCTTTGCACATGGTAATCCCTCTTTGAACGGTAGAGATGATGATGATGATGGTCATAGTGACACTGCTGTTACTGATTCCAGATGGAAGGTACCTGCAGAATTTTCCTGTCTCTGTAGCCTGACCCCTCTGTAGGTTGGTCTTTTCCTAGGGTCCCTCTGATGGGGTGGGGTGGCATTATTCAGAGGGACACAGTGCAAGAAAGGAAGGCTTTTTATGTTTGCTCACAGTTCTGTCTTGATCCCAGCTCAACAACCTCATCTCCCGTTTTTTCATCCTGCTGCAGGACCGAGAGTGAAGCCCACACTGCTGATGACTCCGAGGGAGGGGCCCCGGTCCACGCTGCTGATGATTCTGAGGGAGGGGCCCCGGTCCACGCTGCTGATGACTCTGAGGGAGGGGCCCGGGTCCACGCTGCTGATGACTCTGAGGGAGGGGCCCGGGCCCTCGCTGCTGATGACTCCGAGGGAGGGGCCCAGGACCTGTGCTGCACTGAGAGGCTGCCCGGTGAGTCTTCCCAGCACCCAGATGCCCCTCAGAGATCCAGATGGAGGACGAGAGCCCCAGATGACACGGGCTGGAGTTAAGCCTGGTTAATTGTGAACTTGTTTGAGAGGAATGACTCAGCTGGTCCATAGATCTTCATTTAAAAGGGGATTTGTTTTTCTAATCGCCATTGTCTTTCTGCCCTCTTATCATTTGGAGCTGCTCTGGCTCCCATGAAGGGGAAGAGCAGGTAGCTAAGGATGTGTTGGGAGGGTGGAGAGACGGGTGAAGAACTGGGCTGTCCAGGGCTGATTCGGACATGGCCACTGACCTGTGGTTGTGCTGGGCAGATTTTAAGAGGTCAGATTGGGAAATACAACCTGACTGGGGCATGAACCCAAGGTGGGTGCATAATGTGGAGAAACTACCTGCTGAGAAGCCTGGTAGTGACTGTGAAATTGTGATGCTTGAGTCTGGCTGACCACACTTGGGGGGAGCCTGGCTGTCAGAGCCACGGACCGTGTCACCACAGAGGTATTACCAAGGCACTCCTGCCCTTTGGGGCAGGTGCTCCAGTTGTAGACCAAATACCCAAGTGGTGACCAACAGCCATGGAAAGAATAAAGGGAAAGAAGCAGGGAAAGATTTTAGTGGGTTTTTTTTTTCTTTTTAGAAACTTTTTATTTTTTTTCTTCTCATAACAAATAACCATTACAGAAATATTAGAAAATAAAGATAAATGAGAAAAAGAAAATAAAAATTACTGTAATCCTGTATACAACATATGTTTTCATATCTCTCCTTCCAAACCTTTTTGTTTAAAAAACAATTTTGAAGTCCTAAATCTATAGCTTGTCAAAAATACATGATTGGCAAGGAACCTTCAAATGGACCATTCGCAACATTCTTTAAGATAAACATTTTTTTTTTAATTAAGCATGAGCAGGGTAGGCAGAGAGAGAGATAGTCTCTCACATATGCCTTGACCAGGATCTATCCAGCAAGCCCTCTATGGGGCGATGCTCTGCCCATCTAGGGCGTTGCTCCATTGCTTGGCAACTGAGCTATTTTTAGCACTTGAGCAGAGGCCTTGGAGCCATTCTTAGCGCCTGGGACCGTCTTGCTGAAATTAGTTGAGCCATGGCTGCAGGAGGGGCAGGGAGGGTGGGGAAAGAAAGAGAGAAGGGGGTGGGGTAGAGAAGCAAATGGTTGCTTCTCCTGTGTCCTGACTGGAAATTGAACCTGGAACTTCCACACGCCGGGTGATGCCCAACCACTGAGCCAACTGGCCAGGGCCAAGATAAACATTTAAAATAACTAGGTATGCCTCTAAAGTGACAACTTTAAAATAAGCAGTTAATTTATTCACACCTTGAACCAGTGCCCCAGCAACTGCTGAAGCTCCGGTAAGCAATTGAAACCCATGTTGCAATTCACACTTTATCCAGTAGGGGGTGCCATAGCTCGAATCACTTTGGGTGGCCTGTTGAGATAGTAGAGAGTGCCACTGCACAGGAGTTGTTGTGGGGGTCCGAAACAACTAGCTGGGGGGTGGGAGGAAACCTCTCCAAAGGGATATGAGAGCTGTCTGTGACTATCTGAAAAAATGTCTTGTGAAGGGGGCAGCCAATTCATCCTGTGTGTATCTTAGGAAGATGGGATAAACCCAGTGCATAGAAACTGAAGAGAAACCTGTTGGCCCATGAGATACAGAACCTTCTTTCTGACTCTAAAAGTGGTCCAGTCATAGAACTTGAGATTTCGGGAGGAAGAAAATGAGTGTTCCATCACTGGAGGCATTCAAGTATTTTTTGGATAGACATTGGAGAGGAAATTTCCACAGGGGTGGCGGGGGGAGGTCATGATGACATCAAAAGCCCCTATCAAGTACTGAACCGTTCTGTGATTCAGATATGAGTCATAGAATTTTCAGATGATTCTACAACCAGAGATGGCCCCGCTGGCTAAAAGAAATTCGCGGAAAATAGGACATGATGTATATTTGTTCAGAGAATAGCATGGCAGGGAGGAAAGAGCATGGGTTTGGCCTTTGAGTTGGCTGTTCTGTTTACAGGCTGTGTGTTAATGGACAAGTCGTTTAAATTGCTGGGCCTCTGGTTCCTCATTTGTACGTGAAAACAACCACCACCACTGACTATTTATCCTCACAAAGATTAAATAAATATAGTGTAATCACACAAGCACTTACTCAACAAATGTTTGTTGAGCACCTACTATGTATCAGCTACTATACTAGGTGCTACAGCTAATAGTGGTGAATAAAGCCAGCATAGTCCCTGCCCTGCTTTGAGCTGCTTCTGGAAAATGGGATGAAGCCACAGCAGAGAGGCTAGAGTAATAAACATGTTTAATTCTACCCTTCTCTCCCATTCCTCCCTGAAAGCCAGCAACCATTATAGAATGGAAGAGGAGCATTGGTTATCTCCATTGGAGCTGGCACGTTGCCTTCCTTGTCCTGTGTGCACTATTCTGAATGCTTTTACATGTGTATGGCATGGAATCCCCTCTACTAACCTAAGAAGTCAGCTTCATTTGCTATCCCCATATTGTAGATGAGAGGACCAAGGCCCAGGGAGGTTAGGGAATCTGTCCAGGTCACTTAGCTAGTGTTTGGTAGAGTGAGAATTCATTGCAGGTGGTCTCTTCAGTGTTCATGTTCCTGGCCACTAGCCCATTGTGCTTCCATTGTCACCAGAAGCCACTATCATCTTCTAGAATCCTGTAAATAGAGGTAGGAAGAACTAAGGGCTATCTGTTCCCAGGGGGGAGGTTGGAGGAGGTGGGTGATGTCACTGTGCATATCCCCTTCTGTGTCCTTCCTCTGGGAAGCCCTGCCTTCCAGAGCCCAGGCAAGTTGTGTGTCCCTGTAGCTACCAGGATACCATCTTGATGTGATATTGAAGCAGCTTTCTCTGTTTCCTCTATGGGACCCTGAGCTCCTTGAAGGCAAGTACCTCTCTGTTTCATCCTCCGTGTCCAACATTTCATCCACTGATTTCTTCATTTGTTCACTGTTTATTCATTGAGCACCTACATGTGCTGAGCACTCTTTTTTTATTATTGTTGCTTTGAGAGGGAGAGAGATGAGAAGCATCAACTCATAGTTGCTGCACTTCAGTTGTTCATTGATTGCTTTTTCATACGTGCCTTGACCAGAGGGCTCAAGCTGAGCCAATGACCCCTTGCTCAAGCCAGCAACCTTGAGATCGTGCTGATGAATGCTGATGATCTCACACTCAAGCTGGCAGCTCTGCATTCAAGCTGATGAGCCCGTGCTCAAATCGACAACCCCAGGGTTTCAAACCAGGGACCTTAGCATTCTAGGTTGAGGCTCTGTCCACTATGCCACCACTGGTCAGGCATGCTGAGCATTCTTGTAAGCGCTGAAGGTATTTCTCCCCTCACAAACCAGTGTTGTGTACTGGTTAACAACAGGGACGCTTGACTTGACAGGGCTTGGCTCCACACTTACCCTGGGGTGATCATGGGTAAGCTACTTAACCTTTCTGTGCAACCCGTTTACAAAATGGCAAGAATAACATTCACTTCCATGTAGGGTTGTTGGAGGACTAAATGAATTAATAGAGAGAGAGATTAGAACGGTGTTAGGTATATAGCAAGTGCTGCACAGGCATTTGCTGTTAAGAGATTGTAATTGCTCCTGAATTGCAACTTGGACATAAAAAAAGATGGCAGTGTAAGGCCAAGAGGATTGGGGTGCTGACCCTTTAGAGTGAGCCAGTGGGCACTACAAGCAATTGCATAATGATGGTGTAAAAATCCAGCCCTTGAGTAATCTCTCCCCTTCCCAGCTGTCTTCCCTGCTGGGCATGACCGAAGGCAAGGCTGAGTGGGGACCGGCCATACCTGGTGACTCACTTATTCTTACACGTACCACACTGCCAGGCTGGGGCAGCATTGCCAACGCTCCCAGGCACAGTCACCTGGTGGACCTGAGCCGTCACTGAGCAGGTCATACAGTCCTCCCAGGTTGAGTTCCCAAGTGAAATCCTCCTCAGGCATCGCCAACCCCCCAGGCAACCCCCACAGCCGCGCAGGGACAGGTATGCCTTCCCAGCTGTGGGGCACTCCACACATGTTGCGCACACTTGTATGTGTTCTCACATGTCAAGCCTTATGCTCATGTACTCACGTGCGCACGGCATACACAGTCCCAGGCACGTGCCCTGTCTCCCTCAGTCTCACAGAGCCCTGTGGAGGCCACGCCCACCCTCAGGCTCCGCCACTGCCCGTCTTCTTCCTCTTGCACACTCAGGCTGTCTTAGCTCCATGACTCTGCCGTGCACTCCCTTCCACTAGACGTGCTGTTAGAGATGGACAGACTTGCTTGCTCTCTCCTTCCTTCTCTAGGTCTCTTTCTCTCCCACAACCACACCTCTTCTCGCGCGCACAGACAGACGAGCAGGCACACTCCTTCCTCCCGTTCTCCACCCTGTTCCCCAGCTCTCAGTACGCACAGTTCTCAGGTACTGTGGCAGGTGCGTGCTGTGTACCCGGTGTCTCCCCTACTCCGTGCACATGCACACCTTTATTTTCCTTTTCCCTTCATGAACACTCTTTTTCACATGGTCACCCTCCTTTTACTTCTTTTTCACTCCCCCTTGCTTGCTCACTTATTTGCTCACTGTCACCCAAACACATTTATACATTCCAACTCACACTCCCCCTCTTCCACGCGTAGGTGTTCACATTCGCAAGAAACCAAGCAACCCTGCTGGTGCTGGGGCCTCCGCTCCTTCCCCAGCCAACGCCACTGTGGGTCTGGCTTGGGACCAGCAGCTTCTTCAGGGGTACAGGGCAGAGGAGGGAGGCAGGTAAGGCAGCTGCAGCTTCTGGAATGGCATGGCATCACCAAGTGTTGCTCTGTGTCTTCAGTGGCCAGGCCTGCTCCTGACATTTGCAGGGACAGAAGCCGGACTGCATCACCCCACTGCTCAGTCCTACACTGCAAGGGCCTGTATGTGCATGCATGAGGGCATGGCGGTCTGTACATCTAAGTGTGGTCCATCCCTACCCCAGTTGCTCTTCCTTGGCCACCCCTCAAGCCTAAAGATCCCCAGGCTGGAGGTCATGTCCACCCTTAGAAGGGTGCACCTGCACACATGCAGCCTTCAGGCCATAGGCCAGGAGCTCTGGAGTCCCTGTAGCCAGAGCATGGCCTGGAAAGGGGGCCTTGGGCACCCTGCTGGGCCCTATGGACTTCTCACCCATGTGGAGCAGCACAGCCAGGAGAGGGAACATAGAGCGCAGGTCTAAGAACAACACTGCCCTCCTATGGCTGGCCGCTGGCCGGAGCCATGATGTCACTGCCGCCTGAGATTTGAGTGTGTCATGAAGAGCTAGCTGTATTCAAGGTTGTGAGTAGACCTGAGACCTGAGTAGGCCATTGCTCATTTGGTAGGAGCAGCTGCCCTCTTGGGCCAGCAGCTCTGGTACCTACTCCTACCTAATCCCAGTGCCTTGAAGTCTGCCCTCCCCCAGCCTTAGGCTCTGTGTCCTCATGGGTATCAACTGGATCCTTCTTTGAGGGAGACAAAGTCTAGGTCTCAGCAAGATGCCACTGCCTGTCATGGGTAGCCTTTTATAAAGTAAAGAGGAGACCTATGTTAGGAAGCCTTTGCTATTCTAATCCTGCAGCGATTCCCCCTGGCCATCAGGGAGGGTAGGTCATAGCTCTCACGACCATACCACCATGGCATGGATAAGGGCTTAGGCCAGAAGCCAACGAGGGCCAATTGGAAAGGCAGCCCGCGGCCCTGGCCGGTTGGCTCAGTGGTAGAGCGTCGGCCTGGCGTGCAGAGGTCCTGGGTTCAATTCCCGGCCAGGGCACACAGGCGAGGCGCCCATCTGCCTCTCCATCCCTCCCCCTCTCCTTCCTCTCTGTCTCTCTCTTCCCCTCCCGCAGCCAAGGCTCCATTGGAGCAAAGATGGCCCGGGTGCTGGGGATGGCTCCTTGGCCTCTGCCCCAGGCGCTAGAGTGGCTCTGGTCGCAGCAGAGCGACACCCTGGAGGGGCAGAGCATCGCCCCCTGGTGGGCAGAGCATCGCCCCCTGGTGGACGTGCCGGGTGGATCCCAGTCGGGTGCATGAGGGAGTCTGTCTGACTGTCTCTCCCCGTTTCCAGCTTCAGAAAAATACAAAAAAAAAAAAAAAAAGAAAAGAAAAGAAAGAAAAGGAAGCCCAATTCTTTTACTGATTGGATGACTTTTTATTGAGCATGTACTCTGTGCCCATACCTAATGCTGTGCCAAGTACTGATGACACAGAAATGAGCAATACAGACCTGGTACTTGTTCTCAAAGAGGACAGGACTCCATGGAAGGGTGCAGCAGTAATGCAACCCTATAGTGGGGGGTCACAGAAGGCTTCCTTGAAGAAATGGCCTTTAAACTATGACCTGAAGGATGAAGAGGGTCCTGGTTCATGTTTTTAGGAACCAGCTATTAAAGCATTTTAAGGAATAAGTTAACCTCATAAATGGACCTTGACCTCCATCTGCCAACGCCTGTTCTCTCAGAGCTGCCCAGTCTGGTGTCGAGTACTGGTTCAAACTGGTCTGGGGGCAGGTGCCCAGATGAACATACATAAAGAAGACAGACCTGGATATAATATTATTGCTGAGATGTCACTCATGTCTGTCACCACTCAGTAGCTTAGGTTCTATTGACTTTTTAAAAATTATTTACTGATTGATTTTTTAGAAAGAGAGGGAGAGAGAGAAACATTGATTTGTTGTTCCACTCATTTATGCATTTATTGGTTGATTCTTGTTTGTGCCCTGACCAAGGATTGAACCCACAACCTTGGTGTATCCAGACAATGCTTAAACCAAGTAAGCTAACCAACCCAGCCAGGGCTGTGTTGACTTTTTTTTTTTTTTTTTTGGCTCTATTAACTTTTTTTCTTTTTATTTATTTATTTGTTTTTTTAAGGTGAGAGGAGGGAGATAGTGAGGCAGACTCTCACATACACCCCAACCAGGATCCACCTGCAACCAAACATCTATGGCCAATGCTCAAGTACCAAGCTATTTTTAGTGCCTGAGGGTGATGCTCACACCAACCAAGCTTTCCTCAATGCCCAGGGCCGCACTCAAACCAGTTGAGCCACTGGCTGTGGAAAGGGAAGAGGGAGAGAAGGGAGTGAGAGGAGAAGCAGATGGTTGCCTCTCCAGTGTGCCCTGACTGGTAATCGAACATGGGACATCCATACAATGGGCCAATGCTCTATCCAGTGATCTATCTGCCAGGGCCAACTTTTTTGTTTATTTAACAGATGGTTTTGTTTTCACTCAAGACTTATAATGCATTTAGGGGTGTTTATTGTGCCTGATGATACAATGAATTGTTTTTGACTTGAGTCTTCGGAATGGAAATTTTAAAAAAACAACAAAATACCTCTTGGATGTGCTAAGAACCTTAACTGGATAGTATTCTGTAAGGACACCACTGCATTGAGTGAAAGTTCAAAGCCAAGCACTCAGTGGTTAGCAATGGTAGAGGTTAACTGTTCTCAGACACCCAGACAGTTATGGAGGCAGTAGCCCAGGTAGCTGGGTATTGGGATGCTATGGGGAGGCAGAGAGACCTGGGTTCAAATCCCAGCTCTGCCACTGACCAATTGACCTCAGGTAAATTAATCTGACTACTTTGAGCTCTGAACTCTTCACTCTAAAATGAGAGTGATAATATGATAAGATCTTCACAGAGATTTTGTGAGATTAAATGAGTCAATGCATGTAAGATGCTTATTACTCAGTATTTGATAAAAGGTAGGTGATAATGATGGTAAAGAGTGTTCTAGGATATGGAGTGTGAACAGAAAACCTGTGCATGTTCCCAGAGCCCAGGCCAGTCCTTCAGCAGTGGAGTGCACAGTATAGCTTTGGGGCTCTTTCATGACTCCTCACCACAGGCCTGGGACTCAACACCAGCCCAGACATATGCAGGAGTGTTGTCTACCTGAAGAGTCAGGTGGGAAGACGAGCCAGAGTTGCAGGACAGGGCAGTCATCCATTTTCCTTCACCAGGGTGGAAACAGTTCTGCTATTCTGGGGAGATATGGATGTGTGAGGAAACTAGAAAGAGTTTTTGCAACTGGAAGAAAGGCCATCTGGTCCAGTCCTCTGCCTCCACACAGGTTGATGCTAAAGCCCTTTCAGAGAAATGGGCATCCATTGTATTCCTGACACATTCGGTGACAGATGCTGTCACCTTTCTCTTTGGCCTGGCCAGGGACTAATTACCTCAGCTCTCAGGAAGTTGTTTATACCTTTAAAAAATCTCAAACTTCCAATTTAAATATATTTCACCTTTTCAGGTCTCAGCACCTGTTTTGGCACTCTGTTGCTATCTAATAAACTATCTCAAAACTTAGTGACGTAACAAACCATTTTATTTGCTCATGATTTGGAGCGTCAGGCAGGGCTCAGCTGGTGGTTCTTTTGTTCCATGTGGCATCAGCTGAGGTCATTCGCTCAGCTCTATTCACCTGGTGCTGGTCTGGGATAGGAGATCCAAAAGAGCTTTCCTTACATGTCTGGGATCTCAGTGCTCCTCCATTTCGCCTCTTTCTCCATGCAGCCAACTTGGACTTCTTCAAAGCATGGTGGTCTCAAGGTAGACTGATTTCTAATATGGCAGCTGATTTCCAAGAAGGAATGTTCTAACAGGGGCAAAAACAGAAGTAAGGCCCAGCCTCAGAAGTTACATAGTGTCACTTCGCCACATTTTATTGGTCAAAGCCTGTCATGGGGCCAGCCAAGATTCGAGGGGAGGGAAATCAGTTTCACCTTTTGATAGGAGTGCTGAGAGCCTGTGGACATTTTTTATCCACCAGAGCTTTCTCTTTTATAAGCTTTCACATTCCTAATCCTAACTTCTTCCTTCCCTAAATCTTCCTTCCTTCCAACTCCGGCTCATGTCCTGTTCTTTCCCCCAGGCCTCCCATTACTTAATCTACTCACCCTTTGTAGTTGAAATCTTCAGCAAGCACAGCCATAAGCAGGCCCACCCCTAACATTTGTAGGGCCATTTGTATTATGCTTGTGTCCAAATAGTTAAACGTTAGAGATCAAGCTAACAAACATTTATTTTTAATTTTTACTGAATTATTGGGGTAACATTGCTTAATAAAATTATATGGGTTTCGAGTGTACAATTCTACAATACCTCATCTGTATTATATTGTATTGTGTGTTCACTACCCCAAGTTAAGTCTCTTTCTAGCACCATCTCCCCCCCCCCCCCATTAGCCTCGTCTACCTCTCCCACCCACCCCCTTTTTCTCTGGTAAACGCCATACTGTTATCTGTGTCTGTGAGTTAGTTTTTAATTTTTCTTAGTCCCTTCACTTTTTTTTTTACCCATTCCCCCACCCCCACCCTCCAACCCCCATCCCCTCTAACCACTGTCAGTCTATTCTCTATATCTGTGAGTCTGTTTCTGTTTAGTTTGTTAGCTTATTTTGTTCATTAGATTCCATATGTGAGTGAAATCAAATGGTATTTGTCTTTCTCTGACTGGTTTATTTCAATTATCATAACACTGTTCAGCTCCATCCATGCTGTTGCAAAAGGTAAATTTTCCTTTTTTTTTTAATAGTCAAGTAATATTTCATTGTGTAAATATACCACAGATTTTTGTCCACTCATCTACGGATGGGCACTTGGGCTGCTTCCAAATCTTGGCTGCTGTAAATAATGCTGTAATGAGCACAAGGGTGCATATATTCTTTTGAATCAGTGTTTCATGTTTCTTTGGATAAATTCCCTGAAGTAGAACCACTGGGTCATGAGGCAGTTCCAGTTTTAATTTTTTTGAGAAAACGCCATACTGTTTTCCTCAGCAGGTATGGCTGCACCAATCTGCATTCCCACCAGCAGTGCAGGAGGGTTCCCTTTTCTCCACACCCTCGCCAACTCTTGTTTATTGACTTATTGATGGTAACCATCCTCACAGGTGTGAAGTAATATCTCATTGTGGTTTTAATTTGCATTTCTCTGATGATTAGGGATGTTGAGCATTTTTTCATATATCTGTTAGCTCTCTGTATCTACTCTTTGGAGAAGTGTCTATTCAGGTTCTTTGCCCATTTCTTAATTGGACTGCTTTTTTGGTGTTAAGTTCTTTATAAATTTTGGCTATTAACCCCTTATCAGATGCATCATTGGCAGATATGGTCTCCCATTCAGTGGGTTGTGTTTTTATTTTGTTGATGGTTTCCTTTGCTGTGCAAAAACTTCTTACTTTGATGAAGTCCTATTTGCTTATTATTCCTTTTGTTTCCCTTGCCCAAGGAGATATATCAGAAAAAATATTGCTATGACAAAAGTCCAAGATTTTACTGCCCATGTTTTCTTCTAGTATTTTTTTGGTTTCAGATCTAACATTAAATCTTGAATCCATTTTGAGTTTATTCTTGTGCGTGGTGTGAGAAGGTGGTCTAGTTTCAATTTTTTTGCATGTATATGTCCAATTTTCCCAACCCCATTTATTGGATAGAAATTGTCTTTACCCCGTTGTAAGTTCTTGCCTCTTTTGTCAAATATTAATTGACTATAAAGGCGTGGGTTTATTTCTGGGCTCCCTATTCTGTTTCGTTGATGTAAATGTCTTTTTTTATACCAGTACCATGCTGTTTAGACTATTATGGCCTTGTAATATAGTTTGATATCAGGCAGCATGATTCCTCCAACTTTGCTCTTCTTTCTCAGGATTGTTATTCAGGGTCTTTTGTGGTTCCATATAAATTTTTGGAATATTCTAGTTCTGGGAAATATGCCATTGGTATCTTGGTAGAAATTGCATTGAATCTATAGATTGCTTTGGGTAGTGTGGACATTTCAATGATGTTCATTCTTCCTATCCATGAACACAGTATATACACTTCCACTTATTTGTATCTTCAGTGTCTTACAGTGTTTTAAGTACAGGTTTTTTGCATTCTTGGTTAAATTTTTCATAGGGTTTTTTTTTTCTGATGCAGTTGTAAATAGGAATGTTTTCTTAGTGTCCTTTTCTGATATTTCATTATTGGTGTATAAAAATGCAACTGATTTCTGGATATTTATTTTGTATCCTACTACTTGACTGAATTGATCAGTTCCAGTAAGTAGGTTTTTTGGTGGAATCTTCAGGGTTCTCTATACACAGTATTATGGTCATCTGCAAATAATGATAGTTTTACTTCTTCCTTTTGGATGCCTTTTATTTTTTCTTCTTGTCTGCTGTGGCTAGGACTTCCAGTACTATGTTGAATAAGAGTGGTGAAAGCAGACATCCCTGTCTTGTTCCTGACTTTGAGAGAAACACTTTTAGTTTCAGCCCATTGAGTGTGATATTGGCTGTGGGTTTGTCATGTATGGCCTGTATTACATTGAGGTGTGTTCTCTCTATTCCCACTTTCCTGAGAGTTTTTTTCATAAATGGGTAGGTTTATCAAATGCTCTTCCAGCATCTATTAATATGATCATGTGATTTTTATCCTTTACTTAGTTAATGTAATGAATCATGTTTATCAATTTTTGGATATCGTACCAACCTAGCAACCCTGGAATAAATTCCACTTGATCATGGTGTATGATCTTTTTAATGTACTGCTGGCTCTGGTTTGCTAATATTTTGTTGAGGATTTTAGCACCTATGTTCATTAGGGATATTGGCCTATAATTTTTTTCTTTGTAGTGTCTCTATCTGGTTTTACAATTAGGATAATGCTAGCCTCGTGAAATGAGCTTGGGAGTCATCCCTCCTCTTGAATTTTCTAGAGAAGTTTGAAAAGGTAAGTGTTAGTTTCTTGAATGTTTGCTAAAATTCACCTTTAAAGCCATCTGGTCCAGGACTTTTGTTTGTTGGTAATTTTTTTTCATTACTACTTCAATTTTATTGGTTGTAATCAGTCTGTTCAAGTTTTCTGACTCTTCCTGATTCTGTATTGAAAGATTGTAGGAATTTATCCATTTCGTCCATATTGTCCAATTTGTTGGCATATAGTTATTTCTAATATCTTCTTACAGTTCTTTGTATTTCTTTGGGGTCAGTTGTTACCTCTTCTCTTTTATTTCTGATTTTATTTATTTGGGTCCTCTCCCTTTTTATTGATGCATCTAGTTAAAAGGTTGTCAATCTTGTTGATCTTTTCAAAGAACTAGCTTTTGGTTTCATTGATGTCTTGTATTGCTTTTTTTAGACTCTATTTCATTTATTTTTGCTCTGATCTTTTTTATTTTCTTTCTTCTAGTCACTTTGGGCTTTGTTCTTTTTCTCATTCTTTTAAGTGTTTACTTGGATTATTTAAAATTTTTCTTGTTTCTTGAGGTAGACCTGTAATGCTATGAATTTCCCTCTTATAACAGCTTTCTTTGTGTGCCATAGGCGAACAAACTTTTTTATTTTGCAAGAGAGAGAGAGAGGGACAGACAAGTACAGACAGAGAGGAAGGGAGAAAGATGAGAAGCATCAACTTGTTGTGGCACGTTAGTTGCTCATTGATTGCTTTCTCATATGTGCCTTGACCAGGGGGCTCCAGCTGAGCCAGTGACCCCTTGATCAAGCCAGTGACCTTGGGCTTCAAGCCAGCAACCTTTCTGGACTCTAGCTAGTGAACACGGGGTCATGTCTATGATACCACACTCAAGCTGGGGACCCTGTGTTCAAGCCAGTGACCTTGGGATTTTGAACTTGGTCCTCAGAATCCTAGGTCGATGCTCTGTCCACTGTGCCACCATCTGGTCTGGCTAACAAACTTCTGAATGAAATATATTCTATCCTCCTCCCTTGACAAATAATTCTTTGTAAGGAGCTAAAAGCGAGGTTCAAATTTAGAATTCTGACTCCTCGTATTTCTGCACCAAAATATGGAACCTAGGGAAAAGCAGTCCCTGCCACCCTGGCTCTGTCCACCATCACCAGGGCCCTTGTGCACACTTTTTGGATGGTACTCCAGCCCATACATCCAAGCTCCAAACATACCCTCTTGCAAACAGTTACTTCCTGGCCAGCCCTAGAGATGCACAAGCAGCACAGTAGTCAGGAAAGAAGGTCACACAGGCCCAGGAATCAGACTCAGGACTGTTGGGGCAGCAAAATCTGAGGTTTGTG
This sequence comes from Saccopteryx leptura, assembly GCF_036850995.1. NCBI lineage: Eukaryota > Metazoa > Chordata > Mammalia > Chiroptera > Emballonuridae > Saccopteryx > Saccopteryx leptura. Next base: position 41,199,302 of record NC_089503.1, read on the forward strand.
TTTGCTACCCAGTATGCATTCTAAAGGGGGGATTGTCCCTGTGTTTCTGGCTCTGGGGACTTCTCACCAGGAGAAGGAACATGCCTGTGAAGGCTGGTCCTTTTCTGTCGGCCCAGGCAAGAATGTTGGTCTTTATCCTAAGAATAAGGGGAAGCCACTGATTAAACTAAAGCTGGGCTCAGATTGTTTTTTAAGGTGGAAGTGGGTCTTTAGTCCTGGAAGGGCCCTGAAAGACCCTGTGTCACCCTCGGTTTACAGAAGGCTTCAGAGGTCCACAGTCTTTGAGGAGCCTGGGGTCACTCGGTCCTCTAGAGGCAGAGCTGAGCTGCCCCTTTGCCAAAACTGTGATGCTCCAGGCTGTAGGGCCATCAGAGGGCAGCAGCCTCTGGAGGCTTGTGATGTGTTGGTGCTGCTCTCCTCCTGTCACCTGGACTCTCCTAGACCTCTGAGGACACTTACCAGAACCCACCAAAGAACCCCAAGCCAGGACCTAGTCTTCTGCCATTGGACCTCAGACCTTCATATACCCACTGTGAAACTTCCCATGCTGCGTTAATGGGTGAGAACTGAACCAGGGGATTAAAAACCTACATGCCAATCCTGGTTCATAGTCTCTGGACCTCAGTTTCCTCATCTGTGAAATGGGAGGATGGAACAAGATGCCCTCTCAAGTCTGTCCCTTCTTCCCCGTGCATTTAAGTCTGGAGCCCTTGAGATCCCTGGTTCCTCATCGCCCCAAGGCCTCTCTGAGGGTTCTTTTAGTTCTCAGTGGGGGAGGGGACAGTGCATCTCAGAGTTACACTGACCTCTCACCCTTGCACATCTGGGCCTCCGCTCCAGGGAGGCATAAAGAACTGCGCCTTTGCAGCAACAAAGCTGTTTGGTTCTGTTTCAGATAGAACCGTTTCATTATATCCCATCCAAAGAGTACTTGAGTTGCGTTTTGTTTTGAAAGCTTGTTAGCATTCTGGTTTTAAATCACTGGCAGAGACAAAGCTGCCCCACTTCTGCCACCCCCATCCACGCCCACTCCACTACGACTCCAGTTGCCAGCCTACAGCCTCAAAGCCCCTGCCCACGTGGGGTGGGGACCCATTGTCTCCTGGGGGCCCCCCTGGCAAATGAAAGGGACGTCCTTACTGCTGCTTCTGCCTCTGCCACAGCCTCCTTTTCCTCCCCGTCTTCCCCTCCTCTCTCAATTCTCGCTACAATTTATTGAGCATCCACGTGTGCCAGGCTCCAGGCTAAGCTCTTTGCATGTTTTACTCTATGGTATCCTCAGAATCCAAGAGGCAGGTTGTCCTTGTATTGTCCAGAGTCATTTACCAAGGTCTCATAGGTAGTAAATGGCAAAGGTAGGCCTCAAACCTCCGTCCGTGTGACTCCAAAGCTTTTACTGTGAGCCACTACGAAAAGCTACCTCCCTGGAAACAAAGCCACCTGTTGGGACAGGAAGAGCTGCAGTACAGCCTTCTAGGGTCAGGTCTTACAGAAATTTCTTGTAACTTGGAAATCTGCCTACCAGGAGTGTCCACACATGGGTCCCACTCTTGCCTCTTGACCTGCCCCTTCCCTAGCACATCCTCTCGGGGGTCTGCAAACAGCATTCAGCCCCCTGCCCTCCACCCAACCTCCCCCTCTCCAGACTAACCATCCAACACATGTGGTTCCCAGACCTTCCCATCATCCTGGTTCCAATCTGGCTTTTCTCTGCCCCCATCCTCCACGTGCTGGGTGTGGCAGATAGACTGCGGGGGGGGGGAGGGGAGCAGCTCCTTCTCAGACTGACTTCCCCCCCCAGAAGGAAGAGGAAGCAGCAGCAGAGGCCCCGCCTGGTTAAGGGGCCTAACTTCAGAGTCTGCTTAAGGGGACAGATCCAACTGCCTGGGTCTGGGTCCTGGCTCTCTGTCCACAAGCTGTGATGACCTTGGGCAAGTCGCTTAATCTCTCAGACTTCTGTTTTTTCTGTCTGTAAAATGAGGACAGTCCTCTCATCTCTCTGATATGATGGTTATAAGGACTCAACAAGTCAATCTTGGTCAAGTCACTGGGGCACTGAGCACTATGTCTTGCTAGGATTGTTAAGAGAAAGGACAGTATATGCCTGACCAGGCAGTGGCGCAATGAATAGAGCATCGCCCTGGGACACTGAGGACCCACGTTCAAAACCCCAAGGTCACTGACTTGAGCACAGGCTCATCTGGCTTGAGCATGGAGTCGCTGGCTTGAAGCCCAAGATCGCTGGCTTGAGCAAGGGGTCACTGCCTTGGCTGGAATCCCCTGGTCAAGGTACATATAAGACAGCAATCAGTGAACAACTAAAGTGCTGCAACAAAGAATTGATGCTTCTCGTCATCTCTCTCCCTTCCTGTCTCTGTCCCTATCTGTCTGTCTCTCGCTTAAAAATAAAAATTAAAAAAAATATAGAAAAGTCTGCGACTTGGAAGAAGCAGAGCTTGCTTAACCCAAACCTCAGACCCACAGGCTTGCACCTTGTTTCAGTCAGAGAACCAGGGTCTCCAGCTGAAGAAAGTTGCTGGGGAGCGTTCTGCATCAGACAGGAGGGAGGACAGTACAGCCGCCTGCCTACCTTCTCCTTGTTGTACAATGTTCTCACCTCACTTGAGGTGAGTTCCCATAATGATGACAACACACAGAAGTCCCATACAAATGGCTTTTTGACTGTCCTCTTGGGCCTGTGGTGCAGGTCCCTTCCTGCTTCACTGCCCATCTACTCAGTGTCTGGGCTGATCACTTCAACCCAGCATTCAAAATTTCCTGAGCACCGCTGCATCTGATGAACTGGCTCTCTCTCATGTTCTCTCATTCCCATTTTCTCTCTCTCTCCCTCCCTCTCTCTTTCTTCTCTCTGTCTCCATAAAGCAGCCTCAGGTGCCCAGATTTCTTATGTGGCTGCTGGAGGTTTCTAGGGTCAGTGTCCTGAGACCCAGCAGAAGCCACATGGACTTTTCTAACCTAACCTCAACATCACATAGCATCCCTCCTGCCACGTTCCCATCTTTAAGGCAGTCACCCAGTTCCAGGGGTAAGGACAGAAATGCCCCCTCTTGGTGGGAGGAGTGTTGAAGATTCACAGACACATTTGAAGACCAGCCCAGGAATCAAGTTGCAGAGAGGTTAAACAGCCTGCTCAAGTCATGTGATTTATAAATGGTGAGCACCCGTGTTCCATTCCAGAATCCTCTTATGTCAAAATGGGTTTCCTTTTCCTACACCATCCTGCCTGCTGGGGGGCTGCTGAGATGAACAAGGCCCTGACCTCAGCCAGCTTATGATCTGAAGGGATCAAGCACCCAGCCTGGGTCCTTGTCGTCTCACGACCTCCTTCTGTGGACTTGTTAGCTGTGGGGCTCACTGGTCAGCAGAACTGAGGAGCTGGAGGTGTCATGAAAAGCCAGTGCAAATTCCCAGAGCCCCTCACCTCCCGTCAGTTTGCCTTTGCCCAGAGGGGCTAGACAGTTTTTTTCACCAGGGCTGCCCTCACTCCTAGGAGTCCTGCTTGTCAGCATTAGTACTGAGACATAAAACGTCCCAAAGGTCCAGAGCAGGTGCACAGTAAATGTTTGCCAAGTGAAAATGTTGTTTTGGGGAATTTTCAGTCATCCCGGTACATCTTCTCTGACTCCTGGTTTGCCTGCTGTATAGCCCCCCAAAGGAAAGCAGACTTCGGGGCCATTGCTGCAGCCTCTCCTGGTGAGGACGGGGCCATAGCAGTGCTGTGCCCGGTGAGACCAGGCTGTCCTCTCAGAGCCCAGAGCAGTGCTGAGCAGTGTAGTGATTGCGATGGTAGAAATGGCTGAGCAGGACTATTTCTTCTAGACTCTTCCATCCCTTCATTCCCCTAGCAACACCTCCCTTATTTCTGCATTCAGGGCCTCCCCAAGCAAAAGTTTAAAATAGACCTCGTTGGCCTGCCCTACCCCAATCCCTAGTGAGTTTCTACATCTTTCCATGGAATAGCAGAAAGATCATGAACTGTGGAGGCCCACAGGGCTAAGTTCAAATTCCAGTCCTCCGGCCCTGGCCAGTTGGCTCAGTGGTAGAGCGTCAGCCTGGCGTACAGAAGTCCCGGGTTCGATTCCCGGCCAGAGCACACAGGAGAAGCGCCCATCTGCTTCTCCACCCCTCCCCCTCTCCTTCCTCTCTGTCTCTCTCTTCCCCTCCCGCAGCCAAGGCTCCATTAGAGCGAAGATGGCCCGGGCGCTGGGGATGGCTCCTTGGCCTCTGCCCCAGGCGCTAGAGTGGCTCTGGTTGCGACAGAGCGACGCCCCCTGGTGGGCGTGCCGGGTGGATCCCAGTCGGGCGCATGCGGGAGTCTGTCTGACTGTCTCTCCCTGTTTCCAGCTTCAGAAAAATACAAAAAAAAAAAAAAAAAAAAAAAATCCCAGTCCTTCCACTTCCTGTCTCTGTGACCCTAGGCAAGTGACTTAATCTCTCTGTACCCCTGTGGCACCACATGTGAGATTAGACAACAGTGTCAACCCACAGCATGGTTATAGGTATTGAATAGCATAAGGCTCGTGATAGGCCTGGCCCAGAGCTGGCAGAGTAGGAGCAAGATGGAGGGTGAGTCTTCCCTGGTGTTTAACCTCTCTAACAAAGATGGGAGCTGTTAGAAAACTTCTCCGGCTGTCCCCTCATCCCTCCTGCACTCCCCCCCCCCCCATCCTCACAATGAGATTGGAGCAGTAATCCTATAGACAAATGCCTGTGTCTGGTGGTAGGATTTCAGACACAGTGTTGAGCTGTGGGGCCCAGCACCACCTCCCAGATAGATGAGGCCATACTTCTGAAACACTGAGGAGTGAGAATCTTGGCGATGTCTTAAAGAGGATGTGGAGTGGAGAGTAGAGTACCTGAGCAAGTCATCTAGTGTGTGGGTTAATGGTGTGAGTGCTAGAAACAGATTGCCTGAGTTCTAGTCTCAGTTTACGCATTTGGTAGCTGACTTTGGCCAAGTGACTTGACCTCCCTGTGCCTCAGTGTTTTCTTCTATAAAATGAAAGTAAGAGTAGCACTTGCCTTCTAGGATTGTTGTAAAAACTGTGTTAGTATATGTCAAGCGCTTAGAGCAGTGCCCAGAACATGGTAAGCACTCGTTATATGTTAGCTAATGGTGGTCATGGTAACAGCCAGTGTTCCGGCTCTACCATTGGTCAGCTGTTGGCCTTGAGAAGGCCACTTCCCATCTCTGGACTTTAGTTTCCCCATCTAATAAATTAGCAGATTAGGCCCTGGCCAGTTAGCTCAGTCAGTTAGAGCATCATTCCAAACCACCAAGGTTGCTGATTCAATCCCCGGTCAAGGCACATATGGGAAGCAACCAATGAATGCACAACTAAGTAGAACAACAAATGAGTGCTTCTTTCTCTCCCTTTCTTTTTCTCTCCCTCTCTCTGTCTCTCTAAAATCAATCAATAAATTTTAAAACTTAAAAAGAAATTAAAAAAGAAATTAGCAGACTGGACCAAAGGCCTCTCAGGGCCTGTCAGGCTCTGATGTCCTTGTTTCTAGAAGCCCAGGAGGACTGAGTGTGATGTTCTGGGGGTCCGGGCTCCCTGTGACTGGGCATGGCTGGGAGGTCACCCTGCCCACATTCAGGAAGGGAAGAAAAGCTGAATGGGACAGAACCAGCCTCCCTGCTCATGTAAACAGGAACAGCTGAGCCGGCCCTGCTCCGGTTCTGGTGGGCTGGCAGCTGGCAGCTCCAGGATGAGTCACTGACTGGAGCCGCCAGCCCCAGGGCACACGTAGCTGCAGAGTTTAATGGTGGGATTCAGGAGGAAGTGACAGGAGAGGGACCATAGTATTCCCACATGCCGCAGGTAAATCTGAAGGCCCTTTGTCTGCAGGCCTTACCCAGGTCCCTAGGGCTTTGGCCTGGGAGCTGGAGCGTCTGTCGTCCAGGACATCTTCCCTCCATACCAGACGGCCTTTGAGGAGCCTTCAGCGGGGGGAATCAGGCACCAGAGCTGTACCACCCCCACGCCCGCACAGCTGGTCATGGTTCCAGGTTCCCCCAGATGCGAGGACTCCCTCCCCTCCTCCCTCCCAGGCTCTCACCATCTCCCTGCCTTGGCTGCCGTGACCCTTTCCTGAGACACAATATGGCAAAATGGAAAGATCATTTGGTGTGTTCGAACGTCAGGTCTGCACTTCCTTGGGTATCACTTAACCTCGCTAAGCCTCAGTTCCCACGCCTGGAAAGTCCCCTTCACTCTGCGTAAGAGACAAGTGCGTGAGGAGCTGGTGCGTCAGGACAGCGCTGTCAGCAAGCTGCCTCTGAGTCAGGGCTTCGTGCGTGCGTGCGTGGCAGAGCAGCTACCTCACTGTGAACTATTAAAAAGCCAGCCAGCCCTTGACACAAGCAGCCGCCTCTCACCGACAAAACGGGGCTGATGATGACAATATCTACCTCGCAGGGCCGCTGCCAAGAGAAGCGGAGAGAAGCAGACGCAAGCAGCTGCATGTGCAGGAGCGCTTTGGGAGCTGCACAGAGCCTGCCCAGCGCAGTGGCCCTGTCATTCCCAAAGCAAGATAGTGAGTGGAGCAGTGTGCTGGACAAGAGGAAGCACTGAGGTCATCTCCAGGAGTGGGACCAGAGACCAATAGGACAAGAGGGCCTAGGAACACCATGGTCCATGCAGGCAGGGACTGTTTTGAACCTGCCCTCATCCTTGGCAAAGTATGTAATTGGTGCTTGGTAGACATGAACTGGACGCACACAGGAGTGAGCAGAGACCGAGGTCAGCCCAGTTCTCCGCCTCCCCCACTTTCACGATTTTCCGTCACAGACCTCTACTCCCCACTGCTGAGACCAGGCTCTTAGCCTGAGGTTCATGGATCCCCCTCCACAACTGAATGGGGAATATATTGTGTGTTTGAAAATGTGTTTTCCTAATTAAAGAAGTGTTAGAAGGCCCTGGCCGTTTGGCTCAGTGGTAGAGCGTCGGCCTGGCGTGTAGAAGTCCCAGGTTCGATTCCCGGCCAGGGCACACAGGAGAAGCACCCATTTGCTTCTCCACCCCTCCCCCTCTCCTTCCTCTCTGTCTCTTTCTTCCCCTCCCGAGCCAAGGCTCCACTGGAGCAAAGATGGCCCGGGCGCTGGGGATGGCTCCTTGGCCTCTGCCCCAGGCGCTAGAGTGGCTCTGGTCGTGGCAGAGTGACGCCCCGGAGGGGCAGAGCATCGCCCCCTGGTGGGCAGAGCGTCGCCCCCTGGTGGGCGTGCCGGGTGGATCCCGGTCGGGCGCATGCGGGAGTCTGTCTGACTGTCTCTCCCAGTTTCTAGCTTCAGAAAAATACAAAAAAAAAAAAAAAAAAGAAGAAGTGTTAGAGTTCTGCCCAGAAAAACTTTTAAGTAAACCCTGCTCTGAAAGGCGGGCATCTACCCCGGGCTCAGTGAAGACCCGCCACTTGGATTCATTTGGCTTCCAGAACTTCCAGGTACCTGTGGATTTAAAAAAGAAAAAAAACAACAAAAACATTCCCCACCTCTGTCTCTGAGATGTACATACAGGGTCCCACCAGCCTGCAGGTTTTCTTTTCTGCAAATTAGTTAACCTGCCCTCTTTCATGCAAAAGTAATGATCATACATCACCACGGGCCTGTCCTCTGAGGGGCTGTTCTGTGGCTGGGTGAGTTTCAAACAGACACGCACACTCTTTCAAGCTTTTTTTTTTTTTTTTTTGAGAGAGAGAGAAAGACAGGGAGGGAGACAGAGCCGAAAAAGGGGGAGAGAAGAAACATCAGCTCGTGGTTGCATCACTTTAGTTGTTCATTGATGATTCCATATGTGCCTTGACCAGGGGGCTCCAGCCAAGCCTTGACCTTGGGCTCAAGTCAGCAACCATAGTGTTTCAAACATGGGTCCTCTGTGTCCCAGTCCGACATCCTATCCACTGTGCCACCACCTGGTCACGCTCTTTCAATCTTTTATGTCCTACCCAGTACAATTTTTTTGAGATTTCAAAATAAATTTTAAGTATAGTTGGTATACAATCTTATATTGGTTATATTAGTTTCAGGTATACAATAGTGATTCAGCATTTTTATACCTTACAGTGTTATCTCTCTGCTCAATCTAGTAATTATTATCTGTCACTGTGCATACTTACCACCATAATATTATATTGACTATATTCTCCTTCCCCTTTTCACCTATCCCCCCACCCCCTCCCTTCTGGGTAACCATCCCTTTGGTCTGTGCTTCTATCCATTTAGATGTGACAGATGTAGTCAGGGCCCAGAACCTGGGGATATTAACTAGGCCTCATGGTATCTAAATTCAAACTAGTAATCTCCTTTTTTATTTTTTTTTATTGTTAAATTTTATTTAGAAAATCAAATTTAATAGGTAGCATTGATCAATAAGAGTACACAGGTTTCAGGTAAACATTTCTATAGCATTTGAATTGTTGATTATGTTGTATACCCATCACCCAAAGTCAAATCATTTTCCATCACCTTATATTTGTCCCTCTTTACACCCTTCCCCCCACCCCTCCTCCATCCCCTTTACCCACATCCCCTTCCCTCTACCCCTCCCCCATCCTCTTCAATCACATCCCCTTCCCTTGATAACCACTTCATTTTTATCTATGTCTAAGAGTTTCAGTTTTATATCCCACCTATGTTTGAAATTATACAGTTCTTAGCTTTTTCTAATTTACTTATTTCACTCAGTATAATGTTCTCAAGGTCCATCCATGTTGTTGTAAATGTCACTATGTCATCATTTCTTATGGCTGAGTAGTATTCCATTGTATATGTGTACCACATCTTTTTTATCCAATCCTCTGTCAAGGGACACTTTGGTTATTTTCATGTCTTGGCCCCTGTGAACAATGCTGTGATTAACATGGGGGTGCATGTGTCTTTATGTACAAATGTTTTCGAGTTTTGGGAGTATATACCCAGTAGAGGGATTGCTGGGTCATATGATAGTTCTATTCTTAGTTTTTTGAGGAGCCACTATATTTCCTTCCATAATGGTTGTACTACTTTACATTCCCACCAACAGTGGATGAGGGTTCCTTTTTCTCTACAGCCTCTCCAACTCTTGTTATTACCTGTCTTGTTGATAATAGCTGATCTAACAGGTGTGAGGTGTTTCATCGTTGGCATATAGGAAAACAGTGGACTTTTGTATATTGATTTTTCCATCCTTTAACTTTACTGTATTGGTTTGTTGTTTCTATTCGTTTTTTATTGGAGTCTTTGGGGTTTTCTATGTACAAGATCATGTCATTTGCAAAAAGTGTTAACTTTACTTCTTCTTTCCTGATATGGATGCCTTTTATTTCTCTCTCTTGACTGATCACTCTGGCTAAAACTTCCAGAGCTATGTTGAATAAGAGTGTAGAGATTGGGCAGCCTTGTCTTGTTCTTGATTTTAGAGGAAAAGCCTTCATTTTTTTCACCATTTCATATGATATTAGCTGACAGTTTGTAATATATGGCCTTTATTATGTTGAGGTACTTTCCTTCTATTCCGATTTTATTGAGTGTTTTAAACATAAAGGGATGTTCTGTCTTATTGAATGCCTTTTCTGCATCATATGATTGATAGGATCATATGATTTTTGTTCTTTGTTTTGTTGATGTGGTGTATTACATTGGTTGATTTCTGTATGTTGAACCATCCTTCTCCTCCTGAAATGAATCCCACTTGATCATGGTGTGTTATTTTTTTAATGTGTTGTTGTATTTGATTTGCTAGTACTTTGTTTAGGACTTTTGCATCTGTATCTATTAGAGATACTGGTCTGTAATTTTCTTTTTTGTGTGTTGTCCTTGCTAGGTTTTGGTATGAGGGTTATGTTGGCCTCATAAAATGTGTTGGGGAGTATTGCTTCTTCTATTTTTTGGATAGGTGACAACTCTTCTTTGAATGTTTGGTAGAATTCACCAGTGTAGCTATCTGGTCTTGGTCTTTTGTTTTGGGGGAGGTTTTTGATAGCCTATTTCTATTTCTTCCCTGCTTATAGGTCTATTTAGGTTTTCTACTTCTTCGTGACTCAGTCTAGGAAGATTGTATAGTTCTAGGAATTTATCCATTTCCTCTAGGTTGTTGAATTTGGTGGCATATAATTTTTCATAATATTCCACTATGATCCTTTATATATCCATAATGTCTGCAGTAATTTCTCCTTTTTAATTTTGGATTTTGTTTATATGAATCCTTTCTCTTTTTTCCTTAGTGAGTCTAGCCAGTGGTTTGTCAATATTATTGATCTTTTCAAAGAACCAGTTCTTGGTTGTATTAATTTTTTTATAGTTTATTTCTATTTCATTTAGTTCTGCTCTAATTTTTACTATTTCCTTTCTTCTGCTGACTTTGGGTTGCCTTTGTTCTTCTTTTTCTTGTTTCCTATGGTGTGATGTTAGGTAGTTTACTTGGGATCTTTCTTGTTTCTTGATATAAGCCTGTAATGATAAAAACTTTCCTCTTCTTACTGCTTTTGCTGCATCCTGGAAATTTTTTTTTTCAGAGACAGAGAGAGAGTCAGAGAGAGAGATAGGGACAGACAGACAGGAATGGAGAGAGATGAGAAGCATCAAATCATCAGTTTTTTGTTGTGACACCTTAGTTGTTCATTGATTGCTTTCTCATATGTGCCTTGACCGTGGGCCTTTCGCAGACTGAGTAACCCCTTACTCAAGCCAGCGACCTTGGGTCCAAGCTGGTGAGCTTTGCTCAAACCAGATGAGCCCGCGTTCAACCTGGCAACCTCAGGGTCTCGAACCTGGGTCCTCCGCATTCCAGTCCAACGCTCTATCCACTGCACCACTGCCTAGTCAGGCTGCATCCTGGAAATTTTGATATGTCATTTTGTCATTTTCATTTGTCTGTGTATATCTTTTGATCTCTGCTTTTATTTCTTCTTTGACACAGTCATTTTTTAGAAGTATGTTGTTTAATTTCCACATTTTTGTGGGTTTCTTTACTTACTTTTTACAGTTGAATTCTAATTTCAAAGTCTTATGATCAGAAAATATGCTTGGTATAATTTCAATCTTCCTGAATTTGTTGATTTTAGTTTTGTGGCCCAACATATGGTTTATCCTTGAGAATGTTCCATGCACACTGGAGAAGAATGTATATAGCTAGTGCTCGACTTACGACCGTGATTGGTTCTGACAGATCAGTTGTAACACGATTTGGTTGTAAGTTGAGTAGGCTGTATGTACAGTACTGTGAAATGATGTTATAAAAATCTTTAAGTCATATTTTATCATAATTTTCTTTAATTATTATATATCATAATTTTCTTTGTTCATTTTATGCCATTTGTATTATCTCTGCACCATTTTGTTTCTTATTTTTACATTCATCAGGTTTATGTAAAACACTGCATTACCAGTACAACTGGTTTAATATTTGCAAAACATACAAAATTACAAAATACAGGTGCATACAAAATTACAAAATACAGGTGTAAAAAATACCATAGGAAACATTTTCCCAATTGCGAAACATATCAAAATATATAAACATGTACGAAACATTTTATTGGCCGCTAGTGCTTGACTGCGGATCGTTGATGTTGTCATCTGAGGCAGCAGTTGGGGTTACCGGAGTTGGTTTTTTCATAAACATGTGTGATCACATTCACTTTCTTTCCTCCTTTGTACTTGTTCATTGATTTCTTTCTTATATGTGCCTTGACCAAGGGGTTACAACAGAACAAGTGGCCCCTTCTTGCTCAAGCCAGTGACCTTGGGCTCAAACCAGCGACCATTGGGTCATGTCTATTATCCCATGCTCAAGCCAGCACCCCTGCACTCAAGCTGGTGAACCCATGCTCAAATCGGATGAGCCCGCGCTCATTTTTGTGTGGAGATCAATGGCCTTTCTTTCCTTCTTGGCAGGCTGAGGCGTAGACAAAGACAATTTCTTCTTGGTGGACATCTTGGGGGGGGGGGGGTTGATAAAAAATATCCAAGACACAAAACACAAATTGCTGTACCGAGTGTGGGATAACAGTTGAAATAGTGCACGTGGAGATGGTAGTGCTGTCAGAAGCTGGTCCGCACTGTCGTACACCCAGCTGGGCAACGCTTACGCTACCACACGCGGAGCAGTCGTGGCTAGTGATTGTGGTCGTAAAGTCGAATGGTTGTAAGTTGCATAGGTCATAAGTCGATCAATATCTATAGTCTGACATTTTGGGATGAAATGTCCTATAAGTGTCGATTATGTCCATTTGGTCCAGAGTGTCATTTAATGTCAATATTTCTGTATTGATTTTCTGTTTGGATGATCTATCTAAAGCCATCAATCATGTGTTGAAATCTCCAAGTATGATTGTGTTTTTGTCTGCTTCTATTTTTAGATCAGTTAGTAGATGTCTTATATGTTTTGGTGCTCCTTGGTTTGGTGCATATATATTAAGAAATGTTATATCTGTTTGATACAATGTTCTCTTTATCATTATAAAATGACCGGCTTTGTCTCTGGTTACCTTTGTTGTCTTGAAGCTAGCATTGTCAAATATGAGTATGGCTACATCTGCTTTTCTTTTTTTTTTTTTTTTTTTTTTTTTTTCTTTTTTTCTTTTCTTTCTGTATTTTTCTGAAGCCGGAAACGGGGAGAGACAGTCAGACAGATTCCCGCATGCGCCCGACCGGAATCCACCCGGCACGCCCACCAGGGGGCAATGCTCTGCCCCTCCGGGGTGTCGCTCTGTTGGGACCAGAGCCACTCTAGCGCCTGGGGCAGAGGCCAAGGAGCCATCCCCAGCATCCGGGCCATCTTTGCTCCAGTGGAGCCTCGGCTGCGGGAGGGAAAGAGAGAGACAGAGAGGAAGGAGAGGGGGAGGGGTGGAGAAGCAGATGGGCGCTTCTCCTGTGTGCCCTGGCTGGGAATCGAACCCAGGACTTCTGTACGCCAGGCCGACGCTCTACCACTGAGCCAGCCGGCCAGGGCCATCTGCTTTTCTTTGAATATTATTTGCTTTGAGAACCATTTTCCAACTTTTCACTTAGAATCTACTTTTGTCCTGGGAGCTTAGATGTGTCTCTTGAAGACAGCACATGGTTGGGTTTTGCCTTCTAATCTAATCTGCTACTCTGTGCCTCTTTATTGGTGGGTTCGGTCTATTTACATTTACAGTAATTATTGACACTTGAGTATTTCCTAGAGCCATTTTATGTTTTGTTTTCTGGTAATGTGTGTCTTGTTTGGTTCTTCTCTTTTTTGTTTCTGTCGTTTGTTTTTGTTTGGTGTTTTGTTTGGCAGTGTTCCATACTTTTTTCCACTGTTTCTTTTTTTTTTAAGCTGTGTGTTTCAGTGGTGGCTTTTTCATGGGTGGTCACCTTTAGGTTACTAAGAGAAAAATGTTCATAGGAAAAAGAATCGTTTGTCTTATGGGTGCTTCTGCACTCCATTCTTCTTTCCTACTGCAGATCTTTGTCCTCTCCCCTTTTGTGTTACTGTTGTCAAATGTTCCTCGTTTGTATTGTGACCTTGTTGGAGCTTTTACTTGTAGGTTTGATTTATTTTGTTCTTTTTATCTGGTCGAATAACCCCGTTGAGTAGTTCTGTAGTGGGAGTTTTTTGGTAATTAATTCCCTCAGCTTCTGCATGTCTGTAAAAGTTTTTATTTCTCCTTCATATTTGAAGAATAACTTTGATGGATATAGTATTCTTGGCTGGTAAGTCCTATCTTTCAGTACTTTGAGTGTTTGGGTCCACTCTCTTCTGGCTTGTAGAGTTTCTGCTGAGAAGTCTGATGATAACCTAATGGGCTTTCCTTTATATGTTATGTTCTTCTTTTTCCCTAACTGCCTTGGGGATTCTTTCTTTGTCGTTGATTTTTGACAGTTTTATTACAATGTGCCTTGGAGAAGATCAGCTTGAGTTGCAGTGTCTTGGCATTGTTTGCTCCTTGGATTCAAGGCTTTAATTCATTCCATAGGCTTGGGAAATTCTTATCAATTATCTTTTGAGTAGGCTCTCCATTCCCTTCCTCCTCTCTTCTTCTGATATACCCATTATTCTTATATTGCTCTTTCTGGTGGAGTCAGACAATTCTTGTAGAGCTCTCTTAGTTTTTTTTAATTCGTGAGTCTCTCTCCTCTCTGTAGCATCTCTTGTTGCCTGTCTTTGATATCACTGATTCTTTTCTCTATCAAGCTTATTCTATTAGCTAAACTTGCTATCTCAGTCTTCAATTCATGTATTGAACTTTTTATCTCTGTTTTAAAGTTTCAGTCTCCTTAGTGAGGTATTCCTTTTATTCATTAATTTATTTTCTGAGCTCATTAAGTTGCCTATTGGTGTCTTCTCACATCTCGTCGAGTATTTTCAAATCTTCAATTTTGAATTCTCTATCATTTAACTCCAAAGTTTCCATGTGATTGAGATTTTTTTCTGAAAGGAACTACATCTCTGTCTTGTGTAGTCATGATATTCGATTTCTTCTTTCTTGATGGCATTCAAGAGTGGTATTGTTAAGAACCCTAACAAAAAAAAAACAACTAAAAAAATTAAAAACTAAAATTAAAAGTACAATAAAAAATATAAAAATTTAAAAATTATGACCAAGAAAAAAAAAACAGAAAAAAAAGATCAAAAGCAAACAAAAAATCAAAAACAAAACACCACAAAAAGTAAGGAAAAAATAAAATTTTAAAAGATGTAATTCAAAAGAGAAAAAGAAAAGAATAAGAAGGAAAAAATAAATTTCAGCTTTAAGAGATTTCTTCCAGAAGGTGTCGCTGTCTTGAACTTTTAGCTCTGTGAAGTTCCTGGCTGTACATTGATGAGATGTTGCTGTGACAATGATGTAGGCAGGGCCACAGTTGCGTTGGTGGGTGGGGCATGTTGTGAGGGCCTCCCGGCGTTGGCCTTATGGCTTCGGCTCTAGCAAAGGCGATCTCAGGTTTCCAGGCACTCCTCTCCACGTCTCAATAGACCTGCGGACCGGAATCCGAGCACCTCTGTTCTTCAGGGGAGAGAATGGCTCTGGAGAGCTAGGTGTGGGGTTTGTCTCTGCCACTTTCCATACTGCAAGGTGAGAGAGGCAGGATCTGGGAGGCTGGGGGCTGCACTTGAGCTTTCTCTGTCTGTGCCAAGTGCCAGCTGCAGGCTGACCATGGGAACACTGGCCATGACCACTCACTCAGACCACTTTGGTTTATCTCCCCCTCTGCCCCTCTATCTCACTGCTCCTCCCAGCAGAAGGAGACCCAGTCACTCTGAGTTTCCCTCTCTATACCCTACAGACAAAATCCAGAGAGCCCAAACTTCCCTCCTCCCCATATTCCAGCAGAGGAAGTCACTCCCAGTTTGTTTCCTCTTCAAAGCCCACAGCGAATGCATTTTATCTTCCACCCCCCTTTGCACCAGTCCCACCTTTAGTCCACTCGGTGCATGGGTCTTTCAGGCATGCCAATGAGCCCAGCTGGGGTTACTTCATGCGTTATAGTTGTTCAATTTGTTGAAATTTCAAGGAGAGAGATCAGGACTATCTCTCATGCTGCCATTACTCTGATGTCATCTGATAGTCACCTTTTTAGCACTTATATACTTCCCTTTGTTCTTTACTTTCAGTATAATTGTCATTGCTCAAAGGAGTTGTCTCTCAGCCACTATAAATGTCCAAACCCAGATAAGGAGAAAAAGTAATCCAGATAATTTATATGTTTTCTCTTTTTTTCATTTATGCTTTCAGGAATGGAGCTTGCAGAACCGGAAGTTGCTCTGGGTGAGTCAGTGAGTAAGCAGAGTGAATGTGTGATCACCTTAATTAAAATATTTTTTCTTACTAAAAATAAATGTGTGTATGAGTATTTTCATATGTATAGTATATAGGTATATACATATATATCTATATATGTATGTATGTATTGGAAGAAATCTCGATATATAAACAATGAAAAAAAATCACCTCTAATTTCCCACTCCTCTAAAGAACTGTTGTTAATACCTGGCTTCTGTTCTTCCCGTCAACCGTGTGCATTTATGGAGCACTTCTGTGTGCCAGACATTCACTGCCATGTGCTCTACAAGCACCACCTCATGTTAACTTCTTGTCCTCTTGTCTTGCAGCGAGAATACTTCACCTCTTCATATGCACATTTATACTTTCTTAATTTAAGACCAAGGGGATCATACTGTTTTATAACCTTGCCTTTTTCGCTCCATAGCATTAAATTTTCTTTCGTTATTAAATATTCATCTACAGAATCATTTATAAGAGCAACATAATGTTTTATTGCAGGCAAATTCCATGCTTCTCAGACTGGGGTGCGTGTACCCCTGAGGGCAGAGCCACAGGATAAATGTAGCATATTCTCCTGAAGCATAAATTTGACTCAAAGCTTTGGGAGGAAACATACACACACACCCATATTACTTTATTATCCAAACAAGTGCATATATACCATAGCATAAAATAGAGAATACCGATGAATTTTAAAACAAAGCAACCAAGGTCCTGGCCAGTTGGCTCAGTGGTGTAGTGTTGGCCTGATGTGTGGAAGTCCCAGGTTTGATTCCCGGCCCGGGCACACAGGAAAAGCAACCATCTGCTTCTCCACCCTTCCCCTTCTCCTTCCTCTCTGTCTCTTCCCCTCCCGCACCTAAGGCTCCATTGGAGCAAAAAGTTGGCTGGGGCACTGAGGATAGCATCATGGCCTCACCTCAGGCACTAGAATGGCTCCAGTTGCAATGGAGCAACATCCCAGATGGGCAGAGCATCGCCCCCTAGTGGGCATGCTGGGTGGATCCTGGTCGGGCACATGCGGGAGTCTGTCTCTTTGCCTCCCCGCTTCTAACTTCGGGGGGGGGGAAGCAACCAAGGTCAGGCTTGCGTGGACTTGTTGTTATGCCCCCAAAACCCAAGTCCCCTAGCCCCGTAGGATGGCAGGAACAACTGAAAAGCACTGAGTTCTAGATCAGGCCCCTCTTTTGACAGATAAGGCACCTTAGACCCAAGGCAAAGAAGAGATTGTCCACAGTACACAGCATGTATGTTGCAAAGCCAAGCCACGTGACCCTGGCCTGCACCCCTCCCAACCTTCCATAGTTGGCAGCATCCCTCAATTGCTTTTTCAGAGGGTGTGAGTGGAGACCTTGCCACTTGAGTAACCAACCCTCTGCTTATCAATAGTGGAAACTCTTGGCTTCCTGCATGATCCATCTCTTAGCAGCCCCCCCCCCCCCATTGCGGGCCAGGATCTGAGCTGTGCGTTCCTGTTGTTAGTAACTGTAGCCTTTATGGACAAAGATAGATTGCCCTCCCCTTGCCCCCATCAACTCCAGCAGCTCTCATAATTTTCACTTGATACACGGTATTGTAAACACATATCCACCCATCTCTTTTACCCAGGAGACTGGGAATCATATGTCATCATTATTATAATCTGACATTTATCATGCACCTTCTAGATGCCAGGTGCCCGGCCGGGTATTTTATCTGTAGTCCTCATAACAGCTTTTCAAAGTATAAATGATTATCCCCACTTATCAATAAAGAAACTGAGTAAAAGATTATCACTTACTCATCCTCATATGCCTGTTTAATAAGTATTTACTATAGGCTTATGTGCCAGAACTTGTGTTAAGTGTTGTGGACAGTCATGATGAACAAAACTGATAACCACTCCTGTCTCTGTGGAACTCAGAGATGAATAGGAAGATAATATTCAACAAATAATTTTTACAAACTCTAGTGAGCATAATATAGCCGAGAGCCTGTCCAACTGCCTCAGTTTAAACCCACCTCAGCCACTCATTAGCTAACAGACCTTGTGCAAGTCTCCTAAGCTCTCTGTACCTCGTGTTGGTCTTCTGTAAAAAGAGGCTATTACACTAGTAGTGCCAGCTTCATAGAGGCACTGTGAGGAGTGAGTAAACTAGCAAACACAAAGCAAGGCCTTGCACATTCCAGGTGTCCTGTTGCTGCTGGTGGGATGAAGGAGGAGGCATAGGCGCCAGGCCCATAGGATAGGGCAAGACCTCCATCTGGTGACATTTGAATGAGTTCTGTAAGATGAATTTAACTTGACAGAGTGTGTGTGTGTGGGGGGGGGGGGGTGGCAGGGGAGGGGAGCAGGGTATTGGAGGGATGTTCCAGGCAGAGGGAATAGCATGTGCAAAGTACCGTGAGTGGGCTCACCTGAGGAGTGCAGAGTGTGGCTGGAACAGCAGGTGGGGAGCCATACAGGGTCAGCACCTGGCAAGGAAGAGCCTGTGATGGAGCTGCAGCTGTTTCCGGGACCTGGGCTCTGCAGCGCACTGTTGGTCCATGCCAAGGGAGATGCTCGGTCAGTGTCGCGTGAGCGAGCAAGCACGTGGACAGACAACTCCATTGGCCTCATGTGGTCCTGGCTGTGGGAATTCCATTGCTGCCCAACCAGAAAAGGAGCCCGTTCTCCTATATCCACAGTGATGCGTGGGCAGTCCCACCCCCACTGTCAAGGAGCTCACATCCCTGTTGCTGGTCCCTCTCTTCTGGGCAGTAGACCATGTAGGTTTGGATAGGGACCTTCAACATCTGGGACTCACTAAGGTGGTTGCTGCTACAATCCCTGGACGACAGTCAGGGCCTCAGATCTAAGCTAGTGGTGTTCAAACTATTTTAGTAGTGGAACCCTTTGCTGAAATAATCTGAAAGGAAACTCAGTATGTGGAATGGGGACGAAGTGTCATCCTGGTGCACCAAGGTTGCGGGTTTGATCCCCCTACAAGAAGCAATCAGTGAGTGCACAACTAAGTTGAACAACTAAATGGAACAATGCGTTGATGCTTCGCCTCCCTCTCTCTCTCTCTCTCTCTCTCTCCCCCACCACCAATGGAAATAAAATTGTTTTTAATCTAGAGGGTCTGGTGGGCGATTGTGAATACACCATGTGGTGTACAGAGATGTGTTGTAGAATTGGGCACCTGAAACCTGAATAATTATGTTAACCAGTATCACCCCAATAAAATTCAATTAAAATAAAATAAAATAAATAAATATATGCATTTAAAAAAACCCAGAGGGGCAGGCGTAGGTGGGTTGCTCAGGAGGTCACAACCTGGTTGTGCCTTCTTTTTCTCACTCTCTCTCTTTAATTAAGTTTGAAAGCAGTGGTTTTTTGTTTCCTTAAGAAATGGAAAAGAATGAATCTGCGTAAACACAGCGATGTTAAACTCCCTGAAAAACCTCCTGCCATTTTAACTCTGTTACTGGAGAAATAAAAGAGAAATAATTTGTCCACCCACACTTAGCTGTTTCTGACGAAGGTAGGTGAATATTGCTTTGCTAATCGAGGGTGACTGCTGGAAGTGGAGCCACGCTGACTGATCCGGATAGAGAGGAAGCCGCGGCCGCCCCAGAAGGGGTGGCTGCGTGAGAGTCGCGGGTCGGGAGGCCCGCGTCAGCCGCCTGCTGTCCGCCTTCCCCAGGTCCCCCCCAGTCGATGATGATGGAGACCCTGGGCCCACGGGACTCCGCTGGAGCCGAAGGAACCACGGACTCAGAGTCACAGAGAGAAATGCCGCTGCCACCCCCTCCCTCGCCACCCTCAGATCCAGCCGAGAAGCCACCTGAAGTTGCCGAGAGACACTTCCTCACGATCAAGAGCAGCCTGTGCCTGTTAGCTACCTTCCAGCTCCTGGTAAGGACATCACAGGCTTCAGGAGGGCCTGGAGAGAGTACGGGTTGAGGGACAGCCCTTCACTTTATTCCCAAGCGCACTGCCACCGGGCCACCAGGCAGAGAGATGAAGGGCCTTGTCAGTGTCCCCCTGTGACTCCCACCCTCAGGCTGGCATGAGGAGGAGGTTGGAGTCTTGAGCAACAGTCTCCATAGCTAAGCCCCTCACACCCTGCCCTCCCTAACTCCAGAAGCTAGACACGCCCCCCCCCCCAACCTCTGGCCCTGCAGGGGTCTCTGAGCTCTGAGGACTTCCTGTCTATGGAGGCATCTCTGGGAGACTTCTCTTTTGATGTATGTAGCTGGAGGGGGGGGGGTCCCTGGGAAGGGCTTTCTCTTGGCTCCCTTTAGTCAGTTTTTCCCCAGAGAGAGTCCTCAGGCCTTTTTTGGACACACAGCACCTGGGCCCTTCCCTTAGCTGCACAGTCTGGACCTTGGGGGGCCAGGCTGAGGTGGGCTCTACACAGGGGAACATGGGGGCAAAAAGCCCGGGCTCTGAACTCGGTCCCCTGTCCCAGCTTGCCTGCGGGGTGCTCTGGCTCAGCAGCTATGGCTCCCGCTCGTCACGGAATGCCACACTCGTGGAGCAGGAGGAGCAGGAGGAGCCCAAGGTGAGGAAGCTCGGGGACTCTGGCTGGGCGGGAGCAGGTGGGGGCCTCCAGCCCACCAGCGCCTGCAGGGCGCGCCTCTGAGTTCCGAAGGTACCTCATTCCCCTGAGGCTCTTCTCCCTGCTCCCCACCCCGACCTGGTCTGGAATGTTCAGAGCCTCAGTTCCGTCCCTGTTGAGACACACGAGAACTCTGCCCCCCAACGCCACCCTGACCTGTCTGTCTGATACTCCCCAGGTCTGGATGAACGTGGGGACCTGGGAAGTCCCCAGCCTGCTGCTGGTGTCTCTCTCTGTGCTCCTTGTTACCACCCTGGTAAGGCGCCTCCTGACCTGACCTCAGTGCTCCCCTCTGACCCCGAGGCCTGACCCCGCCAGCTCCCTTTCGTTCTGGAGAGCGCTGAGGACGGGGTGTCCGTCTCCTCCCACCAGGGTGCCCAGCAGGGGGTGAGGGCACCTTCAAAATTGATTTACAGGGTTCTAGGCAGGGGAGGGGCTGAGGCAGAGAGAAGACTGAAGGAGGAGCCCTCATACTCCCCCCTCAGAAGCTGAGGGGTTAGGGAGGGAGGGTCAGGGGAGTGGAGGTCAAGGTGAGGAGTGGAGCCTCCTGTCTGCGTGAGGGGCAGTGCTGTCCAGAGAGCTCCCACGAGAGCAGGGCTGCCAGAGACCAAGCGAGGGGCAAGCGGCTGCTTCCTATGGGCAGCCCGTCAGCCAGGGGGCAGCGGCGTGGTCCCGGTCCATGCATGCTGTCACATGCCTCCCACTAGGTGTGGCATCTCCTGAGGCCTTCCGCAGAGCCCCCCACCCCGCTGCCCCCCGAGGACAGGCGCCAGTCGGTGAGCCGCCAGCCCTCCTTCACCTACTCGGAGTGGATGGAAGAGAAGGTCGAGGACGACTTCCTGGACCTGGACCCCGTCCCGGAGACTCCCGTGTTTGACTGCGTGATGGACATCAAGCCTGAGGCCGACCCCGCCTCACTGACCGTCAAGTCCGTGGGTCTGCAGGAGAGGTAGGAGTGGAGGAGGGCTGGGCTGTGTGGGCTCTGGAGCTCTCAGCCCCCAGGCGGAAGGGCAGGTGCCTGACTCTAACTCCCAGCGCCCAGGACTGAGCTGCTCTCAGAGCTTAGCCAGTGTAAACACAGGCTGTTTGGGTCTGATGCGCGTAGCTCACGATGCCCCAAGGTGGGTGTTTGCCGTTACTGCACACGGCACATAGGCATCCACAAGCGTATACACGAGCACACTCACACGTACGCTTCTGTGCTCAAGTAAGTTTGGGTAGGTTTCTTTATTGCAGGACGTGTCGGGATCTTTAACATGCTTGTGTTCATTGTAAATCAATAAGGGGGCAGTCACTTGACCAAAGCACCCCACTTATGTAGCGTATGCCATAGTGTTCCACAGATCGTACTTCGAGAGGTGTTGACACCCTCTCTCCTGAGACGAGCTGGGTAAGCCAGATCGCACGAGGTGTGAGTTGCCCACATGGTGGGGACAGAGCACTGTCTGAGGAGTCAGTAAACCTAGTGTTCGGTTTCAGCTCTGCTACCTGCTCAGTGCCTGAGCTGCAGTCCTCGTTCCCTCTCTGGGGCTTGGTTTCCCCGTCTGTATAACGAGAGCCCTCCCTGTTCTGGGCCTTTAGACACTGAGCTCAGTAGAGTTTGTTCGGGGGAGACATCCTTGCTGCAGCTATGCTGCCCTTGGAATCCCCTCTTTCCCTGACAGCCGGGGCCCCAGCCTCTCCTGGGTGAGATGTCCTTGACTCATTGGCAACCTCACCCCAGATTACTGGCTCAGGACCAGGATACTGAGGGTCAAGCCTGCTTTTCTGACCCAAGCAGGTGCCCACTCCCTGGAAGCTTCCTGGGGTCGCAGAGCTGGGCACACTGCCTCCAGTGGTGACAGAGAGTCAGGGGAGGGCTGTGTGAAGGCTCCTCAGATGGAACCTTAGGAACTGGGGCCCCCAACCCCCACTCCGTTAGCTACTCCACTGCAGGAGGCAGGGAGTCAGTCTCCAGCCTTGGGGTGAGACCTGTGCGTCTCATGTCAGGGGTGCTGTCACGCCTCCACTCTTCCTCCTGGAGCCCTCCCTGTTCCTACGCCTGATCTCTCCATTCCTCACCTTCCCACTCCGAGGCCCAGCTGATGCCCCTCCCTGCCACCGAGACTCAGTCCCCCTTTCCCGGTCCTTCTAGGAGGGGCTCCAACGTCTCCCTGACCCTCCGTTCCTCACCTTCCCACTCCAAGGCCCAGCTGATGCCCCTCCCTGCCACCGAGACTCAGTCCCCCTCTCCCGGTCCTTCTAGGAGGGGCTCCAACGTCTCCCTGACCCTGGACATGTGCACACCCGGCTGCAACGAGGAGGGCTTCGGCTACCTCATGTCCCCACATGAGGAGTCAGCCCGAGAGTACCTGCTCAGTGCCTCCCGCGTCCTCCAGGCCGAGGAGCTCCACGAAAAGGCCCTGGACACCTTCCTGCTGCAGGCAGAATTCTTTGTGAGTCCCCTGACCTGGCTGCCCCGCTGTGGGGCCTCTGCTCATGCCTGTCGCCTAACAAGGCAGTGGAGTGGGGTGCCCAGAGCTCGCAGCTGATAGATGAACTGCATTTCATGATCAGCTCTCCTCTTGTTTTGGGCAAGCTGCTTCCCCTCCGGGCCTCATCTAGAAAACAGGGATAAGGGTAATGGGGATGTTGCAAGGATTAAAGGACCACGAACAAGCACCCGTCTGGGGGCTTGGTGTTCAGTGGCATTCCCCAGTCTTCAGTGCCCAGCCCTGTGCTTTGAAAGCCGTAGAAAACCTTCCATTCTGACTGCTGCTTTCCCACCCTCCTGCCCGACACCACCAAGCTTTGTTCATTCCCCTTTGAATTCTCTCCCAGAGACCCCTGTGGCTGTGGCTCAGGGTGGTCCTAATCACTTCCTCTGTAGACTTTGCAACAGCCCCCAGCTGCCTCCTGTTGGACTTGGAGGGACTGAAGAAATGACACCTCTGTTTTACCTGCCTGAGCACTCAACCAGTTAAGAACTAAGACCTAGGAGATCACACAATGCCACCTGTATTTTTGTTGATAAAGACCAAGTTTACAATGAGGCTTTCGTAGGTAGCAACAGTGAGCAACTTAAAACCAACCCCCAGTATTGAACCTCCTACCCACCCCAGGTAGTACTGCCACATCCTGGGACCCAGGGGCAACCCTATAATTCTTTCCTGGCAGGAGGGCCCAAGAGGAGGAGGAAGGAGGGAGCTGGGGCCCAAAAGCTCAGTCCTCATTCAAACATACCCATCAGGTTGCTTGCCCACCTCTGTGGGCAGGACGGGTAAGGGGCCCTGAGTATTTGAGGAGAGTCCCTCCTGGGCAAAGCCAGAGGGATGGGGAACCAATGTGCCTCCCTCGTCACTCCCCTTACCCGAGCCCACCCTGCCCCCTGCCACCAGATGACTCTCTGAGAAGCCCTCATCACCCTGTGACCCACTGCTCCAAATTCTGCAGAACTTGGTTTGGCCGGCATCAGTTGGCTAGCCCAGCCCCTGTTTCTAGCTTTATGTCCCCAGCCCCTGCAGGGACTGGGGCTTCCAACTAGGCTAGACCCCTGCCCCGTGTCCTTCTCCTCCTGGACTTTTTCACACACCATGCCCCACCCCTGATGCCCTAGAAAGCCTTCCTGGACCACCCCAGCCCCTGCTCCCCTTGAAGAAAGGACTTGGGCCCTCTCTGTCATTTCCTGCTGAGTATGTTCAGTAGATCGTTGTCGATCTTGCCCAGAGGAAGAGGAGCACAGCCTGCACACCCACTCCACGGCGCTTTTGCACTTGTTTTTTATTCTTTTGCGTCTCAAAACAACCCTAGAAAGTGAATATTATGATCCTCATTTTACAAAAGACATACTTAGTGGTCCCAAACACAACATTGTCGAACTGTATGTGGTCCGGTGCTACTCTGCGTGGACAGACAGCAAGGGGCTGGAGGCGAGAGGCACTGGGGAGCCATCCCAGAGGACACGGGTGAGGCCAGCGGAGCCTTCAAGGTGGGAATGAGGTGGAGAACTGAACAGGGCTGCTCCCTACAAGGGGAATGCCCCGATCCCAGACCTGGAGGCCAGATGGGAAATGGCATACTGGCAACAAGAAGAGATGGGCATATCTAGAGGGTGGGTCTGTCCAAAGCGGGTCCCAGAAAGACCAGGTCCCAGAAGACTTCGTTCACATCCAAGGTAGAGAAATCCAGACTTGGCGCTCTTGACACAGAGTGTTGGGAAGTACAGAAACAGCGCTGGGAGATCAGGTGGTTCCTTGCTTGCTAGAGAATCAGGGAAGGCTTGTTGGAGGAGGTAGCATTTAAGAGGGACAGGACTTGAGAAGATGAGGGTGGGGTGGAGCCCGAGTGAGCACAACCCGAAGTCTGAGGTGGGGATGTCTAGGGTGGGAACATAGATCAGCAAAGCCCCTCAGTTTGGCTGCAGAGCAGGGATTGTGGAAGATGGTGATGACAGGCCAGGTTGCTTTTCAAACTCTAGTTCTTCCTTAGCGACCAGACTGATCTTCAATAGACAGTAGTAATGACATTTATTATATACTTGATGTGTATCAGACACTATTCTGAATGCTTTTTGTATATGCACTAAGTCATTTGGTAGTATATGTTGAACACATACACTCAAGCCAGCCCCTGGACGAGAAGTTGGGGGCACAGCAGCCACTGGGTTCCCATGCCTGTGAGGTCCACCCACAGCCGCTCACACCCCTGTTTCTTCTTCCTGCAGGAAGTCCCCATGAACTTTGTGGATCCGAAGGAGTATGACATCCCTGGGCTGGTACGGAAGAACCGGTACAAAACCATCCTTCCCAGTGAGTACACACCGCCCTGGGGAGGAACGGGGACGGGGACAGGCTCAGCCTCCCCTGGGTGACTCGTCACCCTGAGAAAGACCTTAACCCCAGAGCTGGGCCTCCAGGGTCACAGGAAGGGATGGAGGGTGGCAGTGCCCAGTGAAGGGGAACTCCCGCGAAGCGCGGGCAGACTCGTTCGTTCCTTCACACGGCACCCTCCCGACCCTTGCCCTGGCCACGTTAGTTATGCTGCGCTCCGTGGATCCCAGAAAGAGAGAGAGAGAGAGAGAGAGAAAGGAAGGAAAGAGAGAAAGAAAGAAAGAAAGAAAGAAAGAAAGAGTGACAATAACAGCAGCTCCTACACAGTGCGTGGTGACAGCAAAGTGTTTTCACCTTCTCTGTCTCCTCCGAGTGGGCAGGTTTAAGGAGAGGCAGTTAAGTCTCAGAGAGGTTAAGTGGCTCACCCACAGTCGCACGTCTAGGAAGCACAGAACTGAGTTCAAACCAGGCCTCTGCCACCCCAGAACTGGACTCCTGTGTCTGCCTCGGGTTTAGTTTGTCCAGGTCGTCGTGCATCCTCTCACAGGCAGAGCAGCCCCACGAGGGCATGAGCCGCCCGGCGGGTGGGATGTGCCTCATCACTCAGTCCAGACAAGTCTGCGTGAGCGTGAGCTGTCCCCTGGAAGGCCTGCTGGGGATTTTCCCCTTTGCCGGGAGGGGCGTGGGGGGTAGACCAGGTGACCTGATGTTTCTCTTTCCACCCTGGGGTGTCACCTTCAGGTAATTTTAATCATATCAAGTTCTGGCCCCTGGCCCCAGGCCTAGCTGCGGGGCAGGGCTGGGGTGGTGACTTATTGAAAGTGGATCTCCACAAACCTACTCCACTCAGTTTATGGAGTGACGAGGCTTTTAAAAAGCAGTTTTGCTGTCAGCATCTCCAACAACACATAAGATGTCATGACTTATTTTTAACTTTGAAAATATCTACTTGTGGTTGCTATGGTTACAATAGTCTCTAGGTAGTTCCGGTTAAACAAAGCACCATGTAAGGCCAGGATGCACTGCTCAGGGCCGCTCCCCTCTTTCCTCATCTTGCTCCCCCACACCCACCTAGCCCCACCTGGAGGGAGGGGCGGCTCAGGGGCCTCAGAACCTAGGCCTTTGCTGTCCATTCAGAGAGGCCACTGCGGGAGGGTGCGGGTCAGGCCATCACGCCACGGGGCACTGGATTGCTGAGAGGCCTTGAGCCGTCTTGAGCCTCCAGGCCTCTAAGGTCAACAGAGAATGTGTTCTGTGTCCAGCAAGAATTGACCCTGTGCCCTCAGAGACTGGGCTGGGGCTGAGGGAATGAGGGGCAGTGACAGAGGGCAGGGAAGGCTTGACAGAGACCCCCTCAGAGTCAGGACCCCCTGAGGTTTGTTCTCACATTCATTTTGCTCGTTTCCTGAGCCCCTGCCCCCAGGGCTGAGGATTCAGACGTGAATGAGACACAGACTCTGCACAGGGAGCTCACAGGCTAGTGGGAGAGACAGATCCATGGACAGTCACAGCACAGGGTGACCAGTAACCCAGCAGACAGCACAGAGAGCAAGGTGCAGGGGAGCAAGCCTGTCCGTTTCGCCACTGGGTCCAAACGCCAGCACTGCCTGGCACATAGACATTTGCACCCGTCTGAGTTAACGAATCTAGCCCTCCTTTTCCATTCTCACTGCCAGGTGGCCTTTTAGGGGTAGAAGGGTACTCCCGCAGTTCCAGGCGGTGCCATTTACAGAGACTGCACTGACATTTAATGCCACCTGGGGTTCGGCAGGGCAGGCAGCCCTCTGACCCCTGACGTTTCCTACTTGGACCATTGCAGTAATCTTCCCTAACTGGTCTGACTCCCACATCCTGCCTCCTGTCCGTCTTCTACCATTGTCACCAACATGATGCAAAACCAGAATCCAGTTATGTCTCTGTCCTCCCTAAACGCAGACTCCTCGGGCTCAGGTGCGGCCTGATCAGCACGGTTTACGAGACCCTTTGTCAGCTGGTCCTCTCTGGCTCGACTCTCTCCAGCCCCCCGCCCGGCCCTGGGCACTTGAGTCAGACATAACCGTGTTCTCTACCCCTCCTTCTATGGTCCCTCAAACCTAGTCCAGGTGCCACCTCTTCTGGGAAGCTAGGGTTACACCCTAACTGAGTCAAGGGCCTCCTCTGTTCCCTCAGCCCCAGTACTCACGGGCCACACGCTGCTTGTCTTCCTGCTGAACAGTTAGGGGCAGGGACTGTGTCTTGTTTATCTCGGAGTTCCCACTCTCAGGCACAGAAGCAGGGTCAGTAGGGCCAGTAGGACCACTCCTGTTCCCACAGTGGTTCTTGAATACCGGAGACCCTGGTGTCTGTCCAGAGGGGGCAGTGCCCACTTGGGCCCCTAAGCTGGGCAGGCACTGACAAGGAAAAGGGAGATGACCCATGCGGCACGCCCTGCTCCTCTCTTCTGCTGGTCACCCTGAGTTCCCCTTCTTTTTACCAGCTGACTTACGGTAATACTTGTAATGACAGCAGTAACAGCAGCAACTTGCTACAGAGTGTTTTCTGTATGCTGGGCTAAGTCACTGGACTAAGGACTCAACCTTTACAAGGTTCTGATGAAAGGGATGTCCCCAGTTTACAGATAAGGCACAGGGAGATTAAGTAAATGGTCCGTGCTGACATAGATGGTAAGTCAGAGCCAGGATTTGAACCCAGGCTGACTGGTTCAATGGTGTAGACTCTTAACCACTCCCCTATACTTTGAGAGCCCAGGTCGCACACGTCTGAAGTACCTTTAATCCACCGCTCCGTGTAAGGAGAGACACCGAGGCCCAGAGAAGGGATAAGACAGTGAGCTGGTGACAAAGCTGGGCTGTAGCCACGACCCCCGACCCGAGCCAGCTTCCTGCCCGCCCCACACGCCTGCCTTCCCTCAGCCCCAGCCTCTGCAGGCTGACAGAGTAGTCCGCACCCAGAGGCTGTCGCTGGGACAAAACAGACTCGACTCCAGGGAGAAGAGCAAGATGTCACGAGGATCTCTTACTATGGGATTTGATGTGCGGAAGAATTGAAAAGAAAACAAAGTTCTTTGTGTCTGCAGCTGAGACCCTACAGTCTCGTCTCAGACGTGGAAGGCTTTCCTCCTTTATCCCAGTATTCTTCCTCGGCTTTCCTCCCCTGGATCGTAGCAGCCCTGCCTAGTGACGAAGCGCCTTGCGGTTTACATAGCACTTTCACAGCTGCTTCCTCGTGTGTCGTCCCAACAATCCCAGGAAGTGTCGGTCTCTTTGCCCCCATGTTACAAACGGGAAAACTGAGCCTTAGAAAGGCCATGTGCTCTGCGGACATACCCAGTCCGCTGGCAAGAGTGTACACTCAAACCCTTGCTGGCCTTGCTGGCCAGTATGTGTGCCCTGAACAGCTTTCTTGACTCCTCTTCTCTCCAGAGCATGAGGCACAGTGAGTGCAGGGCAGTTTAAGGGGCACGGGCAAGGGGCAAGCAGTGATATTACAGGGGTGGAGGCTCTCCACTCTCACACTCCCCCCTCCTCTTCAGCCTGGGCCCTCACCGGCCTCGGTGGGCCATGGGGAAGGCTCAGTGTTTAGCTACTGGGCAGGGGAAAGAGGCACTCTTAAGAGTCCCAGAAGGAATGTGGGCCAAGCAAGATAGGCCCTGCCCAAGGGGATTACAGATCCAAGCCTCTCCTGTCTTCCCCCACTCCAGACCCTCACAGCAGAGTGTGTCTGACTTCACCAGACCCTGACGACCCTCTGAATTCCTACATCAACGCCAACTACATCCGGGTACGTAGCCCGGTCCCGACGGCCACTCCCTGAAAAGGAGGCCCAGGCTGGTGGGCTCCATCCTCCAGGCTTGTCCCTCAGACAGGGTGGCTGCTGCCAGCCCCCAGGAGGAACTGAGTGTGGGGACTGGGCCCCGGGGAACACTGCGGCTGACCCTGACCACCTGGACTTGGCTGGCCGCAGGGCTACGGTGGGGAGGAGAAGGTGTACATTGCCACTCAGGGACCCATCGTCAGCACGGTCGGTGACTTCTGGCGCATGGTGTGGCAGGAGCACACGCCCATCATTGTCATGATCACCAACATCGAGGAGATGAACGAGGTAGGCACCTCTGTCCCGTCACCAAGCGTCTGCTGCTTTGTGACCACACTAAACCTCTTGTTCCCAAATTGTTACAACAGTCTTGTGAGGTTGATAGTGTTTACTCCACTGAGAAGATGAGGAAGTATGAGGCTTAGCAAGATTAAGTCGTTTGCTCAGGACTACACGGAGAGTCAGAGGCAGAGCCTGGAGCTGGCTTCTCTGCCTCCAGTGTCCAGGACCTTAAGCGGGATGCTCTGTGCCTCCGAGGCTGCCGGCACTGATGCTGGCCACTCCCAGACCCATAACAATCCCTTTGGTTGAACCCCTAGAGAAGTCCTTCAAGATGGATATTCCTCCCATTTTCCAGGTAATAAAACTAAGGCTCAGGAAAGGGGAGTAACTTAAAGGTTATGAAGCTGCGATTTAAACCCAGTACTCTCAGTGCAGACCTGTTGCCATTTTATCTCACCCCCTGCTGCCCCTAGAAGGGCACTGGGGACAGTGTGGTTGGGAGTGTGTTGCAGCCTGATCTTGGCCCCGACAGAAGTGCACCGAATACTGGCCGGAGGAGCAGGTGGTGTACGATGGTGTCGAGATCGTGGTGCGGAAAGTCATTCAGACTGAGGATTACCGGCTGCGACTCATCTCCCTCAGGGTGAGGCCTGGGGCTGGGCTGAGTGGACAGGGGTAAGGGCGTTATTCAGGACCACGGAGAACAGGGTTTCGGAGTCCATTCTAGTTGAAATCAAGTCCTGGGTCTTCCAGGATTTATTGATAAGCGGAGATGAGGGAAGGGTGAATGGACTTGGGGGACAGAAGCAGGACCAAACCTCAGTTGTATTTCATGCTGTTTGGCTCTCTGTGTGTCTACACTGTCATGCATAATGCCTTCCAGCTGTGCTTCAGTTGCACCCAAATTCAGGACTGTCTGGAGAAGGGGTCCCCAGCCGCCTCCAGCACTGCCCTTGTAACTGAAATACCATGGTGACTTTGAGATCCCGACTAGAAGCATCTGCTCTACCTGGGATTCTGCCCTTCTGGACTGTAGTAACCAATCTTTCCAACAGAGGGCAGACACTCCTTACTGCATTTGGGTTGCATGAGGAAATAGTGATTACAGAAAAAGGGAAAAAAGGGAGACCCAAAATGTGAGCAATACAAAACAGCCGAGAAGAGTGGGGGAAGGCATCCTCCCACCGTGAAGTTGTGCTTCTTCCAGGAGCAGCATAATAGAAGAGACTGTTCCTTTGGAATCAGGAGGCTCAGTGGGTTCTCCTTTTGAGAAATGAGGAGAGCCATGTTTGGAGAAGAGGTGGGCCGGGCACCAGGAAGCTGACACCAGATACAGAAACAGCTTGGGAAGTCCAGCCATGCTGGCAGCCACCAGTTCTAGCACTGAGACCTGTTCCTCGAGCTGCCCCCTCTCCCACTGGAGAGGATGCAATGTAGGGTGTCAGGGAGTACTCAGCCCCCCCAGGGGGCAGTGCCCACCCAAACAGCTGAAATACAGGCCTGGCCGGAGGGCAGAAAGGGCCAGGAAGTGGGGAGACAGAGGCTGTGGTACTGTCACAGTCAGATAACCCAGACGCCCAAGGAGCCAGCTGCCCGTTTCCTGAGAAAGGCTGAGGAAAGGCGGGGCTGGCGCATCTTCTCCGTGCACAGGACCGGTCAGAGAAGAGCCAGGGCAGTTTGGGGGTTGGAGGCATTTACTTCTCTCCGTAAACCTTTCTAAGCATCTTCCCGGGGCCTGGGTCTGGGTTGGGTAATGGGAACAGAGCTGACTAAAGCCTGTCCTCTCCTCAAGGAGCACCCATAAAATGGTAAGTTCTGAGCTAGAGAAAGGTGAGAACACAGAAAGAGAACACTGCCAGCTGGGATGTTCCCTGTGTCCTCCTGTGTTCTCCTGAGGGCTTCCTGGAAGTGGTGATACTGAAGGGAGTTCTGAAGGATGAATGAGAGTTGACCAAGGGGCAAACAAAAAGAGGTTTTTTCCTCTGCCTTGCAGGCAAAGGTAAAAGAAAGAGCATGAAAGATTAAACAGCTGCACCTGTGCGTGTGCGTGCGTGTGTGCGTGTGTGTGTGTGTGTGTGTTTGTGCGCACGCGCATGCATGGCAAAGGTTTTCATCTACAAACCATTTGAAATGCGAGAGCATGAGTACCTGTACACAGGGACTGGAGACAGGCGTGGAAGGGTAGATCCTCCAGAGTGTGTCTTACTTACTAGGCTGAAGACTAAGGAGAGTGGGTTTTGTTCAGAGAGCAAGGAGAACCGTGGAAGGGTTTTGAGCAGGAGAGCAGCATGTCCCGATTCATGCTGCAGACAGGTCGTTCTGACTGGAGTGGCGATGAGTCTGTCGGGGGAGGAAGAGGTCTGAACAGGGGAGAGATGATAAAAGCCGCCGAAGTGGAAGAAGTGGGAGGGGGCAGGGCAGGGAGAAGAGGGAAACGAACACCTGCTGGGGTGGGGTGGGTGGGCAGCCAGGTGAGAGGAAGGGTCCCGGAGCTCTGGTTCTGTGACGAAGGGGTGACGGCGCTATGTGTTACGATAATGGGAATGAAATGGAGAAGGGACTCTGCCTCTTGTTTGCTGGTGCTGCTAGGGCAGAACTGATGTGAAGAGCAATGCCAATGCCGCTGGCCAGCGCCCACTACCAAGCTGGCTTTGGGTCTCTGTCTGGTGCCACCGTGCAGTGTGGTGTAGATGGCAGAGATCAGAGGTCCCACTCCCTGTCCTCCCTTCTGTGTTCTCCCTTCCATCCCGTCCCCCTCTCTGGGCTGCTTTGTGGGCTCAGAGCTCACGTATTTCTGGGGTGGGCCTCTGTCTCCTGGACAGAGCGGGATGGAAGAGCGAGGCCTGAAGCATTACTGGTTTACATCCTGGCCTGACCAGAAGACCCCAGACCGGGCCCCCCCACTCCTGCACCTGGTGCAGGAGGTAGAGGAGGCCGCCCAGCAGGAGGGGCCCAACTGCGCCCCCATCATCGTGCACTGCAGGTGGGTCTTCCCAGCCACCCGCAGGGGCAGGGCAGCCCCGCCCCCTGCTGTCCCGCCCCCTCACCCCAGCCATCCCCTCGGCCCTCAGTGCAGGGATTGGCAGGACTGGCTGCTTCATTGCCACCAGCATCTGCTGCCAGCAGCTGCGGCAGGAGGGCGTGGTGGACATCCTGAAGACCACATGCCAGCTCCGTCAGGACAGGTCAGCCCATGGGCAGGGCAGGGTCACCTGGAGAGCTTGAGCCCTAGGGGAAGAAGGGAGAGACTGACCGTACATGGGGTGAGGGGCAGGAGAACACACTGGGTATGGACCAGCTGGGTGGTGGGGTAGGGAAGACAGGTAGGGGGCTGGCTCTGCTCAGCTGGCTCTGGTGGCTGGATGAAGAGGGAAGAAAAACAGCTGGTGACCAGGACAGGGACCGAGAGTGGTGGGACATGCCATCTCTGTCCCTGCTACCTGCCAGAGCTACGGGACAAGATGGAGCAGGGAGGAGTGCTGAATAGGGTTGGCCTCTCCCGGCTGCAGAGACATGGTCCCTCACGAATGGCTGGTGCTCTGTGGGCTTGGGGGACAGCCTCCCACAGCCAGTCCCTCAGCAACCCCCTCCCCACTGTGCATCTCTGCCGGGCAGGGGCGGCATGATCCAGACTTGTGAGCAGTACCAGTTTGTGCATCATGTCATGAGCCTCTATGAGAAGCAGCTGTCTCGCCAGTCCCTGGAGTGACCTCACTGCTACCCCGAGGTCCCCTGGATGCCACCCAGCCTGAGTCTGGGTCCTCACCCCAGCCACACCCCCAAGGGCCCTGCCGGGGGTCCCATCCTGCTCCCTGCCCTGCTCCTCCTGTTTCCTTCTCTCTAGCCTGGCCCCTGCCCCCCAACATTACTCTTCTTACTGTATATATTGGGGAGGGAACAGGGGAGGGGAGGGATGTGCCAGGCTAGGCCTGGGGCCCCAGGACCTGACCCACACCACGCAGACCTGGGGCCTCGGTTTTTAATGGCGGTTCCATTGCTACTTAATCCAAAGTGTTTCTGTGCTGCACTCCAAGTGCCCTGCCACAGCGCGTCCTGTCTGTCCGTCCATCTCTGCTGTCTGTACCGGACACTGTGTCTCCTCGGCCTGGGACAGGGGTAACGAGCCCCAGCCCCTGAGTAGCCCAGGCAGAGGTGCCTGGCTCGGGCCCCCACCCCACTTCTCCCAGCAGGCAGATCGCATTTTGTCCCCAGTTCCTCGGACCAGGTGTGGAGAAGGGCCTGAGGACCTGAAGGTCAGGCATGGGGAGCTCCTGAGTAGGGGGAGAGGTCTCAGCTGGGAGAGAGGTCTCTGGGTTGGCCGGGGAGAGGAGTATCAGCCTGAATGTCCTCTGGGTGTCAGACGCCCTCAGGAGGCAGTGACCAGCCTGTGAGGCACTGGGGAGGACTGGGACAGATGGGGGCTCTGAACCCAGAGGACCTGGGCCCCGGTGGGGGCAGGAGGGAGAGGTGGAGCTCCGAGGGTGGGGTGGGGACTCGGGCCCGGATCTGTGTGAAACATTTTTCTGTGTCACTGTGAAACCTTCCCAGAAGTCTTGCTGTGTGTAGTTCCGCGTGTGTTCCTGTGTCCATGCGTGTGTTGAGAGCCCATCAGCGGGGCATGCATGACTCTTTGGCAACATGTGTTATCTTGGAGCCACGTGTTTTTATTGCTGACTTTAAATATTTATTCCATGGCAGAGGGACATTTGGTGTCTTTTTATAATGTGCTCGTGGTCATTGAATAGAGCAATAAACAGAGCATTTTGAGCAAACCAGCCTCCTGGGTCTGTGTGATTGCCTCTCCGCTTCATTCCTGGCCTCCCTATACCCGTCTTCTATATATAGATACACATTTTATACACGCACATGCACACTTGCTAGCGGCCTGGCTCTCAATCTCCCTAACGCCCCCTTGTGGACATTGGGAGTATGGAGCTAATCCACATCTTCACCCCAGTCCAGCCAGAAGCCCTGGGACAGGGGGAGCCTCCAAAACAGGTGTGGAAGCCTTCTACAGAGGCATGGTGGCTGGCAGGGCACCGGTTCTGGAAGATGGGCCAGAGAAGCCAGTGCTGGAGCAGGGGGTCATTCAGGTCACCCCCTCCCCCGACCCCTCCCTGCTGGCTAGCACATCCCATGTTAGCCCTACAGGTCCCAACAGCAGCTGCAACCTGGCAATTTCCCTTTTAAGGCCTGGGCTGAGAGTAGTGCCTCTCAAGGGACCTGGAGAATCTGCCCATGGTTCAGATTCTGGACACTCCTGCTCTATTCTTGCCCCTGCCCCTAGGGATGCAGCAAAAGTAGCTGTGACTCCAAGGCTGGCAGGCGGGTCATTTCAGGGCAGGAGGGGGCCCAGGGCAGGGCTACTGGTCAACCTGCAGGTCCTTACAGGTTCCTGTTGGTGTGCTGGCCGAGGATCTAGCCACACAGCTGTGCTACAGACAGTGAGGAAAGGATAGCAAATGGTTTGAACAGTTTGGATGGAGGTCAGGGTAGGGCATACTGTCCAGCTCCCCCTCCCAACAGCAGGAGGGCCCTCCTACCCTTCTACCCAGATTGGGGGAGTGGGCTGTAGGAGTGGGAAGGGGAAGGAGGGCTAATATTTCCCTGTCCTCTCCCAGGGAGATCCCATGAGGCCACCCAGGCTGTGCAGGCACCATATATAAATGAATGGTGTCCCCCTGAGTTTGTGCAAAATGGCCCTTGACCTTCCCATTGGACTGTGTGCACACATACACACACACACACTCTACCCTAAGCCCACCAACTGAGATTTCCTACCCAGCAGCAGTGAGAGACACAACCTCTGCCACAAGGGGTCAGGTAAAGCACCCCTTGGCCACCACCCTCCGCCTCCCGCCTGCTCATCGCAGCACTTCCTCCAGCATGAGCCCAGCCTCAAGCCCCCCAACCCTCCCCCTCCTAAAGCACTGTGTCATCTAGCTGGGGCAGCTGCAGAGTGAGTAAGGGATTGCCCCCAGGGGGCCAGACATTTAAGGAACCGGTGACTCCTGGTGGCCTCACTGTTGGGGCAAAGGAAGGAGGAGACTGGCCGGCCTACAGCCCGGGTACTAGCTGCACCTCCAAAGCCGTGGACACAGCGTTTGAAGGTTCGGAGGGACTGGTTACACAAAGGTAAGATTTCCCTCATCCCTCAAGAAGGAGCAGAGCCTGCTACCTTCTGAGCCCGGAGAGGGACAGCAGGAGCTGGGAAGAGGTGGTCTCAGAACCTAGAGGGAGAAACACGACAGGCAGAGATATAGCATCGTGGTGGGGTGGGGGGTGAAGTTTACCTCCCACTGCCTAGCTCAGAACAGGGCTTTTGGGGGACCAGGAAGGGCACTAGACTCCGAGTCAGGAGGCCAGGATTCCAATCTGAGTGACCTTGGACTGGTTGTATCTCTCAGACATCAGTTTCCTCCTATACAGACAGGGGTTTAAAAACTGCCCTGCTGGTTAGATAAAAGATGGTGGGCACATGCATTCCCTGAAATACTGTATAGCTATTAACAAGAAGGAGGGTGTTTATGAGCTGGTATGGAGAGACCTCCAGGAGGTATGACGTGAAGAAAGGGGGTTGAATAGTGGATAGTAGACTACCTTACATATTAAAAAGGGGAACAAGGACAAAGATGTATTTTTCACAAAGGCCTAGAGACCACCAGTGCTTAGCTGTTGGGGGAGGGTTTGGGATATGGAGGGGCTCTAGAGTGGAAGGGAGCCTCTTCATAAAGATGTCTATATTGTTGTTTTTCTAACTATGTGATTGAATTACCAATTCAAAAAAAAAGTATAAGAAAAACTCAACCTGTGTCTTAACTAAGTCACAAAGAAAAAGCTGTAGAAATGAGCTGTCACCTGTCTTAGCATTCCACCAATGCCAGAGGTCCTCAGGGCCCAGGAAGAAAATCCACGGCTTCCTTCCAAAGCTTGCTGCAGTATGGCTTAGTCAGGAAGTTCCATCTTAAGTCTGACTTGATTTCCTTCTGAGAAAACCTCCAGCACTGTCTCCCTAGTTCCATGTTGCTGTCAATAAGTATCTTCAACTCCCTTGGGCCTTCCTTGGTTCTCCAGATAAACCTCAGCCCTACATGCTCTCCTCTCAGAACTTGAAATGGTTTGGGATTACTCCGTAAGGGACAAGCCCATTGGTCCTTGTAACCAGGCTTGGAAAGTGAGGTAGGAAGGGAAGAAGAGAGGCCAGAAGAGGCTTGCAGCCTGATCTTTGACCCTCTCCTGTGCACTGCTATTACCCCGTGTGTTCACCTGCCCTGTCCTCCCCCCCCCCTCTCTCTCTCTCTCTCTCTCTCTCTCTCTCTCACACACACACACACACACACACACACACACACACAAACATCTCTGAATCTCCCTCCTACTCCCTTGTCCTTCATGGCCTCATTCTCTCTGTCCTCCCAGGTGAGTGCCCACGCCTGCTGTTACCATGACAACCATTCAACACAAGCAGATGCTGCAGGAGCACATGTCCATGGAGTTCTCCAGCTCCACCACCCACGTGCAGACCTTCTCCCAGACGACCAAGATCATGGGAGGCAAGTAGAATGGGGGTGGGGGATCAGGAAGGGGCAGGCTTTCTTCTTCCACATCCACCCCCTGGGCAGCCTCAGTCTTTGTGACAACTGGGCCCCTCAAGATACCAAGAGCAATCCTATCCCAGCCTGTGCTTCCAAGCTGTGCCTTGATAAAGCTTCAGCCAACCATATGTTCACCCATAGATCAGCACTCCAGGAAAACAGTTTAGGGAAAATCAATCACACTGCTGTATGTGAGTGCCTGATGAACTCGTAATTACTTGAGGAAATCAGTGCCACAGGCAAACACATGCATCTCCAAAGGTAGAATTTCAGCCTGGAGGAAGTTAGGGAGGTATCATCCTTGTCTGCATATGAATAATGTTGAACCTGTTCCACTTAGGATATAGAAGACTTTGAGCTGCCCATAGAGAGAGGATGAACAGATAAACAAGTGACCTAAGCTTCCAGGCTCTCAGCCCTTGGGGACCAGACAGGGGGAGGAGCAGATCCGAAGGAAAGCTGAGAAATGGTCTCAGAGCAGAACAGATTGTTTTAGTCACGTCTCTAGAGAAAAGTGATTAAAAGATAGCTAGGGGCCAGGATATTGAATACCAGTCCTCCCAACCGTTGCTTCTCCCTCAACGGCCTGCAGAAGCAGTCCTTCAAAGGCTTCTGTGCACAGAAATCAAGGCCAGATAAGCATGCTGTACCAAGCCCTCCTGGTCTGTGAGGCAGAGCAAATAGAGGGGAACCTGAGACCAGAAGTTGCAAATTCAAGTGATTAGAGCAATGATTCTCAGCGCTGGCTGCACATGAGAGACATCTTAGTGTGGTGCTAAGAGGGAGAGGAGTGAAAAAAATAGCAATACCTGAGCCTCACCCAACTGTTAAACCAGGTGTTTGTTTTTAAAACTCTCCAGAGATTCTGCTATGCAGCTAGAGTTTAAAATCACTGGCCAACAGGGTCCAGGCAGGGAACATAAATGCATGAGAAAAGACAAGTGAACCAGAGAGGGCATACCCCATCTAAAAGGGAAGCCATATTATCTCCTGCTGGTCATTACCATATGAAAAACAATGAGAATCCAGAAGTCTGAATTTTTATATGAAATCTCACAATTCCTAGGTATAGGGCTACTTTTAATTTTTTTTATTATTAATTTTTAGAGAGAGAGAGAGAGAGAAAGGGAGATAGAGAAACATCAATTTGTTGTTCCACTTATTTATGCATTAATAGGTTGATTCTTGTATGTGCCCTGACCAGGGATCAAACCCACAACCTTGGCATGATGGGACGACGCTCTACCGGGCTAGGGCCATAGGTCTACTTTTTGTTTAAACATTGTAGAGGTCAAATAAAATACATGTGGAGGCTGAGTGGAACTGCACACTGCTTATCTGAGACCTCTGCTCACTATTTAACAGCATGCCGCAGGGCTTCTTAACATGCTTTTCTCTGTCATTCTGACTGGTGGGGATAATAAAGGCACCTCCTTCACTGGGCCGTTGTAAGGATTAAATAAAATAATCTCTGAAATATGCTTAGTACAGTTCCTGACAAAAGGAGGGGCTCCATGATTCAGAGCAATTGTTATGAACACACTAGACAACAAGATTTTGTGTAGTCTAGTGTACACTGAAAAACAGTTTTGTTTCCCATGTATAAAATTATATTACCACATGGAATATGCTCCCTCAGATCATGAGATTCCCATATATTGTCCTACTGGACTGCTGTTACCTGTCCTTCACTCAGAAATAGTGGCAATGACTGCTGAACCCACAGGAGGGCAGGGAGAAGGCCCACAGCAGAGCTCAGCTAAGTGACCAGGCCTTTCAAGCAGGAGCAGGCCCGCCCCTTCTAATACTACTGGGGGACAAGGACTTCCAGGAGAGAGGCACAAGAGATCAAGAAATTCCCCAAAATGACGTCTCCTTAAAAAAAAAATGGGGACTCAGGGCCCTGGCCCAAAAAGGGTGATTGACTATTGGGGGCGGGGTGGGGGTTTTGGCGCCCCCTGATGGTTGAAACTTGCCATAATACAATGACTCACCGACTATAGGACCTCCTTTCATGGCCAAAGCCGGTCCCCAAGCTGGCCTAAGGTGTCCCACCTTAGAAAAGGCCGGTCCTTCAGTCCAGGCCTGAGCTCCGCCTGGAGCCCATTCTGACCTCTCGCCTGCCGCTACAGAGGAAGTCGTGACGAGGAAATCGTCAAGCACTGTCGAGTTCTTCAGTTTGGTGACTCGGAGTACCAACATCCCTGAGGGCGAAAGTGTCCCGGAATTTGTGGAGAAGCCTCACCCGGTCACGGCGCCCGAGGGTACGTCGCTCCCACCCCATGTCTCCCAGGCCCCTGGATATCCCCTTTCTTCCCCAGTGTCCCAGCCACCCCACCGCCAGCACCTCCACAGTCCCCAATATATAAACACTGGCAGATACACGCCAAGGGTCCCTCTCCTGCCTGGGCTGGGGCGAGATCCCCGGAGGGCGGCAGGGAGCAGGCAGAAGGTACAGCCTGGAGGCTAAGAGGTGAACGTGGTCCTGTGCCCACTGCAGGGGATAAAGCTGTGTTCCGAGCCCAGGTCAAGGGGAACCCCAAACCCAACATCTCCTGGAAGAGGGAAAGTGGCATCCCCATCAAGGAGTCCGCCAAGATGTTCTACGACAGCGTTAACAAGGAGCACGTGCTGAAGGTGCCGGCCTGAGCCTGAGATCCAGTTGCCATGAGCCCAGAGACAGGGGACACACACACACACACACACACACACACACACACACGCGCGCGCGCGCGCGCGCCTGGGTCCTCTCACCCACGGACAGTCACAGCGAGACCCCAGAACTGGGAGGTGGGAAAAAAGACCGTCGCTGCCCTAGACGAGGGGCAGGATAAGAGAGTCCAGTCAGGAAGTGGGCCTTTCCAGGGGTGAACAGGGGACCAAAATTAGGGGCAGAGCAAGGCAGACCTCGAGCTATGCTGGAACAAGGAGGGGCTGGCACAAATGGGAAAGAAGGAGCATCCCAGATGGAGAGTGAGCCTGAGGAACCATGAGACCAAGCTATGGGCGTGGCTAGAAAGGGGCGGGGCCACAGTGGGTGAGGGATGCTGAGTTGGAGAGATGGAGGGAGGCGCTGGTCATAGAGGAGGAGTGAGGGTTGGGTTCCTGGACTTTTCCAGAAGAGCCTTATCAAGGTCGGATAATCCTTAGGTCTAACCAGCTTCTGTAACCTCTGGCTCCTGACCCTTTGCGGAAAAGGAGGGATGGGTCCCTAGGGGAGACCTAGGCCTATAATTATTCTCGTTCCACTTGATCCTGCCCCTATTCCCACTGTGAAAAGCAAATAGCTTCCCTGCTCCCCCAGAGACCCAAGTCAGTTCCCTCTCCTCACAAAGACCCATCATTGGACCCTCAGCCCCCCAGAGTGCCCTACTTGCCACCCCTTACACAACAAACTCATTCAGTCTGTCCAGGCGGTGACGCAGTGGATAGAGCGTCAGACTGGGATGCAGAGGACCCAGATTTGAGACCCTGAGGTCGCTGGCTTGAGCGCGGGCTCATCTGGTTTGAGCAAAGCTCACTAGCTTGGACCCAAGGTCGCTGGCTTGATGAAGGGGTTATTCAGTCTGCTGTAGCCCCCTGGTCAAGGCACATATAAGAAAGCAATCAATGAACAACTAAGGTATCACAACGAAAAACTGATGATTGATGCTTCTCATCTCTCTCCATTCCTGTCTGTCTGTCCCTATCTATCCCTCTCTCTGACACACTCTCTCTCTCTCTCTCTCTCTCTCTGTAAAAACAACAACAAAAAACAACAATAACAACAACAACAAAAAACTCATTCACACAGTAAGCCCCTTCTTAGAGCCCCCTGGGATATCATTACCATGCTACAGGCACCAAGACAGTCTTAGTCACCACTATTTCTTCAGGGGCTCAGCACAGTGCCTACTACATAGGAGTAACAATGTGTTAAAGGAAGGAATACTCAGCCCATTGTCAGGAACGGCAGATAAAATAACAACCCGGAGAAAATCCCTGTCTTCCAAGAGCTCATAGCCGAGTGGGAGAATCTCCGGCAGAATCAGACTACAAACACAGACACACTGCTACCTCAGACCTCCAAACCATAGAGGCTGTTTAGTCCTCCACACATACACCCAAAACTCGGCTCCCCCATTCCCCCAAATACACCTTTCTTTCTCACAGAAAGTCTCCTTACGGTCCCCTCCCTTGTCCCTTACTAATGGCCTGAATCTGATCCAGCTGGAGCCACTGACCTCGGATGACTCTGACAACTACAAGTGCATAGCGAGCAATGACCATGCAGATGCCATCTATACTGTGTCCTTGCTGGTGACAGAGGGTGAGCCAGCCCCCCCCTCCTGACCTTTCTTCTTAAGGGTCAGAGCCCCCCTGTCTGACCCTGTTCCTCTTTCTGTCCTCAGGTCAAGAGAAAATGGATTTCAAAAAGATGTTGAAGAAGAGGTGAGGCTGAAGGGTCCTTTGTGAAGGGTGCTGTCCCCCTGCCCTGCAGGCTGGAGCTTCTCGAAGGCCTTTCAACAGGGCTCTGATTTAAAGGCCCAGGCTCCAAGAATCCATGGAGTGGGGAGGGGTAGCTCAAGGTTAGGAAAGGCTCCCTCTGTCTTCAGAGGGAGTTGCTGAGTCCAAGCGTGGCTCCCATCTCCTCCCAGGACTACCCCTGCTCCCAAGAAGGAGCAGAAGAAGGTGACGGATGAGAAAGAGATGTTGGAGATTTTGGCCAACGTGCCCAAGAAGGATTTTGAGAAGGTCTGCATGGAGTATGGTTTCACTGACTTCCGGGGACTGCTCAAGAAGCTCAAAGGGATGAAAAAAGTAGAGGTGGAGGTCAGTGCCAATCTAGGGGAGGGGCCTGCAGGATGGGCCTGGGTCTCCCCAAAAGCACGAGTGCCTGGCCTGCACACTCATACTCAAAGGCATGCGTTCTACAGCAAAAGCGGAAAAGGAACTCAAGTTGTCTCCCTTCTACCACTCCTCTCTTCACCACTCCCTAATACTTGCATGGACTTGGAGTCAGACCTGGGTTCGAACCCCAGTTCTACTGCCTCATTAACTATGTGAAATTGAGCATCTCTCTGAACCTCAGTTTCCTCATCTGCCAGATGAAACTATACTTTCCTCTTTCAGTTGTTTTTGTGTTGTTGTTGTCATTCATTTACTCAACCAACTTGTCATTATTAAGCATCTACACTGGAAGTAGAAAACCTGGGTAATGGGCCCAGGTTCGCTGTAACCATACTATGAATGACGGTGCTTTTCTCTTCCCCTAGTATATCTGTCTCCCCCAGATCTTCCAGTTGATCGGTGGCAGGAGGTCGGAAAAGCATGGCTATCTAATCAGTCTAGTCAGACTTTTGGGGAGTTCTTCCAGGACTGGGGACACAGACTGGGCAGGCTTTAGGTGGCCCCGACACTGCCATTTTATTATCGCAATCTCTTAGACTATCCGGATTCTGAAGCCCCTGGAAGACATAGAGACCAAGATTGACACCACAGTGACCTTTGAATGCATCATGGAGCTGAAGGACCCCAATATCAAGATGACATGGGTCAAGGTGGGAGAGCATCTAGTCAGGGCCAGCCTGGCAATATCATTTCCTCTTTGTACCCCGTCCCTTCACAGACCCTCTTATTGTCCATCAGCCACGTCCTCTCTTCTATCCCATCAAGAGGATGCTTCCTGGTATGATTGAAACGGGCTGGGAGCTGGCCTCTAGTCTTAGCTGTCCTGCCACTTTGCTGTTTAGATTGAGATAGTTTCCTTCCTCTCCCTGTTTCAGTATACCCATCTGAAAAGGCTGGGCTAGATGGTCCTGAAGGTCACTGAGGATCTGTGCCTCCAAGAGAAAGCATCAAATGAACTCATCCATCTTATGAGTTCAGGCCTTAGGGAAGGTAGGGACCCTAGATCTCACTGAGCCAGATGACAAGGCTAGAGAGATCTTAGGGGCCTCCAGCTGTGTTTTAGGATCTTAGAGAGGTATACATGACACTTGCCATGACATGGCACAAGCTCAGACTGGCCTTGGGAACCTCTAGAAGTCTCCTAAACCACTTCATCTGCTTTTCTACCTGTTTCATGAGGCAGGGTACTGAACCACTGAGGATCCAGTACTCCCTGGGCAAGTATGATGTGAAGCAGCTGGGCACCAAGTACATGCTGGTTATTACCAATGTGAACACAAACGATGCAGGCATCTACAGCCTGTCCGTGGGCGACAAGCGGATGACTGCAGAGCTCAGAGTGCTGGGTATGAGCGTGGGCATCTGGGGGTACAGGAGGCCAAGGGGGAGGAATAGCCAGGGATGCAGTCCCTGGGAATATGGAAGAGAGGACTGTGGGGCTATGCAGGAAAGGACTGAATTGGGCTGGGAGTTCATGGGGCAGGGAGACATGTGGTATAAGGGAGAGCACTATGAGATAATAGGTGCCTTGGGCCAGTGTAGCATAGTGGTGAAGAGCACAGTCTCTGGAATTAGAGTATTGGGGTTCAAGTTCCAGCTTCTCTCACTTATGAGCTGTATGATTTGGGGCAAGTTATTTAACTT
Source organism: Saccopteryx leptura (assembly GCF_036850995.1). Taxonomy (NCBI): domain Eukaryota; kingdom Metazoa; phylum Chordata; class Mammalia; order Chiroptera; family Emballonuridae; genus Saccopteryx; species Saccopteryx leptura. The sequence continues at coordinate 41,242,670 of NC_089503.1, forward strand.
CTCTTTGCCCCAGTTTCCCCATATATAAAGTGGGCAATAATAGTAGAATCTATCTGTGTGAGAATTGGATGCATTAAAATGTACACATTGGCTAGAAGAGGGCCTAGCACATATCTTAAACTACACAAATACTCTTTAAAATTGCTGTTAAGGTCACTGGGGAGAAGATCATATAAATACCGTGTGAGGGGACTCTAGGATTCACAAGCAGAATGAGAGAAAGGACATTTTCCCCACCTGTGGGCTACAAGAGGCCAATGACATCTGAGTCTCATGCCCCCTTCACCATCCTACTCCCCAGGAGAGACTAAGGCTGCAGTCCAATGACTACTTTTTGCTGCAGATGAACCGCTGAAGTTCTTGGGAGAGATGAAGCCAATGAAGGTGACAGAGCGCCAGACAGCAGTATTCGAGATCCGCCTCTCCAAGAAAGTGCCCGACTTCGTGTGGAAATTCAATGGGAAGGAGCTGAAGAGGGATGAAAAATATGAAATCACAGTGTCCGAGGATGGTCTGACCCACACCCTCAAGATTAAGGATGCCAGGCTCAGTGACAGTGGCGAGTTCTCTGCGGAGGTGGGGAACCTGGTCCAGAAGGCCCAGCTCACTATTGACCGTGAGTGGTTGGGCCAGGGCTTGAGGGGTGGGCTTTATGCCACAGAAACCTCCATGTGAGCAGTCATCCATCCATTCATTCAACCCTCCATCTATCCCTCCATCCACCCATCCATCTCCTCTTTGCAGGACCCTGTGATGGGTACTAGAAAGAAAGAGGGTTTGCCCCTCCACTAACTCCAAGTATAGTGGGAGAGGCACATGTGGAAATGCAGTTAGAACAGAAGCTTTCAAGCAAGGAGCCAAAATAAACTGGGGTCCTATTGTCAGCTGGGAAATCATAGGCCAAGAAATGACTAGCCTTTGTGGCTCTATTATCATATATTACAGCACATCACTCTTGATTACTCACATTGTTATAACTAGTTTGGAGAATCGCACATTATGGTGGGTACACCAAGAAGCATGTCACACATGTGAACCACATGACACATGTGACATGTTTTATTACTGTGATGAAGAGAGAGACACAGAAGCTGTAGGAGCCTAAAGAAGAGACACCACCTGGCAATGAATATGGTGAAAAGAATAGGATGAGGTGATGGCCAAGCTTCACTAACAAGAACAAAAAGTAGTTCAGCTTTCAGAGAAGCAGGAAGAGGAGAGGACATTCTCAGCAGAGGGAATAGCATGTGTAAAGACCCAGACACCAAAGAGACAATGCAGTTATGGCTGCAGTTACAGGCTCAGTTTTACTTATGAGGAAACTGAGACTCATGGAATGAATGCATTGCATACAGTCAGCTAGCAAATAAGGGGCAGAGCTGGGACTCTTCCTGAAAGATGCCTCCATGGGTCACATGTTGCACATAAACACACTCTATGTCACAAGTCCCTGTGTTTTCTGGGGCCAAAAAGAGAAGCAGGGCAGCATGTAGCTGCAGGAAAGGATGTAGCAGGTTGGGGGCAAGTCCAAGTGTTTATCTGTCTGCAGGCATCCCCATCAAGTTTGTGAGCACCCTCAAGAATGTACGCGTGAAAGAGAGGAGCCGTGCGTGCCTGGAGTGTGAGCTGACGTCCAAGGATGTGACACTGCGCTGGAAGAAGGATGGGCAGCTGCTGGAGCGTGGCACCAAGTACAGCATGAGTCATGAGGGCAAGCGAGCAGAGCTGATCATTGAGGATGCCCAGCTCCGTGATGGTGGCGAGTACACCGTGGTGGCCATGCAGGATGGAGACCCCACGGAATACTGCAGTACTGCCGTGGTCACTGTAGAGGGTACACACCCACCCTGTCTGTCCCCACTGATCAACTCTGACCCTAACAGTTCCCTAATCTGGACATGGAGCAGCCCCCCTATTGATTCCAACCCTCCCCCAGACAATGCTCAGTTTCTACTTCTTCACTCTGACCACTCCCAGCTCCTAAATTCTAACCATCTCTGACTTCCCAGGTCCTGAACATCTCTACCTCCTTGACCCAGATCATCCCCCACCTCTCAAACTCTATCTGAAATCCCTTGACTTCATCCTTTACTTCCAACCTCTGTCCCCAGCAACCACGATCATCCCACATCACTTGACCCTGACCAACTCCTCCTACTCACTAGCCCTGTCAATTCCCCACAGACCCATACTACCCTCAATTCCCAGTAACCCTGGGCATCCCACAAACCAGCAAAACCAAAACTAAACATCCCAATTCCACTAACCACCTGCATCCCCACCAACTATTCCCCATCTTCACTGAGCATCCTAAATCCCCATGACTATTCTCTGATGATCAGCTACCCACCCCCCAGATTAGTCATCTCCCAGTCTTCCTGGTTGCTGTTTCCCAATGCCTCTGACTTTCCCCAGCCCTCACTTACTTGCTTCTATCCCCACACTGACCATTTTCCAGTCGCCCATTGACCATTTCCAAACCTCCTGCTCATCATAAACGATTTTGATAGACACTGCACACCTGCCCCTTCCCGAAGTCTCCGCTCCCTTTCTTCTCAGAGCGTCTGGCCACGGTGAAGAGTGGCATGTCCGACGTGCACGCGTCCACCGGCAGCCCGGCTGAGCTGTGCGTAGTGCTGAACGACGAGAAGGTGGAGGGTGTGTGGCTGAAGGATGGCAAGGAGGTTGGAGCAAGGGCTAGCTAGGGAAGGGGACCAAGGAGGAAGGGGGTCAGCGGGTATACACTCGCACACACGCCCACCCCTCGCCCCCCAGATCACGGTCACGGACTTGCCAGGCGTGCAGATCGTGAAGCAGGGTGCAGTACACAAGATTATCTTCCCCAGAATGGGCCCAGAGTACGAGGGCAAGTACACATTCCGAGCCAAAGGCGCAGAGAGCGAAGCCTCGGTATTTATTGCAGGTAAGGTCGCCACCCATTGTGCACAAACCTCAACCAAGCCTGCCCCGCCCACATGTTCATAGCTCCTCCTCCACCCCGGACTCCTCCCCCCACCCCTGCTGGGCTAGCCTTCCTTACCGCCCCGCCCTCCAGATCCGCCTACCATCGATCCCTCCGTCCTGGAGGCGCTCGCCGCCCACCCAGTGACTGTGAAGGTGGGCCACACTGCGAACATCAAGGTGCCCTTCCGGGCAAAGCCACTTCCCAAAGTAACGTGGTACAAGGACGGTGTGGAGGTGACAGAGGAGGAACGCGTGTCCATGGAGCGCAAGGAAGACCAGGCGCTGCTCACCATTTCCGACTGCGTGCGGGAAGACAGCGGCCTTGTCATGCTCAGGCTCAAGAATGACCACGGCTCAGCCACGGCCACTGTGCACCTCAACGTGCTGGGTGAGGGCAGGACCCTGGCTGGGCTGGGCTGAGGGCACCTGCTGCCCAGTGTTCAGAGTAGGAGGTAGACTGGAGACAGAGTTAGAGTTCAGGTTGAGAATGGGATTGGGCTGCTGGCTTTGTAGCCAGAAGCTCACTTCCCTAATTAGGTGGCCTTGGGCAAGTCAATTAACCTATCAAAACCTCAGTTTCTCTTGTAGAACAGGTGTTGTTGGTTTTGTGTGTGTGTGTTTAAGTATCTATTTCAAGAGACTAAAACACACAGCAGAATGCACACCACATAATAGACCTTCAAATGTATTCATTGACTTACAGATGAGAACATGGTTGGAAGTACGGTGGCAATGAGGTGAAATAAGTGGGATTTTAGGGATGGAAGTGAGGTTGGTGGGGTATTGGGTTGTAAGTGAAACAGTACGGGGATGGGAGATAGGGTTAAATGAAGTTGGAGAAAAAGATAGAATAAGGGTGGAAATGGGATTTGAGATAGTCAGAACATAAGGTTAATGAGAGAGATAAGAAGTTGGACTTACGAACTCTTTCCATATGCAACACACATACACACCATCCCCACCCCTCTTCCTGCATCCCCACCAAGCTGTGGGGTGTCAAGTCCAGCTCAGCAGCAAGACTTAGCGCCTCCTCAGTGTTCTCAGTCCTGAGGCCACAGAGGTAAAGTATCCCCAGCTGTCCCTCAACCCAAAAGGGACCAGTAGACATGTAATTATAACATAAGACAGACGATAATACCAGAGAACACTGGAATTCTGGAAGCTCAGGAGAGAGAGAGAGACGTTGTTGTTGGGAAGGGGGATGAGGGAGTATCTGCCAAGGCCCCTCAGGTCTTTAGTCTGCTCACACCTAGGCAGACAGGAGTCTCACGGGGGGTGAGGGGAGATTAAATTCTTTGGACAAGTCTTAGAAGGAGGGTCAGTGGACACAGGGAAGGGTGAGGGATCCAGAAAGTTCAGAATCTACCTATGTTCCAGTCTGGCTGAACCTCTGGTGAGTGAGATGAATCATTCTGACCATTTGCTCCAAAGCCCCCATTCTGATGCCATCTTCTGTCCTCAGACCGTCCCAAGCCCCCCCAGGGCCGTGTGGAGTTTCTGGAGCTCTCAGGTAATTGTGTGCACATGAAATGGAAGGCCCCAAAGGACAACGGAGGGCGGCCTGTGACACAGTTCATAGTGGAACGGAGGGCAGTTGGCAAGAAATCCTGGATTAAAATAGGCGAAGTGGACAGCAAAGTCACCAAGTTCTCTACCAACAAAGTGGAAGAGGGAAAAGCCTATCAGTTTCGAATTCTGGCCGTCAATTCAGAAGGAGTGAGCGACCCTCTGGAGTCAGATGAAGTGTTTGCAGGAAATCCTATCGGTCAGTGAGAGAGCCCCATGCTCCTCAGGGAATCCAGGGGTCAGGATAGGGGCATTCAGCCAGTGAGGAATGCTGGTCTGTGGGGAATTTCACAGTGTCATTTCTCTAACCACTCCATGAGACAGATGAATTCCAGAGTAAGAGCTGAACATCGTTTGGGGCATGAATTCTCAACTTTTTCCAATCAGACCACATGCACAACATACTCTTGTGTGTATATCCGAAATGGCGCAATTCCAGGGACCCGATTCCACTTATGATGTTACTTTAAGGATAACCTTGAATCCATGCTAAGTATTTTTCCAAAGAAAATCTTTGATACCCTGGCCAGTTGGCTCAGTGGTAAAGCATTGGACCGGTGTGTAGAAGTCCTGGGTTTGATTCCCGGCCAGAGCACACAGGAGAAACACCCATCTGCTTCTTCACCCTTCCCCCTCTCCCTTCTCTCTATCTCTCTCTTCCTCTCCCACAGCCAAGGCTCCATTGGAGCAAAGTTGGCCCAGGTGCTGAAGATGGCTCCATGGCCTCTGCCTCAGGTGCTAGAATGGCTCTGGTTGCAGTGAAGCAACAACCCAGATGGGCAGAGCATTGCCCCCTGGTGGGCATGCCGGGTGGATCCCGGTCGAGCACATGCAGGAGTCTGTCTCTCTGCCTCCCTGCTTCTCACTTCAGAAAAATACAAAAAAAAAAAAAGTCTGTGACAACTTCAATATTTTACTTATGATTACTATTTAATTACTTTCTACATTTCTTCCAACTGATCTCCATGTCCTAGTGTGTCAAGACAGTACCTTAAGAGCATTGGAGGTGACACAGGTTAGAAGGTTTATGTCAGTGATTCTCAATCTTGGCTACACAGTAGAATCACTTGAAGTCTTTTTATTTTTTATTTTTATTCTTTTTTTTTTTTTTTTTTTTTTTTTTAGCAAAAGAGAGAGACAGAATGGGGGACAGAGAGGAAGGGAGAGAGATGAGAAACATCAATTCTTAGTTGTGGCACTTTAATTGTTCATTGATTGCTTTCTCATACGTGCTTTGACCTGGGGGCTCCAGCTGAGCTGATGACCCCTTGCTCAAGCCAGTGACCTTAGGCTCAAGCCAGCAACCTTTGGGCTCAAGTCAGAGACCATGAGGTCATGTCTATGATCCCACATTCAAGACCGTAACCCTGTGCTCAAGCTGGTGAGCCCAGGCTTAGGCCAGCAACCTCGTGGTTTTGAACCTGGGTCCTCAGCATCCTAGGTCAATACTCTATCCACTGCGCCACCGCCTGGTCAGGCTCACTGAAGATCTTTTTTAAAATGTCGGTGCCTGGCCTTGGCTGGGTAGCTCAGTTGGTTAGAGCATCATCCCGATATGCCAAGGTTGTTGGTTCAATCCCATCAGGTCACATACAAGAATCAATCAATGAATGCATAAGTGGAACAACAAATTGATGTTTTTCTTTCTTTCCCATCTTCTCTCTCTAAAATCAATCAATAAATAAAAATTTTAAATGCTGGTGCCTGACCTCTACCCCAGACCAATCAAATTAAAATATCTGGAGGTAGACACTAGTTATTGGTATGTTTCTTTTTTAACTTCCTACTTCAGATTAATATGCAACTAGAGTTAAGAATCATGGATTTAATCGTTTTTTAAGGAGGAGGCCAGAAGTTAGCATGGAGTGGACAACTGTCTATAAGCTCCCTCTCTCAACTTCTGCCCTGTAGAGCCCCCTGGTCTTGCCTCCCAGCCTCAAGTGACTGATGTGACCAAAGAGGCCATGACCATCACATGGAATGCCCCCACCCAGGATGGGGGAGCCCCAGTACTCGGCTATATTGTGGAACGAAGGAAGAAAGGCAGCAACCTGTGGGTGCCTGTCAACAAGGACCCCATCCAGGGTGAGTTCCTAGGGACAGAGGCCCAGGAGGAAGTAAGGGAGGCTTTGCTGGGTGGACTATGTACCCCTGCTTCTCTGAACATACTCGCTCCCCTCACTCCTTTGGGGATTTTAGCAGCATCCCATGACCCTCCCTTCATGCCCTCCTACCTCATGGACCTCCTGGCCTCATGACCCCTCCAATTCCCATTTCAGACACCAAGTGCACAGTGGATGGTCTCCTGGAGGATACAGAATATGAATTCCGAGTTATAGCTGTGAATAAGGCGGGCCCCGGACATCCCAGTATACCATCCAACTCGGTGGTGGCCAAAGACCCTGTCAGTGAGTTTGGGGCTGCCAGGCCCCAACCCATAGTGGAATTAGCCCATTCACAATAGTGAGAGGATTTCTTCTCTGGGAAAGTCTAATGGGAGGGGTGATATCAAAGAGTCTTCACTTTGTGGGAGCTGTCAGCTTACTGAAGGAACAGAATTCAGACACATAGTCAGCAAATGAAGATTGAGAACCAAAGATAGTGAGGAGGCAGGTTGGAAAAAAAAGTTTTTTTATAAAACCTTGAGTATTTCTGATCCTGGGCTAGTAGAAACATGGTCGAGCGTGAAGTAGGGGCGCTAGGTGGATGGTTGGGAGGATGTTGCTTAGGAGTTGAGGTGGGGGTACTGCATGTGAATGGATGTGGTGGAGACAGATGAATCAAAGGTTGGGGTTTTGAATACAGAGGGTTTGAATAGGTAGACTGTTGATTTTGGAGGATACTGACTTCAAGGGTGAAAGTGTTGTCAGTGAGAGAATTGAATTTGGAGGTCGTTGAGTGTACAAGGCCAGGTATTGAGAGTCTTAACTGTGGGAGTTGGAGATAGAAGTTGTAAAGTTAGGTTTCGGGACTGTTGAGTGTGGGCACTGGCATGGGGTTGAGTGGAGATGAGTTTGGGGGCTGACTGGATATGTGTTGTGCTCCAGAACCCCCAGGCCTGGTGCAGGGCTTGCACGTGTCGGATTCCTCCAACTCCAGCATATCCTTGGCCTGGCGGGAGCCTGCGGAGGGAGACCCACCCTCCGGCTACATCCTGGAGATGCGGGCTGAAGACAGCAAGGAGTGGTCCAAGTGCACAAAGATCCCCATCTCGGGCACCTGCTACACGGTGGGAGGCCTCACCGAGAGGCAGAAATACTTCTTCCGAATCCGGGCTGTGAATGAGGCTGGCGTTGGGGAGCCTGTGGAGCTGGACGAGGGGGTCCGTGCCATGCCACCACCAGGTGAGGACACAGAGGGCTAGGGGCTTAGGCCCCAGTACTCAGCTTCTAGACCTTCCTCCTTGGGACCTCAGAGAAAATTGGGTCATGCTGTGATCCAGAAAAAGTCATCGTATTTGTTGTGCCTGGACAGAGTCAGGAGTGACCCTAGGGGCTTCCCCACCAAAGAAAAAATCATTATGTGCCAAAATAGGTGTGAGATATATAGAAACAAATAAGACACTGGACCTGCCCTCAAGGGTCTTACATACTCTTAGAGAGACAGATGAGAAAACAAATAAATGCTTCATAGTGATGCAGGCTGTTAGATGTCTGTATGGCCTGTAACAGGGGCATGGAGGAGGAGAGGTTGGGAAAGGTTTTGGAAGGAAGGCCTAAAACTCAGTCTTCTGGAAAGAGAGGTCCATGTCCCAACCTCTGTCTCCTTTATCTCAGCGGCCCCCAAGTTTGACCTCAGTGCCCGGCTGAAGAGTCACATGGTGGTCCGTGCTGGAACAGCCCTCTGCATCCATGCTGCCTTCTCTGTGAGTCATTCCTGACCCTGACCCCAGGTGCCCACTATTTCACTGATGGCTGCTATAGCTCTCATAGTCTCTGCCTCTGATTCTGCCCCTCGCCAGACACCTGACACTAGAGCCTGGCAGGAGACTCCTCAACATTGGGGGAGAGCCTGCCCCCAAATACCACCTAGGTGACCCCTGGTACCATCTCCTGTCACCTCCAGGGCTCACCACCACCCAATGTGATCTGGCAGAAAGATGGCATCCCCACCAAGGGCAGGGAAGCCATCTCCAAGGGCAAAAACCACTCCCAGTTCCTCATCAACAGCACCAAGCGCTCTGACTCTGGAGTGTACCGCATCTTGCTCCAGAATGAGTTTGGAGAGGCACACTATGACATCCATGTACGAGTGACAGGTATGACAGTGGGCAGAGGCCTCAGGGAACATCCCTGCACACTCTCCAAAATATAGCTCCCACTCCTGCTTGAGTTCCTATCACTATGAAGTTCCGCCTTGAAATAGTGAAGGCTTCTTCAGTGCAGCCAAGTGAGATTTTTATCAGCCTTTGCCTTAATGCAGAGGGTCCTGAAGTCCCAGGGCCATTGAACTAGGACCAAACCCTTGTTTCAGTTTCTGCAGTCATCCCTGGTGAGCTTCAGGACATATGTAGAGTAGGTCCAAAAAAAAAAAGTAGAGGATGGGTGACAGGCAGGAGGGACAGATGAAGATAATCCATTAAAAATTGGGGCAACCTCTTAGGGGCGGAAGCTTTAAATCAAGTCTCAAACCCCCAATGGATGAAAGAATGAACTTTTGTTGAACAGCTGCCACATGCCAGGCACTTACCCAACATTTCTCTGATAGTTGTTAGTCCTACTTTGCAAATGAGGAATTGAGTCTCAGAAAAAACAATTTGCCAAGTTCTCAGGGCTCGTAAATGGCAGAGCTACACCTTAGAAACAGGTCTTTCTGACTCCAAGACACCAGTCACCTGAGACTCAAAGGGTTTGGCAGGTGGCTAGTGTGGGGGCCAATATTTCAGGCCCCCCAGGGTGGCTGACAGATCCTCTAACTGTTCCAGATTTTCCACGGCCACCCACAAACCTCCAGCTGTTTGAGGAGGTCCCCAACACAGTGACTCTGACCTGGAACCACAGCCCCGACGTGCAGGAGGACGGAGAGGCCCACTACGTCATCTTGAAACGGGATGCCAGCACCGCCACCTGGTTCACAGCAGCAGAGCGCGTCTTCAGCAACAAGTACACCGTGACTGGGTTGCTCCCTGGCAGGAAGTACTACTTCCGAGTGTTGGCCCGGAATGAAGTCGGAGACAGTGACCCGCTGGACTCCAAGGATACTTGGCTTGTCAACAAGGACAAGAGTGAGTCAGGGTATTTGAGGGTTCAGGTTACATCTGAGATCCCCGATGGGACGTCAGGGTTTACAAGAGTTACCCGAGATCTGAGGTAAAATCAGAGCACCACTGAGGCTGAGGGTGAGCACTGTGAAGTCGAGCAGGAAAGTAAAGGTCAGGAAGCCTAGGGGAGAAGATACCTGTGGGGTACACTGAGGGGTGGGACTAAGGTGGAGGTGAGGAGGTGCCTTTGGGGACAGGGCGGTGGTGTGGGGCTAGAGGGAAGGGCGGGGTGTAGTACTGAGAGGGGTCCTCTCTGAGCCCAGGGGCTGAAGGCAGTGAGGACTGGAAGGGTCTCCCAGGAGCAGGGAGCAACGTGAAGTCCAGCAACCGTGGAGGGCAGGGATGACGGGTGGGACAGTGTCAGGAAGAGTGAGATGCAGGGCTAATGCAGGGCTGAGCCCATGGAGGCTGGGAGGACCCTGAGAAAAACTTAGAGAGGGAATTAAGAGCAGGGTAACAACTCGGGTCTGGGCAGCTGGTGGCTGAAGTCTAGGACTCCAAGGTCTGGAAAAGTAAAACCCTATGAAGCTGGATTGGGTCATGGAACCCTAAAGCAGCAAGGGGTGGAGGAGGAACTTTAGGAACCAGTAAAAAGTCAATCCCCAGAGTTGGTGGTGTCTGGGAATGTAACCCAGGTCACTGGAATTCCAAGAGCTCAAGGGTTCCTTCCAAGCTCTGACCAGTGGTGGGTAGGGGCCTGGAGGAGCTCACGGCCTCTGCATCTCACCCATGCAGTCGAAGACCTGAGCTCCAAGCTAAAGCCATACCAACAGAAGGACTGGCGCCATGCACCACGCTTCCTGACTCTGCTCAAGCCACACACGGTGCTTCGCGGTCAAGACTGCACCATGACCTGTGCCTTCCTTGGGAACCCGAGGCCCACGGTGACCCTCTACAAGGGTGACGTTAACATCACGGCTAACTCCAAGTTCTGGTACAACTCCACCAGCGGCGTGTGCACAATTGTCATCCCCACCTGCACACTCAAGGACAGCGGAGAATACAGCGTGCTGGTGGAGAATGAGCTGGGCAAGGACCGCAGCAGCTGCATGCTCACCGTCTATGGTGAGAAGGCTACAGGATGGGGTGGGGTGGCATGGGGGTGGGGATGGGGGTGGGGTGGAGGAAGGCTGCCTCCCATCTGGGTCAGTGGCACAAAATAGTGGTCTTGTTGGTTGTTGACTCTCTTCGTATGGTTGGCAAAGTTTTTCATTTAATCTGCCATCAGGTGGTGTAGACATTGGTCATAGTTGGTACATTCTGCACCCTCAATGTCATTCGTTATGTCTCGGGCCCCTGCAGACATTTGGGAGTTTACAAATGCTCAGCAGACCGTAGTTTGCAATCCTTGGTAGGCCTGGACTTGCCTAGAAAAAGACACTGGTCAGTCTTAAACCAGACTCACCAATCTCAATCTCTCCAGCAGGGTCATGAAAGGCATCTTTATGTTACAAAAAAATATTTTTTTAGATTTTTTTATTTTTAGAGAGAGGGGAGAAAGAGAGGGAGGGAAGGAGAAGAATCAACTCGTGATTGCTTCACTTTAGTTGTTTATTGATTGCACTGTGGGAGAGAGCTACCTTTCATACCACGGCTGCTGACAACTCCATTCTGGTTGTAAGCCATAGGCGCAAGGTCCTGGCTCCACCACTGACCAATGGTGTGACCTTGGCAAACCACTCTGAGCCTATTTCTCATCTGCTTCTGAGGGTTGTTGCGAGGCTTAAATGAGATAGTGTATGGAAGTGTCTGGCGAATATTAAGTGCTGAATCATTGGCAGCTCTTGGCTACACACACTCAGCTGACCTTGGGAGACTGGAGTGGGGACCCAGCATGGGGAAGAATTGAGGGTCCCAGGTAGGGTCCAACCCCTGGTTCCTACATAGTGACTACTAGTCCAGCATTGTGGGGTTTCCCTTGCCCCTGGCATCACTAAAACAAATACTTGCTTTGCTCTTTCAGACAAAGATGACAAATCAATTCTAGCATCAGTCACCGAGAGCCTCCAGAAGAAATCAAAGTACCTTATGTGAGCCCAGCCCAGTCCAGGCCACAGGATGCTGTGATGTGGGGCATCTTAGCCTGTCCTCTGCCTGGCCCCAGTAAGGGAAGCCCAGTTTGCTGTCTGGTGCATGTCAGTGTAAACACTCAGTGAAGGGGTGGGACAATAAACTGACCGAGCTCACCCTTTACTGTTCTTGAGGGTCCTGTACAGCTGGTATATAGCAGGGACCAAGAAGATGGGAGTAGACAGAATTGGAGTGGGGATGACAGAACCCAGACTGCTGAGAGCCTGGTCCAAACTCACCCACACAGGGAATGACCTGCCTCCTTTTAACTGGGCCCTTGCCTTCCCCTCCTCCATAGCCACACTGCACCCTCCCCTCTCAGGGCACGGGTGGGCAAGTCTTACCTGAGTCATCCTTCTCCCCGTCCTGCTTCCTCCCATTTTTTCATACCAGGTAGGTCTGTCATCAGAGTTCTGGGGTTCGAGGGGATCAGGACCTTTCCTCGTTCGTGTCCAGGGTTCCCACTGTTTGAGAACTAGAGCATCTCAGGGCTAGAAAGGATGAGTCATCCAGCTCTAGGTTTCAACGCTTGTGTTTTTGCAGTGGAATCTTTACTTTAAAAACACCTTAAGCCTGACCAGGTGGTTGCACAGTGGATAGAGCATCGGACTGGGATACGGAGGACCCAGCTTCGAGACCCTGAGGTCACCAGCTTGAGCACGGGCTCATCTGGTTTGAGCAAAGCTCACCAGCTTGGACCCAAGGGCGCTGGCTTGAGCAAGGGGTTACTCGGTCTGCTGTAGCTCCATGGTCAAGGCACATATGAGAAAGCAATCAATGAACAACTAAGGTGTCGCAACAAAAAACTGATGATTGATGCTTCTCATCTCTCTCCGTTCCTGTCTGTCTGTCCCTGTCTATCCCTCTCTCTGACTTTCTCTGTCTCTGTATAAAAAAAAAACCTTAAGAAGCTCCTGGGCCTAAAACAAGGATAAGGGTCTTTGCACCTCATTTCTCCACTTACTCTTTTGCTACCATCCACTAAATATTTTCATAAAAGTCCATTTTTGAAAATCACTGATTCATCCAACACCCACAAGGGACTTGAGTTGCCTTCTATCACATTCCCACAACTGTACAAACTGTACAACCTCTCTACTAAGGGAGTATTCAACACCACCCAAGGCTTCCCTTTGAATTCTGGGTCAGAGCACTGCCCATTAAGATGCAAATGTCCCTGGAATGTGGGGGACACATTATTCTGCCAGGGCTTCACATCAAAAGTATGAATCACCCAGTCTAATCCTATTCCTCCCAGCTGTTCAACTGAGCCCTGAGTCCAAGAAAAGAGAAGATGGCTGAAGGGAACCTGCATCATTTTGGAGCAGACAGCAAGTCTAGGGTGGGTTAGGGAGGAGACTACAGCAGGAAGGGGGACACTGGGTAACGAAGGATCACCAAAAGTGCTGGGCACCCGTGCACAGGCCAGTGCATCAAGGACAAATTTGGACAGTGGCAAATACTACCCATCCCCCCGTCCTCCTCAACTACATCCTCACCCACACACGTGACCAGGGAAGTGAAACCCTCTCCAACCAGCAGTGTTACCAGAGCCAGGGAGCCAGCCTGGCGCCAAGATGCACTGGCCAGTACTGTGACCCAGGCTGTGAGGACATCCAGGGCCCCTGGCTCCATGCCCCCACACCCTCCTCTCCAGGGAGGCATGATCCAGACAGAAAGATAGACAAGCGGGGCAGCATGGCCCTTGGTTTTTATTTTTTCATATGAACAGTAAAGGATGGAGTTGTCCCATCCTTGCTCACCTTGCATTGAATGTGCCTCGGGTCTTATGACCCTAGAGTGTCATCGGAGCCCCCCTCCTCTTGCTCCCAGTGCAGCAGTAGCAGGGAGAAAAGCACGGGGGGCAGGGGGGCTCGGGGACTTCCAGCTCTCCGAGCCAGGCTCCGCACCCTTCCAGCAGCTCCCTGAGGCCTCTCCCTATAAGACTTTAACAGACAGCAGAACACAGATGGCAGAGAAAGACACAGGCGGGGAGACAGATTGCACACACACAGACCCACACAGGTTGGCCCCTTCCTTTGGCATGGTTCACCCTAGCCCTGGGGACAGGGTCTGAGGGTGGTGATGTGGGGCCTGAGCTCTGGGCTGGCCTCTGAGAGAGACGGGACCAACTTGAATTCTTGATACCCCAAGCTCCCAGGCCAAACAAGTCCCGTCTTTTGCCTACCTGGACTGACACCTTCCCACCCATCACATAAGAGACTGAGATTGTTCAAGTAACAAGGATAGATGAGGGAAAGGGAGACTCCACCACTATCCAATCTTCCCAGCGAGGGGCCTTCAAAAGGGGCTACAAGCCCTGGCACAAATTTCTCTCCTTCCCCTCAGCTCTACATTGATCAGAAAGAGCGGCAGTGGGTGAGCCAGACTCCTCTACTTAGTAGAACAGGGGAGAGGTCAAGGAGCTGAGCACCATCGCCCTCCAGAGGGGCTATGACGATCCCAATGGGGCTGAGGTGGGGAGATGTCTACTTCGGGCTCCAGCAAGGAGCATTTGTCTGGCTCTTTTTAGCTCTCGGCATTGTCCTGGACCTCTAGCTTTGCTAGAGAGATCTTTTCCTGCTCACCCCCTCAAACTTGTATTTTCCAGGAGGTACTTGCTGCTTCAGGCTGGAACTGCAGCCATCCTGAACCAGCTCTTGCAGGTTCCTAGGTTCTGGGTCCCAGTCCCAGGAGAAGAGAGGGGTGACCAGACCCTAGCCCCTCAGTTGGCCTTGCTCAGTTTGTAGTCTTGTGCTGGCTCCCGGCTCTCGACAGCTGACAAGGCAATGAGCATCTGGGCAGCATAGTAGGTGGACATGATGAGTGCCCGCGAGTAGGGCACAGGAAAGCAGAACTTGTTGATGGCGATGGTCAGGTCTGAGATGATAAAGAGCACTGCACCACTGCCCGCTGCCAGCTCAGTCCAGCGCCAGGCTGCCCCGAGCAGCCGTAGCCCGGCTAGAGCCCGCCAGCCCATGAAGCTGACAAGCGCCACATAGACTCCCACCAAGTAGGTGAAGGCACCTGAGAGGCCCGGGTAGAGGAAGGCATAGAACAGGCACGACAGCACTGCCATCACCAGACCTGTCCGAAGAGCCAATGGCTGCATGCCAAAAGCTGAGGCGTAGAGCATGTGGGTCACAGCAAACATCAGTAGACCTGGGAGTAAGAGAATGAGGGGTGCTGAGGGCAGGCTCAGGTGAGTAATGAGTAACAGGGGCTGGGGTGGAGTGGAGTGTTTGGGATAACCCAGGATCTTTGTTTTGGGGGTAGGAAGACATCTATAAAGGTAAAGACACCCCCCACCACCACCACTGACTCTCCTAAGGAACTCCAGAACTATCACCAGATCACCAGCGAGGTCATCCTCCAACAGGGGCACCACAGTTTTTGGTCTCAGAACCCTTCAGAGTCCCCATATTCTTGTTCAAAGCTCCCAAATCCTTGGCCCCCTAGGACTTTCTAATCCCCAACCCCCAGGATTTCTCCCAGGTAGCTACTGTAGTAACTGACCGTGCACAAAGTAGCCCTGGTCCTGCCAGATGAGGAAAGCATCACCTAGGGCGGAGAACACGAGCCCCACAAAGATGCGGGTGGCACTGGGGTGGGCCAGCAGGAATCCTAGGCCGTGGGCCAGAAGGAAGAGCCAGAGGCAGAAGATGGGGAGGCACTTGATGAGGGCGCTGACCCACGATGGGCTGGACGAGGGCAACCAGAGCACAAAATACACGCAGGTGGCCTTGAAGAAGAGCACCAGCTTGGGCCCCTCACTCTTCACCTGGAGGACACAGGACAAGGGCAGGACTCAGAGCTTGGGAGTTCAGAAGGCCATAGAAGAGCTCAGAGCCAGCACCTTAAGCCCAGATATTCATCCCAGAGACAGGCCCACCTCCCAACTGGGGAGGATCGATTGACACATACAAACCAGTTTGGCCTGCCCCAACTAGCCATCAGAATGTGAACAAGCCCATCACTACCCTGAGGCTTAATTCATTAGGAGGGAGAAGGGCTCCACTATTCGTCCATTTTTGGCCCTGGGGCAGGACCAGCATGGTCACTCATAGGGCAGAAAACAAACCTTGGGATAATGGCCCCTCCTGCAGCCCAAATGCTTCTCTCTTCCTGCCCCCCTCCTGTCGCCTCACCAAAGTCCCTTTAGCCCCTCTCTGCCAGCATCAGCCCTCAGCTGTCTGAATAGAGTGCAGTCAGCAGGAAACCACAGAGACACCACAACCAGCCAACTCGTGATCCTCAGTAATGGGGCCAGGACACAGGTTTAAGGACCTGGCAACACCAGGTAAGTGCCAGGAATGTGTGAGGTAGTGCCCTGCCAACCACTTGGGGCCCCACAGGCTCTCTCCTCAGCCAGTCTGCTCCTCAGCTTCCACCCCAGCTAGCCTAAAGGTAACCATGCCAGGCAAGGAGAGAAGATAGAGATACTGACTGAAGAAATGGACCCATGAATGGAGAGCAAGAAAACTGTCCCTGAAACACTAGCAATTTCAGGGATCTGGGGGTTGGAGAGTTGTGTCAGTCTCATTTCCCAGAGGACAAGAGCAACTCAAGGCACATCAGAAAGAGAAGCAGGAGTGAGTGGGGGTTCTCTTCCCAACTTTTGATCTGAAGCCAGCAGACAGGCTGTGAGGAGAAGGGGAACTAAGAGGGGGAAGTTGTAGCAGCTGACTTGGTCTCAGCTGGATTAGCAGGGGGGAGGGCAGCTAAAGAAAGGTTGTATCCAAGGTCACTATGGGCACTCTCCAAGCTGAATGAGGGGGGCTGCTGCAGATATTTCGAGTATGTGATCCCCTGAAACTCCTTTTCTTGGGCTTCTGGTACAGTATCTCTACATTATTCAGAGCAGCCGAGCTGCCCTGTATACCCACACTCTGCCCAAAGTGACTGTGCCTCTGTCTGGGTGAGCTGTCCAGCACAGGGCTCAGGGGACATACTCGGATTCCCAGACCACCAGTTACCTAGGGACTGATCAGACTGTGAAGAAAGAGGTTGGGAAGAGGAAGATGGATGGGTCCAGGTCTAAGCCTGCCCTTGCTCTGTCAGATTGAGAGCAAGGAGAAGAGATAACTACGTGCCTGCCTTCCTCTGGAGATCCCCCCCCTTCCAGGCTGGGCAGGACAGGGCACAGGTAGAGCGGGAGACTGAAGGAGAGGAACAGCCCCCGCTGTCCCCAGCTCTCCCCAGCATCCACCTACTAGCCCTGGAAGCATCAACGTCTGCTGCATACCCCTCCCCCAACGCTATATTTCCTAGAAGAAATAGGCAGTAGTAGCTCAGTAGCTGGGGAACCTTTAACAGTCAGGGAGAACTCAGCACTAGAGGAAAGATGGGGAAAAGAGACAAAGATTAGAGTTGATAAAGTGGGAACAGGGAGAGCTGTCAATAGAGAATGACCCCGCTTTTTACAGGGTGTTACCAACGATGCTGAGACACAGCGGCGTCCCCTCCCTCGCCCCAGACTTACTTATAAAATGAGGAAGGGGAGGAAACAAATTTGGGATAGGATTCCCAGGAGGGCCCAGTCACCCGCCTGCCCTCCCTGCCCTTCCCACGCCTCCCTATAGTCTGCCCACGCAGAACTCGGCAGCTCGCTCCTGTCCCCGGCAGCAATCCCACCGACCCGCGCCAGACACAGAGATCAACAAAGTCACGCTTCCGAGTCACGTGCCCACGGAGTACCTCCCTGCCGCTGACAGGCGGGGGGCGCGCGGCGGAAGGGTGCCGTGGTTCTGGGGAGCCGGAGGCCTCAACAGTGACCGCCTCCCGCCCAGGGACGCCGCCACTGCGTGACCCCTGCCCTCGGCCCCCAGAGGCTTGGCCTGCCGCAGGGCAGTACCCAGGCCGGTGGGCTCCGGCCGCGCAGAACACACTCACCACGGTGACCGGGGACACCATGGCGGCGGCTCCCGGCACCCGGCTCTGGGTGCAGCGCCCAGAACGCTCCAGGTGCCAGGTGAGGCGGCGACGAGGTATCAAAGCTCGGGGTGACGGACAATAAATACCTCCCGCGCGCAGGGCGCTGAGGGGCTCCGTCCGCGATCCCCGCGACGTCACCGCCCGGGCCAATGGGGTGGCTGGAGTGCGAGGGGGCGGGGCCTGGCTGGAGACGCCGGCCAGGCCCGGGGGGCTTTTAGCTCCCAGGGGACGGAGGGCGGGGCCTCCAGGGAAAGCTCTGCGGAGGCGTCCCAGAACAATGTGTAACCCCAGTTTCTGGATGAGAGGCACGTTTGGGTGAGACACGAACATTCCTGTCCTGGACACACGGATACACACATTTTCTCATAACCCGGTGATAAAACGCAAGGACAGGTTCCCTTCAGCCTATAAACACGCAGTCCACATGGACACAGTGAAACCCATAACCATTAGTGTGTACACACCGACAACCAGATGGATACACAACTTCCAACATGAAAAAAGACACATAAAGAAGTACACAGCAGCCGTGCACCCATAATCCTAACATATACACAATACAGAGACACATGCAGAATCACCATTACCCGTAGATGCTAAACAAGTATGTACATAGACACATAAACAACGCCAGGTTGACACACATCCTTCGACTTAAAACAGAGATGCATACAGGCTGCACACAGCAGCCTATTGGCCTATAACAAACACAGATAGCCAGCTGCCCTTAAGCACATACCTCTCACAGCTCAGAGATGATTGTAATACACGAACACACCAGGGATGACCCAAGGACAGGCAGACCAGAGCATATTTAAGGACCCAAAAGAATGGGAACTAACTTTGCCAAAGATACAACTTAAGCAGCTTTAATGTTGATATTACACAGACCAAAGGTACAGGGGCATATTGGGAACTAATATGTCCCAATAAAATGTGGTGTCCCAATTACATGAGGTGACTGATAAGCAGTCGCATGGACTGGAGTGTAGGTCCAGTTTTGTCACTTCATCTGTGCGATTGGGTGAATCATTCCCCCACTCTTGCCTTGATTTCCTCATGTGTAAGTGGATAATCTCTAAGGTTCCTCCCAAGCCCAACATGTGTAAGGTGGTGTAAGTGTTCAGAAGAGGCATTCCCAAAATATGCCACTTTGGCATGTGAATTATTGTGGGATTTCTTAATGTTTATTTTCTTGATTTTAGGGAGAGGAAGGGAGAGAGCAAGAGAGAGACAGGAACATCTGTTTCTATATGTGCCCTGACCAGGGACCGAACCAGCAACTTCTGCACCTTGGGACAAGGCTCCAACCAACTGAGCTATCCAACTGGGGCTGAATTATTGTTTTTTATTAAGTAAGAGAGAGAGAAAAAAAGAAACACAGGAAGGGAGAGAGAGGGTGAGAAGCATCAACTCATAGATGCTTTCACTTTATTTGTGCTTTGATTGCTTCTCGTATGTCCCTTGACCAAGCCGAACCAGTGTCTCCCTTGCTCAAGTCAGTGACGTTGGGCTTTTCAAGCCAGCTACCTTTGATCTCAAGCTGGAGAGCATTGGGATCATGTGCACAATTCCCTCGCTCAAACCAGTGACCTCGTGCTGCCAAGCCTGCACTCAGAGCCAGGGACCTCCAAGCTTCCAACCAGCAACCCCAGCATTCTGGGGTCAATGCTTTATGGACTGCACCACCAGCCACCACTGGGTCAGGTTACATGTGAATTATTTTGAGCTGAAGGCAATAAAGCCCAGCAGCCTCATGAGAAACGTTTACCTCTCTTTAAGAATTTAAGTTAGGGGCCTTGCCCATATAAGAGTTATTACTAGTTATAACTTTTTATGACCTATGTATAGGGCAGGGCAAACTTTCAATTTCTGAACAGCTGCTTTTATCATCCTGCAGTGACCTCTTGAAGCCCCCAAGACACCTTATCCCATCCTTAGCTTAGAATACTATATATCCCTCATTTAACTTTCTGTCCCTGAACCTCTCTTGTATGTAGAGTCTTTGAGCCTCCTCCTCAAGCTAAAATAAAACTGTGTACCCGCAGGAAAGAATTCAAATTAGTAAGATGTAGTTAGATGGATCAACCTACGATGTCACTTGTTACAATTTTGAAAGCAACTGTTTTTATCTTACACATCTTTGCAAAACCAGAAATACAGCTCTAGAAGTAGTTTAAAGCCCACCTACATTTATCATCCCCAATTCCTAAGGCTAAAGAAAAAGAAAGGGAAACAAGGATTTTGGTATTTTTTAAAAGCACAAATGACTTCTCTGACTCTAAAGCTCCCTTGCCAAGGACAAATACAAATAATTGTATTTGCCCTTAATTGTTTTGTCCTTAATTGTTTTCTCCACAAAAACAAATAAGGAAAAGTTTTTGCCATCAAAGTCGGTATACTCAGTTTATTCCATATGCTAGCAATGCAGTTTGGATGCACCTGTTACAGTCTTTTACATGATCATACCCATATTACGGCAGCAATTTTAAGATAAAGGCTAAGAAGTCTCTGTGTCTGTCTGTAAGTTCGTGTGTATTGCTAACAGGCAATAATCATACACATAGATCGCCTGTAGAGTAGAGGCATCTTCCTTCCATGCTCATTATTCTGTGTTTCTCAGCCCTTCTCTACCCTGCCCCTGGAGTTTAACTTCTTCTTTTCCTTCTTCTTCTTCTTCTTTTTTTTTATTAAGTAAGAGGTGGAGAGGCAGAGAGACAGACTGCTGCCTGTACCCCTACTGGGATCCACCTGGCAAGCCCCCTACCAGGCAATGCTCTGCCCAGCTGGGGCCGTTGCTCACAACCGAGCTATTTTAGCACCTGAGGGAAGGCCATGGAACCATCCTCAGTGCCTGAGGCCAACTTGTTCTAACCAACCAAGCCATGGCTGTGGGATGGGAGGAGAGAAAGAGAGAGAGAGAGAGAGAGAGGGGGAGAAAGAGAAAGAAGGGGAAGGGAGGGGAGAGTGGAGAAGCAGAAGGTCGCTTCTCCTGTGTGCCCTGACCAGGGAATCAAACCCAGGACATCCACACACTAGGCCGACACTCTACTACTGAGCTAACCAGCCAGGGCCTGGGATTTGACTTCTATGAACTATCACCAGGGCTCGCTTGCCCTCCTGCTTTTGATTAGGTTCAGCTAATGAGAGCCAGAGACAGATTTGATTGTGGGAAAAGAGCACAGTTGAACTTTCCCTATCATCTGCCTGGCTGGGCCAGGCTGAGATTCTGACAGTGGCTATACTTTCCGTGGCTACAACTCCAAGTTCCCACCATAGACCTTAGGCTTAGGTGTGGCGACAGCTTCCTGCCATTGCTAGTGTTTAGGTGCCTCTTTAGTCCTGTTTTCCTCAACTCTTCCACACAGCTGCTAATGGTCACTACCCTCTCTTCAGCTACATTATTGAGTATCAGCACCCTAACTGATAGAGTCACCAATAATGAAAGGTACTTCCCTTTCCCCAAAATAAAG
The DNA here is from genome assembly GCF_036850995.1 of Saccopteryx leptura. Lineage (NCBI taxonomy): Eukaryota > Metazoa > Chordata > Mammalia > Chiroptera > Emballonuridae > Saccopteryx > Saccopteryx leptura. Next base: position 41,263,937 of record NC_089503.1, read on the forward strand.
AGCTTATCTAATTTCATTCCTAAGGATTAGATGTCTTGCTTTTCTCTAAAGTAATGTTTTTTTAGTTTAGTGTATTTATACTGAATTTTATATTGCAAGGGGCAGACCATGGGGTAGGGCTGCCTTAAATTAGGCATTCTTTCCTCTCTGTACCCAAGACCTGTTAGCATGACCCTTTTCATGCAGCTTTGTAATTTTTTCTTTACTTGCTTGTCTCTCCTAAAAAAATGTGAGCCCATTTATCTATTCATTTATTCACACAATAAATATTTATGGTGTACCAAGTATATGCTAGTCACCATGTTAGGTGTGGGGGGTTAAAAATTCAGTAAGATATAGTCTCTGTCCTCATGGAGTACACAGTTCAGTTCAAGCAGGCTGATAAACAATTATTATGTAATGTGGAATTGAAATAATTGAGGTAAGAAGGTATGTCTTGGGTGACATTAGAATTACTCACTGTGTCTGAAGGAGTTGAGAAATGTGGTGCTCATCTGTAAGGATGAATTGGTCTTCACTGAGTAGACACCAATGGAAATGATGTTCTAGGCAGAGGGAATTGTGTGTGTGCATAGAAGCACAGTGGACACACGGAATTCAGGTAACTGTCTGTAGTACTGGGGTGAGATGAGAAGTGAAAAAGGTGAACCTAGAGACATAAGCATGAGCCAGTTTAGAAAGGATCTGAATGTTCTACCTGAGAGTTTGGAGTTGACCTAGTAGATGACAGTATGCTAGTTACCTTCTGTTTCCTTAGCTTCTCTAACCGTTCCTGACTCTCATATACCAGATACGTGAATAATGCATAGAAATGGTGACCCACTATAATTCTAGGCTTGCCTTGCTTACTCCTGTGAAGCTTCTTCTCATCTAGTAGCCTCCTTCATCTCTGACCCCTGTGGTTTTGCTACAAGATACATACTCCTCACATGGTTTCCCCACTTAGCATTGTAATCTAGCTCTAAACTGCTTACCTTATTCCTGACCTGCTGTTGGATCTAATTTCTCTGTTACTTCCAGACCCACAGAACACTTCTAACCAACTCTCAGAGTCACCCCACCCTATCCCCCCCTGCCTCATCTATAGATCTGGGGAGAAAAATCAGACATCAGTGAAGAAGTGTGAAAGAGGTTATGACATGTTCAGATGTCTCAATAGCAGTGTGGGGGAGTGAGTTGAGAAGCGACAGAAGTGTGTCAGCTACCTGACCTGTGGTGGTGCAGTGGCTAAAGTATCGACCTGGAATGCTGAAGTCACCAGTTGAAACCCCTAGGCTTGCCCTGTCAAGGCACATACAGGAAGCAATTAAAAGTTGATGCTTCCTGTTCCTCCTCCACCCTCTCTCTCTCCTCTCTCTAAAATAAATAACTAAAATTTCAAGACAAAAGGAAAGAAGAAAGGAAGGAAAGAAGGGAGAGAGGGAGGGAGGGAGAGAGGAAAGGGAGGGAGGGAGGGAGAAAGAAAAGAGAAGAGAAGAGAAGAGAAGAAAAGAAAAGAAAAGAAAAGAAAAGAAAAGAAAAGAAAAGAAAAGAAAAGAAAGAGAAAAGAAAGAGAAAAGAAGTATGTCAGCCAAGTGGAGGTGTTTGGCCGATAGGTTGGTGATAGGTGATTCTGCTTCCAGGTTGTGGGGAGTCAGAAGCTTTGAAGACAGAAGACAATGCTCCATCTCCATTTCTGACTGTGTGCTCCATCAGCTCATGGTCTTTGTGAGGCTCCATTCCCCCACCCCCTGTCCAGGGTGTTCCTATAGGTGTCTCCTGCCCTCTCTGCTTACAGGAGTCAACCTAGTAATATGAAATCCCAGTATGGCCCATCTGGATTTTTACTCCTCTTTCCATTCCTTGTTGACAAGGGCGTCATCAGGTCTTGAAGCATAAGTGGATTTCCCTAACCATAAAGCTGCCAAACCAAGGGTCTTCCAATGGGGTTCAGTACCAGGGATGCCCCAGGAGGGATCCCAGATTTTGGTGCGGTATGTAAGATTAGATGACTTCCAACACCCAAGCTTCTAGAAATCCAGGCTCCGTGAAGTCCAAGTGTTTTAGTAAGTCCTTGTGTTGATGTCATCCAAGTTCTGTTGTTTCACCAATCCCAGCCTCCCTCTGACTCCCTCCTCCATCCAGACCCTGAGATCTCTGGGTTGTGCTTTGGGGTTGCTCCTTCCTCAGTATTGGGAAGAAGAAGTATCTGGAGATTGGGCAGGAGGCTGGCTTTTGAGGGAAAAAAGAAAAAATCATATTCATCAAGTACCACAGCATTGAATAAGTAATTCTCCTCAACATCAGTGCCTAAGGACCAGTCTTGGGATAATATGTCAGAGCTGACTCTCCTATCAGTTCCTCTCAAAGACTCTTTCCCAGATAAGATAGATAATCTCCCCTTCCCAGATCCTTCCTCTAGTTACCTCAGTCAATGCAGTCATTCATCCCTAAACTGGTATTTATTAACCACTTACAATGGCCATGCTGTATCTAGGGCACAGATGCAAATAAAACAGACCTTCCCTGTCCTCATGGAGCTCTGAGCCCCTGGGAGAGGCCAACACAATCACCTTGGCCTCAGCTCCTCACAGCACCCCATCTCCCTCACCTCAGATTTCCCAAGAACAGAAAATCAGGCAGGGAGAGAGAGTGCTGGCTGGTCCTGGCCAGGCCTGGCCTGGCTGGCCTTCCAGGAGACTTCCTTCCACCGGACAGGAAGTAAAGCAAAGCCTATGAGGCGGAGGCACCCTGTGCAGGGGTCAGGAAAGTTATTTGTGTAACCTCTGCCTTCTCCAAAGCCTTTCCTATTCCAGCTCAGCTTCCTGCCTCCCATCCTCAAAAGTCCAGGCTTTGGAGGAGTGTAATACTTGTGTATTACAATAGGGTTTAAACTGCCAAAGAAAAAGCTGGAATTGTGACCATACTCCTCTCCCTGCCCCCAGCCCTCATGGCTCTTGCCCTGGCCAGGCTCAGGAAGGGACAAAGGGAAGGCAGCAGACAAGTGGGAATGCTGAGCAGTTCCCTTGTCCCTATAAAGTTGGCCCATTCTTCTCCATTGCCACACACACGTGCACACACACACACACACACACACACACACACACAACACTGCAACAGTGTCAAACCTTCCTTGTTGTGAGTGATCTCCATTTGCTGCAGGGAAAGCCAAGGAGACAAGCTCACACTATAGAAGGGGATTGCATTTGAATCAGCAGTAAGCTGGATTTGCAGAACTAATCTAACTTTTTTTAAAGTTGGACCCCAGCTCTTCAATATGACAGTCAAGGCTCCTCCACTATTTTTACGTTACTCTTTCATGTGGGCTTTAGTCTCAGGACAGAGGTCTGAGCATATAAGGAATCACTAGCACATCGAAGGGGCTGGAAAGAAATGGAAACGGACAAAATCAATGAAGGGCAAAGATAAAGAAGAGGAGCCAAAGATAGACTTTTGAGTAACATCAACATTTGAAAGATAGAGTCACAGGAGTCCGTGGAGAAAATCATAACTGATATGCCTGTTAAGTGTTTAACTGTATCTAACGTAGAGAAATAGTTTCATAAATTACAATAAAATATCAAATAGCCATTAACAATAACATTTCAACAAAATCTTCATGACGTGGGGAACTACTTGGGATATAACAGTAAGTAATAAAGTAAAACCCTTGCATTGTCATTCCTCCTCTCAATTTTTGTATTTGTGGGGCATCAAGAGTAGGTGGGGCCTGACCAGGTGGTGGCGCAGTAGATAGAGCGTCAGACTGGGATGCGGAAGGACCCAGGTTCGAGACCCTGAGGTTGCCAGCTTGAGCGCAGGCTCATCTGGCTTCAGCAAAGAGCTCACCAGCTTGGACCCAAGGTCGCTGGCTCCAGCAGGGGGTTACTCGGTCTGCTGAAGGCCCACGGTCAAGGCACATGTGAGAAAGCAATCAATGAACAACTAAGAAGTCACAACGCGCAAGGAGAAACTGATGATTGATGCTTCTCATCTCTCTCCGTTCCTGTCTGTCTGTCCCTGTCTATCTCTGCCTCTGTAAAAAAAAAAAAAAAAAAAGAGTAGGTGGGGTGGAGAGAGGCCCTTGTTAAAATAGAATAAAGAGACAAAGATATCTATGTTGATCTCTTTGCTTAGATATATTTTTTTAAGTTCTGTACAATAAGCATGTTTTCTTTAATAATTAAAATATTAAATTTAAAAATTTAAAATCAGACCCCAAACTAGAGATACCTTTTTTTTTATTTTGCCAAGATATTGAAAAAAAAGGAGAGGAACCACTCTGTAAAGTACATGATTTTCTCATCATTATGTTGTACATATGAAATTAATACATAATAATATTGAATACAAACTGTAATTGAAAAAGAAAAAATAAGATTCAAAGAAATGCCTGACCAGTGGTGGTGCAGTGAGTGGACAGAATATTGACCTGGGATGCTGAGGTCCCAGGTTCAAAACCCCAAGGTCACTGGCTTGAGCACGGGCTCATCCAGCTTGAGTGTGGGATCATACACATGATCCTATGGCCACTGGCTTGAGCCCAAATGTCACTGGCTTCAGCTCAAGGTCATTGGCTTGAGCAAGGGGTTACTTGCTCGGCTGGAGCCCTATGGTCAAGGCACGTATGAGAAACAATCAATGAACAACTAAAAGTGTTGCAGCTATGAGTTGATGCTCCTCATCTCCCTTCCGTCCTGTTTCTCTCCCAAAAAGAAAAAAAAGGAGAAACAATCAACTGCCATCATCATCATTTTGTAAAAGAAAAGAAGACAGTTTAATCCTAAGAATAAAGAAAATAATCTCAGAATTGAGACCAGTCCTTTAACTAGACATGAGCTTAGTGAAAAGAGCAGTATTACTTTTATTTTTTCCGTTTCTTCTAGGCCTGGTGAACATCTTCAGCGGCCAGTACACTTTGCCGATGAGCATTTGGGAAGTGTGAGAAATGAGGCACCCAGAGAAAGACACTGTCTGTGGCAGGTTTGGGGAGGTGGTCTGGTGTTATGGAAACAGCTTTGGAGTCCTAGCACCACCAATTTCTCTTGGGCAAATGAATAAATTTTTTTGAGCCTCAATTTCCTTTAAAGTGGGGAAACCAATAGTTCCCTGAGAGAGGTTTTTGTTTTGTTTTTTAATTGATTTTAGAGACAGAGGAAAATATGTAGAGAGAGAAACATCAATTTGTTGTTCCACTTTATTTATGCATTCATTTGTTGATTCTTGTATGTGCCCTGACCAGGGATCAGACCCACAACCTTGGTGTGTTGGGACGACGCTCTAACCAGCTGCGAGATCTGGCCAGGGCTCCCTGAGAGAGTTACTGAGAAAAGTATATAAGGTACCAAAATATAAGTCACCTGATACTTAATAAGTGCTAGTAAATAGTGTCTTCCTTCTTTTGAGGAAACAAATTCAGAGTGGGCTTTTATCTGCCTGGAATGATTTAGGCACAGTCTTTTCTGAGTAGAAGTGGGACTTCTCAACAATCATGGACTTTGGGGTGCATCAGAATCACTTGGGAAGCTTGTTAAACACACAGGTGACTGAACTTCGCCACAGAAGTTCTGCTTCAGAAGCTTTAGGGTGGGGCCCCAGCATCTGTATTTTTACAAGCTCCTCAAGTAATTCATGTGCACGCTGAACTCTGAGGATCTCTGTACTAGATAACTCATTCAGCCATTCATTCAATAAGCATGTGGCTTGTCCTGGGCAGAGGCAAAGAGGAAAACAATATATATTTTTTTAAAGGCCAATGCCTAGTCCAGAGCCTGGCACATAGAGAACACTTACTACTTATCAAATGATAGCCTTCAAGGAGGTGCATTCAGTTGGGTATATGAGCATATAAACCACTAAATAATCACAAGGATTTGTGGTGAAAGTGAGCACCAAAGAGCCTGGCACATAGAGAGCACTTACTACTTATCAAATGATAGCCTTCAAGGAGGTGCATTCAGTTGGGTATATGAGCATATAAACCACTAAATAATCACAAGGATTTGTGGTGAAAGTGAGCACCAAAGAAAGGGTAGCCAAAGGGTATCCAATGCTGCCTGCAGAGGGAGATGTCAGAACAGGCTTCCTAGTGGAGGGGCACCTGCCAGCTTGAAGGATAGGCTGGGTTTACTAGCCGGAGTAGTGGACATGTGCAGAGACAGAAAGGAGTGACAGTGTGATGAAGTGTGTCTGGAGCATCTGGTATCAGAGAGAGGGACGGGAAGTGAAGCAGAAAGAGGTGTGTTGCCTGACCTGTGGTGGCGCAGTGGATAAAGCGTCGACCTGGAATGCTGAGGTCGCCGGTTCAAAACCCTGGCCTTGCCCAGTCAAGGCACATATGGGAGTTGAAGCGTCCTGCTCCTCCCCCCCCTTCTCTCTCTCTCTCTCTCTCTCTCTCTCTCTCTCCCCCTCTAAAATGAATAAATAAATAAAAGTAATTTTTAAAAAAAGAGGTGTGTTTGGGGGGAGTAGGTTGTGATTGACCTGCTCTGCTCAGGAGTTTCAACTTCATAACAAAGTCCATGGGAATCATGAAGATTTGTAGGTAGGGGGTGAACAAGCAGATTTTCACTGTAGAAAGTTCATTTTGGCAGCAACTAGTACGGAGAATAGGATGGTAAAGTCAATACTGGAGGCAAGGAGAGCTATTAGGAAGCCGTTGCAATAGTCCATGGGAAGGGTGGAAAAGATCCAAACTGGAGTGGTGGTGAGAAGATTTTTATGTAGTTCCTTCACATATGGGAACTCTGTCATATGGGTGGTATTTTATAAAGCTTAGAAGAGGCCTGACCTGTGGTGGCGCAGTAGATAAAGCGTCAACCTGGAAATGCTGAGGTCGCCGGTTCGAAACCCTGGGCTTGCCTGGTCAAGGCACATATGGGAGTTGATGCTTCCAGCTCCTCCCCACCTTCTCTCTCTGTCTCTCTCTCCTCTCTCTCTCTCTCTCTGTCTCTCTCTCTCTCCCTTTCTCTCTCCTTTCTAAAATGAATTAAAAAAAAAAGATTTATAAAAAAAAAAAAACTTAGAAGAAAAAATGTGTCTATGAGGCTATTAAAAAGAACCTTGCCCTGGCCGGTTGGCTCAGCCGTAGAGCGTCGGCCTAGCGTGCGGAGGACCTGGGTTCGATTCCCGGCCAGGGCACATAGGAGAAGCGCCCATTTGCTTCTCCATCCCTCCGCCGCGCTTTCCTCTCTGTCTCTCTCTTCCCCTCCCGCAGCCAAGGCTCCATTGGAGCAAAGATGGCCCGGGCGCTGGGGATGGCTCTGTGGCCTCTGCCTCAGGCGCTAGAGTGGCCTCTGCCTCAGGCGCTAGAGTGGCTCTGGTCGCAATATGGCGACGCCCAGGATGGGCAGAGCATCGCCCCCTGGTGGGCAGAGCGTCGCCCCTGGTGGGCGTGCCGGGTGGATCCCGGTCGGGCGCATGCGGGAGTCTGTCTGACTGTCTCTCCCTGTTTCCAGCTTCAGAAAAATGAAAAAAAAAAAAAAAAGAACCTTTATCTTTTCTTTTCTTTTTTTTTTTTTTTTTTTTAGGCAGAGACAGAGAGAGTCAGAGAGAGGGACAGACAGGTAGGGAGAGAGATGAGAAGCATCAATTCTTTGTTGCGGCTCCTTAGTTATTGAATGTTTTGGTATATTTCCTTCCAATTGTTTTACATGCATATTTCAAGTTAAAAAAACATAAATTCACCATAATTTATTTGTTTTCCATATTGCTGAATATGTAAATTGTTCTCCTATTATAAATAATGCTGTAATAAACATACTCCACATAAATCTGTGCCCACATCTTTGATTATTTTCTTGGGAAAAATTCTTAGAAGCAGGATGATTAAACCAAAGGGAATTATTATATTTAGGACTCAAAAATTGCTCTCCAAATAAATTGTCAAAGTGTCCTCCAAAAAGAGTCTCTGCTTTTGTGACAGCTGTGAAGAACATTTAGTTCACCTGGTTACGGAACATATAGACTCTTTACTTAAGTATGATATAAAGATCACATTTCTGTTTCGATTAATTTTCCAGAGGCTCTACTTCCTATACTAATAATAACTGTTTTCTAGTGTTTGCTAGATGCTGGACAACATGCTGAGTGTGCTACCTATATACAGGGGTGGGCAAAAGTAGGTTTGCAGTTGTTCATATGGAAAATAATATAATAATTAATATATAATAATACATGTACATAAACTCTATTTCACGTACCCATAACTGGAAACCTACTTTTGCCCACCCCGTATAGATATCTTAAAATTCTCACAATACCTTTATGATATAGGCACTATTCTTATCTCTAATTTACAGCTTAGCAACTTGAGGCTCAGAGAAGCTAAGGGATTTGACCTTGGTCACATGTGAGGAAACAGAAAACTATAATTCCCCCCCCCCCCCCAATTCTTTAATAAGCTTTGGCTAGAAATTGTGTCTGAAGCCAGAGGCTACAAGCTTTAGTTTCCCATTTAATGAGGAATCTTGAAACGAAGACTGTTGACACAGGTGCTTGGAGATAAATTGCCCAGCTGGCCTCACATCCCTGATAAATAATGAAAAGAATAGGGAATATTTACATATCACCATCAAATTTATGTTAAATTTATATGTATTTATACCCTGTCATTATAAAGTTGAGTTTCTAAGTTTGTTTACTAAGAATGACAAAGTCTTCCTTGTAACATGACAGGTTGGTTTTAATGGTTTCACGGATTACTGACTAACAACCTTGAGCTGTTGGCGGTGAATCAGCATCCAGTGTTAGACTGGTGGAGTCACCCTGGACCTTGATTCAGCAACCTTAGTACTTGAGTTCTGGCTAAGAAAGAATTCAGAGGCAAGACTCAAACTGTAATAGACAGTTTATTTAGAAAGCCAGAGGCAGAAGAAGTGAGCTGTAGAAGAAATGAGCTCAGAAAACAACAGCTCAAGGTTGTTAGTAAATATTCTCTGTTCTTGTCATTATCTATTGGAGATGTGAGGCAAGCTGAGCAATTTACAGAGGGAGGCAAGGAAAACGTGCCTGGGGAAGGGTGTGGGGAAAGGCACAGTGTGCTCCATAGAGACAGCCGCTCTGGGGCCTCCATCTTGAGGGTTTTTAACAGTGGGGATTTTTAGGAGCAGTTCCAGGGGAGGATCTCAATAGAATGTTCAGCTTTTCAAGTGAGTCCTTTCAGGACTGTGGTCTCCACTGATGGGTCAGCATCAGGGTAGGTTAGTCAGTGCAACTCGTCCTGATGTGAGCCATGGCCTCCCTTATCTGGTTTTGCTGCTTTTGTGGTCTTAGAGCTGAAACACCGTTGAGGCCCAAATGTATTTGATGTGGGTCAGAATGATGTGGGACAATGATCTCATTGTCCTGGGAGCTTCAGGCTTAAGAGCTATTCTCCTGAACCCTTGTGTGTTCCTCTCTGAAGGAGGTCTAACCGGCATGATTAGCGACATGCCAGAGGAAGAAAAGTTAGGGGAGTGTCCGAGCCACATGACCAGCAATATGAAAGGTTGGGGGTCTAAACTGCATGACCAACAATATGCTAGGGGAGGAAAGGTCACCCTGGGGCTGAGGTCCTTGTTTTACCAGTTGTTCCCATTGTTGGGTGCCTGGGGCTTTCTGCCCTGATTTCCTACCGCACCTGGCCCATTATCTTCCTCTGCTCAGGCCTAACTACCTACTACCCAGCTATAAATACTTTTATAGGAAACTTCTTTTGTTGAAATATTTGTTAAAAAAAAAAATAGGGTTGGTTACTCAAGGTTATGTATCAATACTATGATTATCTCAAGAGATTGAACTCATTCATCAACTTGTGATAATTAACTGTCTATGGCTTTCCCGACTTGATTAAGTAACTTTAGTCATAAAGGTGATTTAACGTGTTTGCTGGACAGCACCACAATAACAGTCCTGGGACGGGGACTGGGAGGGAGTCTGCTTCGGGCTGCCTCGAGCCATCCCGTAGTGCAGGGGTCCCCAAACTTTTTACACAGGGGGCCAGTTCACTGTCCCTCAGACTGTTGGAGGGCTGTACTATAAAAAAAAAACTATGAACAGTGCGGAGGACCCGGGGTCGATTCCCGGCCAGGGCACATAGGAGAAGCGCCCATTTGCTTCTCCACCCCTCCGCCGCGCTTTCCTCTCTGTCTCTCTCTTCCCCTCCCGCAGCCAAGGCTCCATTGGAGCAAAGATGGCCCGGGCGCTGGGGATGGCTCTGTGGCCTCTGCCTCAGGCGCTAGAGTGGCTCTGGTCGCAACATGGCGACGCCCAGGATGGGCAGAGCATCGCCCCCTGGTGGGCAGAGCGTCGCCCCATGGTGGGCGTGCCGGGTGGATCCCGGTCGGGCGCATGCGGGAGTCTGTCTGACTGTCTCTCCCTGTTTCCAGCTTCAGAAAAATGAAAAAAAAAAAAAAAAAAAAAAAAAACTATGAACAAATCCCTATGCACACTGCACATATCTTATTTTAAAGTAAAAAAACAAAACGGGAACAAATACAATATTTAAAATAAAGAACAAGTAAATTTAAATCAACAAACTGACCAGTATTTCAATGGGAACTATGCTCCTCTCACTGACCACCAATGAAAGAGGTGCCCCTTCCAGAAGTGCAGCGGGGCCAGATAAATGGCCTCAGGGGGCCGCATGCAGCCCGCGGGCCGTAGTTTGGGGACCCCTGCCGTAGTGTGTGGGTTCTTAACTTCATGCAGGAAATATTTCACCACACAAGTCTAGGTAATTGTGAGAGTGCATTTTTTACAGCTGGGGACAGTACAATGAAGGAAGGGCTTAGGAAAGAGGAAGCCATAGGAGAGAGCCTAGGCGATGCTCTCTAGAAACGTTACAGGAAAGAAGTGGGCCACGCTGTGCTGCATGAACTCACTGAGGAGTAAGTTCCAGTGACAGAAGTGAGCCGGTGGGGGGGGGGGGGCTGCTGTTAGCTCACTGGAAAGTCAGAGGAAAAGGGGGCCTTAGAGACAGGCTCAGGCCCAAGCCCCACTGCTCCTGTGGAGAACCTTAGGGTAAGAGAGAAAGGTAGGGGTGTGCTCTAGAGCAAGAGCATGCCCTTGGGTCCTTTGTCTTGAGGCTTTAAATTTTTTTGGTTGTTTTTTTTACTGATTTTAGAGAAAGAAGAAGGGAGGGGGTGGGGGAAGAGACAGAGATAGATAAAAACAGGAACATAGATCGTTTTCTTTTTTCTTTTTTTTTTTTTCTTTTTAATTTTTTTTTAATTTTATTTATTCATTTTTAGAGAGGAGAGAGTGAGACAGAGAGAGAGAGAGAGAGAGAGAGAGAGAGGAGAGAGAGACAGGGGGGAGGAGCAGGAAGCATCAACTCCCATATGTGCCTTGACCCGGCAAGCCCAGGGTTTTGAACCGGCAACCTCAGCATTTACAGATTAACGCTTTATCCACTGCGCTACCACAGGTCAGGCGACTCGTTTTCTGTATGTACCCTGACCAGGATTGAACCTCTGTGCTTGGGGATGGAGCTATAATCAACTGAGCTATCCAATCAGGACTGTCTTGAGGTTTTTTCTTTCTTTAGCTGGTGGGAAATCTAGCAGAAGTCTCAGGGGAGAGACTTAACAGACTGTACATCAGTTTTCCAGGTGTGTCCTTCAATGTGTTGATTTATTAAAGTGTGTGTATAAAGGGGTCAGGGTTATTTTCTGGTTAGTTTTATTTTTAAAGAATGTTATCAAAGAGGAACTGGGACCGAGGCTGGTCTATTCCATCACGGTTTGTAATGTGTAAACTATTTGCTCCTAAGTATCCTTGGTTAAGATAAAATCTTGGGATTCATTAGCTGGCTGTAAATTGCTCAAATTTTTTGGCCTTGTTTAATTATTTTGTCTCAGTTTCCTTTATTCCACATGTCAAGGAATTTCCCTAGCTTCTTACTATCCCACCTCAATGGTGCCTGTATCAATTTGTTATTTTATAGATGTCATCATAATATATCATTATAAGCACAAGTAATTAGATTATTTGATTATTTTCTCCCCCATTAGCTTAAAAACTCCGTAAGAGGCCCTGGCCAGTTGGCTCAGTGGTAGAGCGTCGACCCGGCATGTGGAAGTCCCGGGTTCAATTCCTGGTCAGGGAAAACAGGAGAGGGAACCATCTGCTTCTCCCTCCTCCCCTTATCTCTCTTCTTCCCTCTTCCTCTACCTATAGCCATGGCTGGATTGATTCAAGCACATTGGCCTCAGGTGCCTAGGATGGCTCCATGAGCCTCCACCTCAGGTGCTAAAAATAGCTCAGTTATGAATGGCCCCAGATGGGCAAAGCATCATCCCCAGACAAGGTCACCAGGTGGATTTCAGGACGATGCAGGAGTCTGTCTCTGTATCTCCCCTACTCTCACTGACAAAAAACAAAACTCCATAAGAGATGAGTCCATGCCTGTTTCAGGTCACCTTTGTATCACCAATGTTTAACACAGAGCCTAGCACATAGTAGGTGCTCAATAAATATTTGCCAAATAAATGATTGAATGTCTGCTATACATGTCACACAGCCTATAAGGATACTGTTGAGGAAGGAGAGCTAGAAATGATGAAGAGGAAGTAAAAGGAAGGGCTAGATGTTGAGGCCATAGGGAAAAATATGTCTACTGATAGTGGGGTAGTTACGGAGTTAACAAGATTGGTGGTAAAGTCATGGCTCTCAAACTGTCCCTGCAAGACTTCAAGAGCTCCTTAATGTTCTGTGAACTGGCCTAAAAGATTTTTGCCACTAAAATAAAGTAATCCTAGGCCTCTTCCCAATTTTATCTCAATCTTACATTTCTATTTTATGCACTTTTTTTAACTCTTTGACACATGCTAACCATTATCCATGGAAAGACCTAGCATATTGTGGCACATTATGTAATATTATATATGGTAGGTTAAAAATTAATACATTGAATGGGGAGTTAGGGTAAAGGAGGTCAAATACAGGATGACGAAAGGAGACCAGATGTTGGATGGGGAGCACACAATAGAGTATTCATAGGTCATATTACACAGTTTTACACCTGAAAATTATATAATGTTGTTAACCAATATTACTCCAATAAATTTAATTTTAAAAGAAGAAGAAGAGCCTTGGCTGGGTAGCTCAGCTTGTTAGAGCATCGTCTCAACACACCAAGGTAGTGTGTTCTATCCCCAGTCAGGGCATGTACAAGAATCAACCAATGAATGCATAAATAAGTAGAACAATAAATCACTGTTTTGTTGTTCCTCAAAAAACTGAAAATAGAACTACCTTATGACCCAGCAATCCCTCCACTGGGTATATACCCCAAAAACTCAGAAACATTGATACGTAAAGACACATGCAGCCCCATGTTCATTGCAGCATTGTTCACAGTGGCCAAGACATGGAAACAACCAAAAAGCCCTTCAATAGAAGACTGGATAAAGAAGATGTGGCACATATACACTATGGAATACTACTCAGCCATAAGAAATAATGACATCAGATCATTTACAACAAAATGGTGGGATCTTGATAACATTATACGAAGTGAAATAAGTAAATCAGAAAAAAACAAGAACTGCATTATTCCATACATAGGTGGGACATAAAAACGAGACTAAGAGACATTGATAAGAGTGTGGTGGTTATGGGGGGGGGAGGAATAGGGGGAGTGGCACAAAGAAAACTAGATAGAAGGTGACGGAGGACAATCTGACTTTGGGTGATGGGTATGCAACATAATTGAACGACAAGATAACCTGGACATGTTTTCTTTGAACATATGTACCCTGATTTATTGATGTCACCCTAGTAAAATTAATAAAATAAATAAATAAATAAATCACTGTTTTTCTCTCTCTCCCTTTCTTTTTCTCTAAAATAAATAAATAGGAGAGAAGCTGTACCCTCCCCAAATCAATATATCAATGCTTCATAGAGTCTACAAGTAACAACATGACAGCTTGATTGAAAATACCTAGGTGAGGGTTGCAGATGGCAGCATTTGTTTTAAGGTGGCAGGGGCTTGGAGACCCCACAACTAAATTTTCTGAGGCACTTTAGAACTGTGTGTTGTGGGGTTCAGGAAGGAAGGCAGATATAATGTTGGCTCAAGGTAGCTGCATCTGACCTGAGAGAAGAGTCAGCTCTTTTGGTGACAAGCTTGTCCTGCCAGCCTGGGTTAAAGTTGTAGTTAATTAAACCCAAAATATTTTCTTCTATCCTTTGACTTAATAATTTTTTGGACCCAAATTCAGCACCTGGCATTTTTCTTATATTGTGATTAATCTCTTGCCTTTGAAAGCTTCCTGGATCCAGATTCTGGCAATAAGTTCCATAGGTCGTGTCCATTCCCTTTCCTATGGACTGAATTGTGTCTTTCCCCAAATTCATATATTGAAGCCCTAGCTGCCCTGTGTGATGATATTTGGAGATGGGGCCTTTGGGAAGTATTCAGGGTGAGATGAGGTGGTGAGGGTGAGGCTCTCATAATGGGAATACTGGGATTAGTGCCTTTATAAGAAAAGACACAAGAAAAAGATCTCTCTCTCCCTCTCCCACCGTCTCCTTCTCTCCACCATGTTGGGAAACAGCTCAGAAGAATGCAGTATGCAAGTCAGGAAGAGATTTCTCAGCAGAACCTGATTATGCTGGCACCCTGATCTTGAACATCTTGCCTTCAGAACTGTGAAAAAATAAATGTCTGTTCTTTAAGACACCCAGTATGGTATTCTGTTATAGAAGCTGCAGCTGATTAAGACAGCCTCTTAATCCCATTATCTCATGACTCCACAGTCTTCAATTCTCCCTTTCTTTGTCATCTAATCACATCATGGTCACTTACCTTCCAAATATCCTTGAAAGCTGTCCTAGGTCCCAACCGGCCTCTATCCCCCCTACCTCCAACAAAATTGAATAAGCTCTCCTCTGATGTCCTCCATCCTCCGTAAATCAAGATAGAAAAGTCAGAGAGTGCCACTAACATTTTACAAATCAAATAACTACCTTACCTTAAGCAAGTAATTCAGCCTACCTGTGTCTCAGCTCATCCAGAAAATGAGATAATTACATGAGCTTATATATTTATAGTACTTAGTACAAAGTCTAGCACATAACAAGGACTCAATTGTTACCATCATTAATACTGTTTCCCAAGCACGGTGCTAAGTGCTTCATATGTCATCTCTTATGTAATCTTTTTATCACTAGGGATATCATCTCCTTTTACAGATGAGCAACACTCCTGGCCACTCTTACCACTTTGCCCTATTTTATTGTCTTTATAGCCATTACCATATGATATTTTTTTATTTCCTGTTTATTGTTTGTCTCTTCAACAACCCTCCACACCTGTTAGAAAGAAATATCTTAGGGATAAAAGACTGTCTTGTTCACCACGGAATTCCAGTGCTTAGTAAGTTCCCAATAAATATTTTTGAATAAGTGTATGATTGAACGAATGAATGAAAATAAGGAGCTTAGGTAAAGAAAGGCAAATTTGCTAAGGCCAAAGTCACACAGCAAGTAAGTGGCAGAGCCGGGATTTGACATCAGGTCTAAATGATTCTTAAAATTCATAGTTTCTCTCCTGCTGCCTCCCAGAGCAGCAAAGATGAGCACAGTTGGAAGAAAAGGTTGGAGGAGGCAGGGTTAGATAACATTCAGTTCTCTAAACCAGAGCATCCCCTTTCTCCTCCCATTGGTCAAGTCACACATCACATCTGGTAAAGTTGACATTGACATCCGTTCAGAACTTGTGATTCAATGCCAAGTCGAGTCTATGGATGGAATGTATGGGAGCTGTAGGTTTCTCCATGTGTTCTGGACAGACCAGCTGTCTGCTGCCTGATGACTCATCCCATTGTTCAGGGGCTAGACCTATTTCCACTTATCCCATCTCATTTTTGGAAACCTGTCCTTCTACCTCTTTTGTCCTCCCACCCCATAGATTTGAGAGAGAAAGAAGCATCAATTTGTTGTTCCATTTAGTTGTATATTCATTGATTCCTTCTTGTACATGCCCTAACCTGAGGTCGAACCTTCAACCTCTGGCATGCCAAGTCAATGCTTTATTCACTGAGCACCTGGCTAGGGCCCTTTCTTCGTCTGACTTTGACATTCTTTGCTTTTTCAAACTTCCTTATTTTAAATTTCTAAAGGTACTACCTGCATGTGGTTAAAAATATTAAGGAGTAAAATAGATACAGTTCACAGTAAGTTTCCTTCCATCCTGTCTCCTTCCCCAAGGAGAACCACTGTGGATGGTTTCATGAATAACCTTCCAGAAATGTTCTATGAGCTTATGAAATAGTCCCATTACCCCCATCTCTCTGTTACACACAAATTGCACAAAGTGCTATACACTGCACCTTGCTTTGTTCACTTGGCAAAATATCCTAGACTTCTTTCCTCATCAGCATATATAGATCTACAGCATTCTTTAAATATCTGCATAGTGTTTTGTCATTTGCATATGTTATCATTTATTTAATCAGTCCCTTTGGGTGGATATTTAGACTGTTTGTTTTTTGTCTAATACAACCACGAACATCTTTATATATTTCCACACATATAGGAAAGTAAATCTGTTTGATAAATACCTAAGAGTTGAATCATTGGTTAAAAGTTACATGTAGGCCCTGGCCGGTTGGCTCAGTGGTAGAGTGTTGGCCTGGCATGCAGGAGTCCCGGGTTCGATTCCCAGCCAGGGCACACAGGAGAAGCGCCCATCTGTTTCTCCACCCTTCCCCCTCTCCTTCCTCTCTCTCTCTTCCCCTCCTGCACCCAAGGCTCCATTGGAGCAAAGTTGGCCCAGGCTCTGAGGATGACTCTATGGCCTCTGCCTCAGGTGCTAGAATGGCTCTGGTTGCAACAGAGCAATGCCCCAGATGGGTAGAGCATCGCCCTCTGGTGGGCATGCCAGGTGGATCTTGGTCAGGCGCATGTGGGAGTCTGTCTGACTGCCTCCCTGTTTCCAACTTCAGAAAAATACAAACAAAAAAAAGTTACATGTATTTTTAATTTTGACATTAATCCAAAATTGATGCACTAGTCTCCACTCACATAGTATTTCCTCACACTTTTGTAACACTGAGTATTGTTAATATTTTAAATATTTTTATTTTATTAATTTTTAGAGAGAGAGAGAGAAACATTGATTTGTGTTCCACTTATTTGTGCATTCATTGGTTGATTCTTTTTTTTTTTTTTCATTGGTTGATTCTTGTATGTACCCTGACCAGGGATTGAATCCACAATCTTCTCATATGAGGACCATACTCTGGGTGACGCTAACCAACTGAGCTACCCAGCGAGGTCTATTAACTTTTCACATATTTTTATTCTTGCTAATCTGAAAGGTGGAAAATATCTAATTTTATTAATTTAATTATGAATGCAATTCTGCTTCTTTTTGTGTGTATTAGTCATGTACAAGCTGATTTTTCTGTGAGCTGCCAATTCTTTCTTTTGTGATTTAACTTGAGATGCTCCATGACAAAACCCTTTCCCAGGCCCTCTCTCCTCTTCCCACTGTCAGCCCCACCCCTTGTCCTGCTCAGTCCTCTACTGCCGCCTAGTGACAGAGCCTGGACTTACCACAGGCCCTCACCCTCTAATTGCCTGTTCCTGGCAGGAGAAAACTCCATGCTGGAATCATGCCCTTGGTTCCCAGCTACCTGGATTAGCAAGTAAAAGTGCAGACCTTCTGGTTAAATATGAATTTCAAATAAGTAACTTTTTAGTTGGTACATACTATACTAAAAAGTCAGCCTGACCTGTGGTGGAGCAATGAATAATGCATTGACCTGGAACACTGAGGTTGCTGGTTAGAAACCCAGTGCTTGCCTGGTCAAGGCACAAAGGGAAGTTGATGCTTTCTACACCCCCCTTTCTCTCTCTTTCTCTCTCTTCTCTCCAAAATGAATAAATAAAATCTTCAAAAATAAATAAATAAAAGCACTCCATCACATACTTTTAAAAAATTCATTCATGGCTTATCTGAAATCCAAATGTAATTGGGTGTCTGTAATTAATGCCACAACCGTCTTCCAAGTCCAGGTTCTCACCTTCATTATGTCTTACCTCCTCTATTCTCAGCAAGTTCTATTGTACCACATTCCACCCAGTGGTTTTCAAAATGGCAGTTGCAGGTAATAATGAATCACTGTGGTTAAGACCTTGGTTCTTCATTTGAATCCTGACTCACACGATCTCATAAAGATATGTTCTGGCATATGAAAGTTAAACACTGGGAAGGCAGCAAGAAAGTTGAGGGTGGTTGCCATTGGGAAGACATCCTGGGGTGTACTGAGAGGAGTGGGATAAAAGACCACTCTATTCAAAATAAGTTTACTGTTTAAATTTCAAAACCAAAGTCATCATGTTACCAGACAGGGGACCTGGCCCTTTGAGTCTGCCTTAGGGCCAGCTGGTGTGTGGGTTCTTGACTTGATGTTGGAAAATTTTCACAGCAGGAGTCCAGGTGATTTGAGAGTATGGTAATCGAAGCTGGGGACAGTGAAACAAGGAAGGACTTAGAAGAGTGACAGGAGAGCCTAGGCAGGGCTGCTTTGGCTCACTGGAGAGTCAGAGAAAAGGGGGCCTTGGAGACGGGTTCAGGGGTTAGCTGGACAAGCTGCAGCTGCCCACTGCTCCCCTGGTTGCAAGTCTTATAAGGGCCCTTAGAGTTTAGGAGAAACATGCCTGTAGGGGAAGACGAGGAGGAGGGGGGAAGGAAAGCCCTGGGCATGCCCTGGGCAAGGAGAATGCACTGGGTCCTCAGCCCTAGTGGATTTTAAGGCTGGAGATCTTAGGGGAGTATTTCAATAGAATATTCATCAGCCCTCCAGGTGTGTCATTTTAGGGTCATTGTCTCCACTGATTGGTTAGCACCGAGGGGTCATTAGTCAATATATCTGGTCCATCTGGTCCTGAGGTCAGCCATGCCATCACTCATCTGGTTTTGCTGCTTTTCTGGGCCTGAAGTTGAAACACAACTGAGGCCTAGATTTATCTGATGTGGGTCATAACCTCATTGGCCTGTAGGCTTAATGCTTTGGCCCCCTGTTCACCCCCCTGCTAAGGGGGTCTAACCTGCATGACAAGCAGCATGCCAGGGGAGGACAGATCAGGGGAGAGTCAGACCACATGGCCAGAGATATGAAATGCGGAGGTCTAAACTGCATGACCAGCAGCAATATGCTAGCGGAGGAAAGGTTACCCTGGTGGTAAGATCCTTGTCTTCCCAGTTTTTCTCGTTGCTAGGCACCTGGGACTTTCCACCCTGGAGACCTTCTGTGCCTGGTGTCGAGTCCTTGCTCTCCTATCTGTCTAACTGCCTATCACAAGCATGCATTCATGACTTGGTTTAAATTTTTTCTTAAGATTTTTAAGCATAGAAGCATGAGGGCTCAGTGTTCTGATTGCATTTTTCTGTCATCTTTATTCTGTTCTCTTCTGTGTTTCAGCTTCCCTTGTATTAAAAAAGTAGCTGCTGCCATTCCAGGCTCCGCATTAGCACAGCTAGCCATCTAGAAGTCTTTTTTCCCTACTGTTATTCTACAGGCCCAGACCTGGAGAACGTCAGGGCCTGACTGCAGGCCACACTACACCTTTCACAGGCCCGAGGAACTGCTGCCTTCATGAGCCCCTTCCTCCATAAAAATAAAAAAGCATTTAAAATGTTTAATTAAATTATATTTTATTTGACCGCTGGTGATAAAGATGAATATATTAATACTATATATTGTATGTCTGTTCAGGCAGCCATAACAAAATGTCAGAAAGTGGTTTAAACAATAGAAATTTATTTTCTCACAGTTCTGGAGACTAGAAGTTGTCAACTATAAGAAACATCTAAACCTGTAAGGATTTTTTATGAGTTTATTTGAGCCAAACTGATGACAACTGCCAGGAAGCAAATCTCAGCAGCCTGAGAAAATGCTCTGGAAAATTGAAGTTTACCACTTATTTTATACATCAGAATCAAAGGGGTTACATGAAATCCATTGGTGATAGATTAAGGAGGCAGGAGAAAACAAATTAGGGGAAATCTCTGGAATTGGACAAAAAGTAAAACAAATGGACGCATACTTCTCTTGCATGGGCGGACATAGGATAGTTAACAGTTAACAACCTGACAATGATAACAGTGATGGAGTTTGTGATCTCTGCTCTGGTGTGGTTGTGCTTTGATGAGTCCAGAAACAAGGAAATTACTTACATTCCATAGGTATGTTATCATAGATGCAAAAAGGAAAAAAAGGAAAAGAAAAAGAAAAGGCAACAGACAAGCTCAGTTAAAGATTAAACGTTGTTAGGGAAAAATATTGACCTAGGACATGATTTACCCATCATGAACTGCTTTTAGTTAGAAAGCATTTTTTTTATATAAATAAATTTTTATTTTAATGGGGTGACATCAATAAATCAGCGTACATATATTCAAAGAAAACATGTCCAGGTTATCTTGTCATTCAATTATGTTGCATACCCATCACCCAAAGTCAAATTGTCCTCTGTCACCTTCTATCTAGTTTTCTTTGTGCCCCTCCCCCTCCCCTTCTCCCCCCTTCCCTCCCCGTGCCCCCTGTAACCACCACACTCTTGTCCATGTCTCTTAGTCTCGTTTTTATGTCCCACCAATGTATGGAATCCTGCAGTTCTTGTTTTTTTTTTCTGATTTACTTATTTCACTCCGTATAATGTTATCAAGATCCCACCATTTTGTTGTAAGTGATCCGATGTCATCATTTCTTATGGCTGAATAGTATACCGTGGTGTATATGTGCCACATCTTCTTTATCCAGTCTTCTATTTTTTTTTACACAGATTAAAGCCTTTAAGGAAACTCTTGGCCAATACATCAAGAATCCATAAAAGAGTAGTGTCCTTAACACATTCACCAAGTCCAAGTTGGCCCCCAAACCATGCCAAATCCCTGAAAAATGCAATCCAACCTCCGTTCAGTTTGTTAGGAGCTGTCACAAGGAGCAGGAGTCCAGGAAAAGTCCATATCCAGGAAAAGTTCGCATGGCACTGGAATTGTCACAATTCTATACTTTGAAGCTCACGTCCAAGTCCCAATGACCACTGCTTCTAGCTGGTAATGACTCAGGTAGACTGGAAAAGCCATCTGCAGCATATGTGGAAAAGGAGCTTCTGTTCTCCTCTGCCTGGAGAGATGAGACCAGGTTGCTTTTCCCTGGAGCTCTGCGACTGTGGCTTGGTAAAGAGAACCTTGGGATACACTAAGCTGGGTGGCAAAGGTAGATTCATGATAGAAGTTGGCAAAAGGGGGAAAGAGAGCTCTAAATTAGGAGTAGGTCCCAGCCTGAAATATGATTGGGGCATTGAGGTAGGAGGAATAAAGGAAACACTATATATTAAACAAAGCAGCAGAAAATAGGACTATCAACACCCACAACAGAGATCTTCGAGGGAAGAATAAAAAACATGACTATTCAGGCAAGACATAGTTAAGTGGCCCTTGTGCAAATGAGATCAGTTTACCTTCTTCTTGGAAGAAATACCCTAAGCTCGTCTACGGTGTCGTAGATGGGGCCGACGGTCCTGGGCACCTTCAGCCTTCACTGGCAAACCCCAGCATTCTGGGCAAGGTTAGGTCATAGGTGGCTGGAGCAGGGCTGGAAGAGACTGAACCCTCCCTTAGGGGAGAGAGGGAGAAGCCTACCTTCCAGTGTCCCTGTTTCCTCACAGCAGAGGCATGTAAGTCTGGCAGGCTTTAGCTCAATGATCGTCCTTTCTACTATTGAAGCAGGACCCAGATGGCATCCTATGAGACCCCTTTGGGGCGCTGGAGCCTTTAAGGGCGTATCCTAAAAGCTGGTAGTTCCCCTGATCTCTATTGGGCTTTTTCTGCCTCTTGGTATCTTAAAGGCCATGCTCAGAAGATCTCGCTGAGGGGTTTGAGGATCCCCATCCACCTATATAAATTTTTTCCATATATCTGGGGCTATTTGGAAAAAGACAAAACAGTGTTATTAGCTGGATCAAAGAAAGAAGGTAGTAGCTTGCAGGAGAAAAAGATTTGACGTCTCCTGTTCATCAGCATTCAAAAGAAATTAAAAAAATTTTTAAGTAAAAAGCATGATATGGTAGACCCATAGGAGTTCCAGGATATGACTCCCCCCTTTAAAAAATTTTTTTAATTGACCTTAGAATATTTTCTGGGTACACTTTAATAATACCTTGACTTTAACGATTGTAAGAATGACAAAATACAGTAAATTCTTTTGCTCCATATGCAGGAGCATTGTCAGTTTCACCAGTTTAAGAAATCCAATAATAGAACAATGCATACAGACAATGAGCTATAACATGCTTAGCAGCCTCGCCTGTTCTGACCGAGGTTACTATAAATCCAGAATATGTATCCACTATAATGTGGACATAGGACTGTTTGCCAAATGAAGGTATATGAGTAACATCCATTTGCCAAAGTTGTCCTGGTATGGGTCCTTGAGGGTTAACTCCAAATGAAGGGACAGATTGTAGTATAGGACCCCTTGGACAGGATTTCCCAATCTGCCTTGCTGCTTCCCAAGAAAGTTGAAACTGTTTACACAGGGCTGCAGCATTCTGGTGATGAATAGTATGAGACTGAATTGCTCTATCTGTCATGGTTGCTCCAAATAATTTTCTTTTGGGTAGCTTGATCAACAAGGGCATTCCTGAGCCCTGGCTGGTTGGCTCAGTGGTAGAGTGCTGGCCTGGCGTGCAGGAGTCCCGGGCTTGACTCCTGGCCAGGGCACACAAGAGAAGCGCCCATCTGCTTCTCCACACCCCCCCGTCTCTCTCCTCCCTTCCCGCAGCCAAGGCTCCACCAGAGCAAAGTCGGCCCAGGCGCCGAGGATGGCTCTGCGGCCTCTGCCTCAGTCACCAGAATGGCTCTGGTTGCAACAGAGCAACACTCCAGATGGGCAGAGCATCCCCCTCTGGTAGACTTGCCGGTGGATCCCAGTCGGGCGCATGCGGGGAGTCTGTCTGAATGCCTCCCCCGTTTCCAACTTCAGAAAAATACAAAAAAAAAAAAAAAAAAAAAAAAAAAAAGGGCATTCCCTTGTGCTAAAGCTCCAGGGAGCATGGAGTGAGCTCGAGTATGTCCTATAAAACATGGAGCTCTATGTTGACATACAAGTCTTTGAAGAAGGAGGAACTGCTGAAATAGTTCATCAGCATTTGTCCCTAAGACAGCAGTCTTTATAGTGGAAACACCATAAGTAAATATTTGCTGTCTGTATATAGATTAAAGGGGGAATATGGCAAATGCTGAAAAGCCATGATCATGGCATATAATTCTAGACTTTGAGCTGATTTTAAGTTGACAGTTTCAGTATAAAGTTGTCCATTGATTTGCACGAGCGATTTGCCATTTAGTGGAAGTTTCCCAGAGCCATTGTTGTTGATCCTTTGAAAAAAGGAACAACAATAATTTTGAGGCTCAAAACCTATATAAGCTGTAAGGGTCGCCTATGCCCCTTGATAATCCAGGAGGCAACAAGATCAAAATATGGAAGTGTATTCCATGGGCTATTAGATGGTTCAATGTGCCCAAGCTGTAGTTGCTCTTATACCAATTAAGCAGCTGCCCTAAGTTTCTCCTGAGAAAGGGGTCATTGGTCTACCCATACAGGATTATCTGATTTCCAATAGAAAGTATTTTGTTGTTGTTGTTGTTTTGTTTTGTTTTGTTTTTTTAGAGAAAGAGAGAGGGACAGACAGGCAGGGAGAGAGATGAGAAGCATCAACTTGTAGTTGCGGCACCTTAGTTCATTGATTGATTTCTCATATGTGCCTTGAACAGGGGGCTCCAGCTGAGCCAGCGACCTTGGGCTTCAAGCCAACGACCTTTGGGCTCAAGCCAGTGACCATGGGGTTATGTCAATGAGCCCTTGCTCAAGCCAGTGACGTCAGGATTTTGAGCCTTGGGTTCTGAGCGACCCAGGTCAACGGCTCTATCCACTTCGCCACCGCCTGGTCAGGCAAGGAAGTTTCAATTTCAGACCACTTTGTGGTTATTAGGTCTCTGAGTGTGTATGGCCGCCATGCAGGCCTCCCCTGAGTTTGTCAGATTTAGTATATGGCCCATTTTTTGTCCACAAAGTCAAGATATCTTAAGGTTTGGTGTCTGGTGAGGTCTTTCTGATTGCAGACAGCCACCTTCCTGCTAGCTATGTCCTCATGTGGCCTTTCTTATGCATGGATATGGTAAGGGAAAACTCTGATATATTCCTCTCCTTGTAAGGACACAGTGAGGCAAAAAATTTAACTTCCACAACTGAAAATATTTTTTAAAATATAGGGTTTATTAGGCTATTGGTGCAAGAAAAAGAAGACCAGGTCCGGGGACACGCCGTCTCAACCACCAGCAGCGGTGCTGTAAAATGTAAGCCTGCCATTCAGCCGGGAGTTGGAGAGCATTTTTTACTTAACTAGTAGGGGGAAGGAAGAGGTAAACCATTCTGAAAGGATTTACATTTGCTACAGACAAAAGGAGTGGGAGAAGGTGAGTTGGGCTAGTTCTGGGATAGGTCTAGAAAGAAAAAGAATGGGAAACAGAAAGTGTTCACTCCTGTGGATAGTCTACGGGCAACAGGTTGGAAAATTTGTGTGTGAACAAGAAACAGAGGCTCCAGGGATCTGATGGCGCCTGATTATTCTCTCTTTTGGATAACCTTGAAAATAGCCACCTGGAAGTTAATCCGAAATTCTACCAGGCATACAGGAATTCCAGGAGTTTTTTGTCATCTGGCCTGTAGTTGTTAATGGATGTAATTTAATTTAGAACTTCTCAGAATTTTTTCCTTGTCAACACGAGTTATATGGAATAGGGCTCCACTCCTAAAACCTCATTTAACCTTGAAAGCCCTATCCTCAAATAGTCACATTGGGAATTAGGATTCAACATAGAAATTTGGGGGGGGGGGGGAAGGGACACAATTCAATTTATAATATATTAAAGAATGTTTAAACTAAAAGTTTGTATTTTTTGCTTTTGATTTTAGAAGAAATTAAAGACTTTTTATGTGCCTTTAAAAAAATTTTGGCCACTGGCCAGGTAGCTCAGTTGGATAGAGCATCATCCGGAAGAGCCCTGAAGAACCCCTGCGCCACCTCACCCGCAGGTGTTGTAAAGTACCAAAAGCTACAGAATCAATATTAATATTTTAAGAGGCTTAAAGAACATTTTATTAATTTGGGTTAAGGTGTGTAGAGAAATTTTGTGAATAATCTCTGTACTGTGTGATTGGCATAAAACCAGGATGGCCCTTGGCATTGTATTATAAATGCAAAGGGAAGGAAAACATGGATTCCCTGACATTCCACCACACCTGTGGGGAAAGGGGTGAATGGCTAGCCAGATGCAGAAAGAGAAAAGCCAAAATAAACCTTTTCTTATAGTAATGAGCCATTTGCGGGCATTTGTTAATGTGTGTGACTCTGGACAAAGAGATGGCAGATAAACATTAGAAAATATAGGAATGTCTCTTAATATGTAAAGAGACATCTTTCTATCATTGTGTTGACTTGTAAATTTTGTTTTCTCCAAAATGATGTATGGCTTGCAAATTGAACATGGTCCTATCATGTTAAAGGACATATGACTATAACCAATAGTGGTAAAGGGCACCTAATTGCAATTTTTACTTCTGTACTTCCCACTTACAAAACTATAAAAACTAGGTAGAACAAAGGGCCTGCACGCTCTCCCTCAGATTTTTGTCAGAGTTGCCGCCGCTTGGCCAAGCTAGACAAAAAAGCTTTGGTGTGTAATCGACGGATTTTGTTCGTGTCTTCAATGTTTCGAGTCCCTCCGGATTAGGCTTAACAATCCCAATATACCAGGGTAGCAGGTTTGATCTCAGGTCAGGGCACATGCAAGAGCCAACCAATGAATTACATGAATCAATGTTTCTCTCTCTGTCTCTCCTCCTCCTTCTCCTCCTTTCTCTCTCTCTAAAATTAATAAACAATTTTTTTTTTTAAGATTTTGGGCCTTGGGCATCATGTCTACTATGACTGAAATACTTGTTCCTGCTTGATTGATTTACAATTGAATCCACTGGGGTTTTTATTTTAATGACCTGGGGAAACGGTGAAATTATGCTGCTTAGATTAGATGCTCACTAGAGCTGGGAGAAGTGTCTATTCCACCCAGATGGGAGACAGTGGGACAGGGGCTGGGGTGGAGGCCAGCAAAATATCAAGATGTCTGTTGCAGATGGGAACAATTTACAAAAGAAAAAGAACAACAATTTACAATTAGCATATGAAAAGTGGCTAGTAATTGGTGCTGGCTAGTAATTGAGGATAGGAAAAATAAGACAATAAGAGATTTTTCACCAATCAAACTGACAAAAATTTAAGTTTAATAATATCCAGAGCTGCTGTATAGAGAAAAGGGTGCGCCAATACATTGGCGGAGGGAATCTAAATTGGTACACCCTTTTGGAAGTTAAGTAGTAGCTATCAAAATTTTAACTGTGAATACCCTTTATCCCAGCAATCCAAAACTTCTAGGTATCTAAATATCTAATACAGGAAAACATGAGGACTATTTGCACCAAGAAATAGTTACAAAGCTATTCATTGCATCATTGTTCATGATAGTAAAAAAAAATTGTAAGAAGCCTTATGATTCATTAACAGTAGTGTGGTTAAATAATCCATGCTAAATTCATACTATTGAATATGATGCAGCAGCTATAAAAAATAAAGTAGATCAATATGTACTGGCATGAAAAGAGCTCCAAGGCATATTTTAAACTGAAAAAAAATCCAGGTACATATATATATATATATATATATATATATATATATATATATATATATACACACATACATAGAATAATCTCATTTCTGTAAACCAAATTGTATTTTCAAAATATATTCTAAATTTGTATTGATATGCAAATATTTATATATGCTACTCTATGTAGATGCATATATTCTACCTCTATATACGTATATTACATGTACATTAGACATAATTGTGCATATTAGAACATCTCAGAAGAACACGTAGCCATCTGATAATGGTAGTTTTCCTCTGGTGAGAGGAGAGCAATTGAGAGGAACTTTTGCGTTATTTCTATTCCATGTAAATTTTTTACATCAAGCATTATATTCAAGTATTATACACTGCACACATTAAAAAATAACCAAAAAGTAACTTGCCTAAGAACACACAGCCCTTCCACGGCAGAGCAAAGATTAAAGCCTCGACCTGTGGTTGGCAAAGACCCAGCTCATTCCATTCTTCCCTGTCCACACCCCCTCTCTCAGTTTGCCTTTCTCTCAATTGTTCCTACCCCTTGCCCTCTTTACTGCATGTCTCACCTTTTCATCACCAAATGTCTTCAGATACCATAGTCACCCATCTTTCCTCCCACCCCACTCACCTCTAGTGGCATATTGCTGAAACTGCTTATAAAGCCCTGCCATCAGGTTGGGGTTTCTTAGTTCCCGGAGGAAATCTGAGTGCTGAGACAGCTCAACATTCAGGCCTGCCCTGCCCATACCTCTGCCTCTCACTAATGATAAGAGCACCATTGCAGCAGCTCTGATGCTGCAGAGAATCCATCCCAGACGGAGATCTCTGATAGAGTATTTCGTGTCTATACAATGACTCCCCAGGAAGGGATAAATAAGATTTTCCTCAAAACTGTTGGATGATCAGAGAAATGCATGCACGTGAGTGCACATTTATAAAGTGAAAAAGTGCTACACAACAAACTCTTTTTTAAAATCTAAAAAAATAAAATAAAAAAATTGGGGAGCCTGACCTGTGATGGTGCAGTGGATATAGTGTTGACCTGGAATGCTGAGGTCATGGGTTCGAAACTCTGGACTTACCTGGTCAAGGCACATATGGGAGTTGATGCTTCCTTCTCTCTCCCTTCTCTCTAAAATGAATAAATAAAGTCTTTTAAAAAATTGGGGAGCCCTGGCTGGTTAGCTCAGTTGGTTAGAGCATCATCTGGATATACCAAGGTTGTAGGGTCAAACCCTGGTCAGGGCATGAAAAAGAAACAACCAATGAATGCACAAATCAGTGGAATAACAAACTGATGTTTTCCTCTCTCCAACTCTTTCCCTTCTTCTTTCTCTAAAGTCAATAAATTTTTTTAAAAATTGCTTTGTTTTGAAAAAGCAGCACATGCACAAGGGGAAAATTTTAAATAGCGACAAAGAGAATGCAGTGAAATGAAGCCCTCCCTTTCATGGGTGACTGAGTTCTCTCCTCCACAAAGGAAACCATCTAGATCATCTTCTTGGCACTTACCTTTCAGAGATAACCTTTATATAGACGAGCACATATGTGAGTATATTTGCTATTTTTTACCCCAGTAGTAGAATCCATTGCACTGCATCTTGCTTTTTTTAAAAAAAAAAACTTTTTTATTTCGGAGAGAGAAACATTGATCTGTTTCTGTAGGTGTCCTGACTGTGGATGGAACCAGAACCTTTGCGTATTGGGACAACGCTCTAACAAACAAACCGAGCTATCTGGCCAGAGTGAATAAACTCTGAGTCTTGCTTTTTTTCACTTAATATATTTCAGAGATTATTTTACATCATACATATAACTCTGCCTCATTCTTGGCATAGTTTTCAACTCTAAGGCTGTACCAAAATGTATTCAATTAGTCTCCTACTAATGGACATTCAGATTGTTTTCCAAACCATGATACAATGAATAACTTCCTTCAATTGTTTTTTCATACATGTGGAATACTGTGGTAAAAATACTCTGAAAGAGGGAATTTCTGTATCAGAGGAGTTGGATTTTAGACGTTCACTGATAAGGCCAGTACACTGTAGTAGAACACTGCCTAGACTCAAGTGATGGCTCACTCACTTATTAGTTGGATGAACTTAGACAAGTCCCTTAATCACTCTGTGCCACATAGCGATGCTGTGGAAATTCAATGAGTTAATATACAAAAACTGCTTAGGGTGCCTTAGTATTTCCATCACACTGAAAGGATCCCTACAGTCCGTTTACAATCAATCCCGGCCTGTTCCCACTCCTGGCCTCAAATCCGCCTAATAAGCGTATTTTATTGAGATGACTTTACAGACTCCAGATAACTCTTAAAAGGAACCCAGGGCTGGATTCCTAATGAATATGAATATGGGCATATATGTATGTTTTATCAGTGTGCCCATTATGTACTGGTTTGGTCTGTACCTGAGGAATTCACTTAACCACTGAACAAAAACAGTTGCTGCCCTACGTGGAGTTTATCTAAATAAGGGCAAAAGCGGTAAGCGGGTGCCTCTAAACACGGAATGTGAGCATCTGTGTAGGGGTGGGGGGAGCACAAACCATGTGCCAGGATGTGATGAGTAATGTGTACCCAACACAGTACCAGTCAGTGTCGTGTGCGCCTGCGCAGCTTCGCGAGCGCCTAGAAACCAGTAACTGAACCCCCACTCCCCAACCCCGCTCGAGACCTGTCGGTTCTGTTGTTGGGGAGCCGCCGTCTCAGACCTGAGAGTCCACTCGTGACACCCAGCGAACCCAGGCCTGGTAGGTAACCCCCATCCCGTCGCTTTCTCGACTCAGAGTTCGCAAGGAGCACAAAGATGGTCAGGTTACGTGCCAGGATGCTTACGACAGCGCCCCTCTGCCATAGCCACACCCCTTTAGTTTACTAGGCCCCGTCTCCTTGGTCGGGGAAGGACTTAGTTACGCCCCTTTGGGTGGCGTCATCATCCACGTCCTACGTTTCTACGTGTCTCGTTCCTAAAAGCGGAAGTTACGCTAGGACTCGATAACGAAGCAACAGACCCGAAAAGATAATAGGCGGCTTGAGGAAAAGGGGGCGGGCAGGCGGCATTGGAAGGCACCGGAAGTGGTCGTGTGGGGCAGGGGTGGGAGACGGTCTGGCCAGCCAGTTCATTTGGCTGCAGCTGGCCTCCCGGGGGAGGCGCATATTCGCTCTTCTCCGAAAGTCTGGCCCAGTCTCTCCGATTCGGTCAACATGGATTTCAGGAAAATTCTCCTGATAGCTTCTAAAGGACAAGGAGTTAGCAACGTACCGGTAAGTAGCCGCTTTGACGCCTCTGTAGGATTCTCATCTTCCAAGTTCGGAATGTGTATTGATTGGTGGAACTTTCTCAGGCATCCGGCTCTCGCCTCCGAGAGAGGAAGGACCTGAACACCTTTATTTACTTTTCTTGGGCATGCACTTACAGGAACTCGGGGTGAAGAGGGGGTTGAGACGAGGCGGGAGCCTTCCAGGGAATGGGTTTTGCTAATTCATTTACCCCTGCAATAAGGACTTTGCGGTTTGGGTGTTTTAGAGTTGCGTGAGACCTGGTGAGTGGAGTCGTGCCTGGCACACAGTGGAATCGAGCGCTAGCAGTTTGTGGCTACGGCATAAAGTTATGCCCAAGGATTGGGAGAAAGCATTGGGAGTTTAGGGGTTTTAGAGACATGGCCTGATATCCTTTTGGCTGATTTCCCGCCGATTTTTGTATTGAACATTTGGTGATTTCCCGAACAAGTTCCCGGATTTTTAGCCTCACCCACTTAACAAACAAGGTGATTAAATTATCGTCTCCCAAGGATCACTTTTTGTATTGGGAAGAGATATTGAGCGAATTCCACGAAATCTTTGGCTAACAGCATGGGTGAGTTACTTGTGGCCTTCTTGATTTGTCTTTGTTTGAAATCTAGGTCCCATTTGTCCAGAAATGTTTGCCAATTCGCTACTATTCACAGAGGTTTTGTAAGACTTTTAAAATCAAAATGCTGAAGTGATGGAGAGTGCCTGGTTTGCGGAGTTGTAGCTGTTTTGCATAAACCAGTCATTTCTGGATCCTCAGATGGTACCCACAGGACAGCTGTAAACCGATAAATTGCATTGTGATACCTGCGGTTTGAGCACTGAGATGTAGAACTCAGCTCTCTGTTAAAATCGATTCAGCTGCAATTTATTGCGTTCTCACTGTAGTCTGCATTTCCTAGAATTTTGTATATTGCAACGTTATTTTCTCTCCTGAGCTTTTCTTGTATGATACCGGCCCATACTTTTACCTTTTTGAAAACATTGATCTGAAGATAGTAAAATAACTAGTAAATAAAACTGATACAGATTTATTATCTGTCTAGCCATCTCCATCCCAAGTACTCTTAATCATTCCCTTAAGCCATGAGTCATAAGCTGTGCAGGTTGAAGTGCTGGGCTTAAAAGCCTTTGAAACCTTGGAACAACAGAATTATTCCTGCATCTGTACATTTTCTAGACAAGACAATTATTGAACCTGGTAATATTGGACCTTTGCATTAGGTCCATTCTAGATCTTCCTGAATTTCAGTGGAGGTCAAAAATAGATAATACTAACTTTGATGCCCAGGAATATTCTGTGGAACAATTAAAGAGTTGGTCATTTCTTGTTCCAAAAATCAAAAGCTTTTGGGGGAAAAGAAGATATTCCTAGAGCAGAAGCAGATTTCAAAATATTTATATTATTTCAGAATATATACATTATCTATTGATCTGTCTATGATTGGAATAACAAAGATTGAAAACAGAAAGAAAAACTCGTAAATGGTGAGGTCATTTAAAATTTAATAGATGACCAATTAAAAACTAAAAATTATTAAAAATTTTACTAGATGAATAAAGGAATACATGTTATGAAAGCATGCTTTTCCCCACCAAAATATAAAAAAGCTAGTAAGCCTAGAAGTTGATTTAGTTACCATTATAACCTTTATCATTTTACAACACATGAAAGTACTTCACAAAAGAAACTGTTGAGGAACAGAACAAAACTTTAAATTTAATCCATGATCTTGCTTCAGCTTTATTCATTAATTATTCTAAGTTTTTTTCTTCATCAGCTCAAAGTCAAGCCTTTTAGAGCAGTGGTCCCCAACATTTTTTGGGCCACGGACCAGTTTAATGTCAGAAAATATTTTCACGGACCTGCCTTTAGGGTGGGACGGATAAATGCACAAAATAAAATTATGTGACCAGCGTAAAAACTGTGGTATTTTTAAATATTATTGTCGAATTTACGAAACAGGCATCAAGATGAGTCTTAGACGGATGTAACAGAGGGAATCTGGTCATTTTTTAAAAATAAAACATCGTTTAGACTTAGATATAAATAAAACAAATAAAGTCAACTGGAGAGACACATTCTTAAAGATAGATATATATATAGGACTCTTGTAAAAAGTATTGAATGTTGACACATATCAATATGCCCACCCCTAACAATATTTTGCCATATTCATATTTTTTAAAAGAAATAAAACCTAATTGGTATGACTGGAGAGTCTCCCGCATCCTGTTTCCTGTTTTTTGAATTATAACATATGACATAGTATAACACAAATTCTTACAAAATACGTGTCCTTATAAATCACCACCCAAATCAAGAAATAACACTTCAAGCCACATACACACACCGTGCTTGACATAAACTTCATTGTTGGTGTTCTGAGAACCACAGTCTCAGTAACTGGCAGTGATAGTGGCATCTCTCTCTAGTGCATGGTTCATTTTTCCATTTTAGTCATCTTCTTCCCCACCTCCGTTTGGATCCTGACAGACCTGATGTTCAGATTTAGTCTTCATAGTTCCTATGTCAGACTGTTGCTACAGAACAATACTAGTAGTGTTGATTAGAGTTAATTAAATCCAAGGGAGGCGAAAGTCTAAAACACCTGTACAGCCACTTTGAACTCTTTGCAGGGCTTTATTTTTAAGAGATGTCTTGTATCTAGCTTGAGAAGCAATGAACATTTCCCTAATGGGACATCTTTCTTTTTTCTGTTCTTTTTTTTTTTTTTACAAGAAGTAGTTATTTCTGTAATGTTTTAGTTAAAACAAAGAAAGCATTGCATCATGCCTAGGAATGTTAAGCACACTGTATTTCCCAGTGGAAAACTAAGTACAGAGTAACCAGCTGATCAAGGTGATGTAACCAGTCATTGTCATTAGCTCTGTTTATATTTATATTTAAAGGAGAAAAGATAATTTTGGTAACCTTGTACTTAAGCTTTTTTTCCCTGCCTTCCTCGAGCAAAACAAAGCAGTTGTCACCCTGACTTGGTATCTCAGTTGGTTAGAGCGTCATCCTGATATGCCAACGTTGCAGGTTCAATCCTTGGTCAGAGCACATACAAGAATCAACCAATGAATGCATAAATAAGTTGAACAGCAAAACAATCTCTCTCTCCTTTTCCACCCCCCCACCTTCCTCTCTCCCCCTCTATCTCCCTCCCTCCTTCTCTCCCTCCCTCTAAAATCAATAAATAAAATTTTAAATTTATTTAAAGAAGAAACAAAGCAGTTGTCTTGTTTTGATAGAATAGTAGAGCTTAGAATACTGATTCTTCTAGATTTCAAGTAGTTATAATTAATGGTTTGTAGTGCATAAGACAAGTTACACGGTCTTTCTCACAGTGAGACTAAAAATCATCCTAGACAAGATGCCCTAACTCTAATGTGACCCTCCAACCCAAAATTAAAGAGGAATCCTTCATGTGATCCCAGATACATAGGATTTGGGAGGCTATGGTCCCTTAAAGAGAAAGGGCCCCTTAATTAAAAATGAAGCCCAGGAACTTTAACTGGGATGGCAGTTACAGATGTCTTCAGGGGCCAGATAAATATTGTAAATTCTTCAAGTAGTCTGGATATAAAATGATAGGTGCCAGAGTACCATGTGTTCCAGAGAAACCTACCCTTTATTACAGCAGTTACATTTTCTTTTAAAGAACAGTATGGGCTGACAAAAGTGTTTCTACAGGCAATCACTTTGTAACCCTTGATCTATAACCAATTGTAACTGAATTCTTCCCCAGTCTCGGATCTGAAGATGACTTTTCCAGTGCCTAGTGCAACTTTGGATTTCTAGCCTAGATCAGTGTATCTTAACCAGTATTTTAGGGAGAGGGTCTTTTAGAAACTACTGCCCCCACAGAGATTGTTATTTCTCTTTACTCATAATTACTTAGACAATCTCTTTCTCAATAATAGCAATAAATATTTATAGTGTTTACTCTGTGCCAGGCACTGTTCTAAGCACTTTGTATACATATTAATTAATTTAATCACTGGTCCTGACCAGTTGGCTCAATGGTAGAGTGTGGGCCAGCATGTGGGTGTCCCAGGTTCAATTTCTGGTCAGGGCACATAGGAGAAGCACCCATCTGCTTTTCTCCCCC
Organism: Saccopteryx leptura; assembly: GCF_036850995.1. Lineage (NCBI taxonomy): Eukaryota > Metazoa > Chordata > Mammalia > Chiroptera > Emballonuridae > Saccopteryx > Saccopteryx leptura. The sequence goes on from NC_089503.1 coordinate 41,298,084, forward strand.
CCTCCCCCCCCATCTCTCTCTTTCTCTTTCTCCCCCCCTCTCTCTTTTTCTTTCTTCCCTCCCTCCCTCTCTCTGCCCCTCCCTCCTTCCCTCGCCCCCTTCCCCCCCCAGCCATGGATGGATTGGAGCCAACTGGCCCTGGGTCTTGAGGATGGCTCCATGGCCTCTGCCTCAGGCCTAAGAAGAGCTCAGTTGCTGAGCAACGGAGCAACACCTCAGAGCATTGGACCCTAGTGGGCTTGCTTTGCTTGGTGGATTCCAGTCTGCTCAGTGGATCCCATTTGGTTGGGGCACATGCAGGAGTCTGTCCCTCTGCCTTCCCTCCTCTCGCTGAATTAAAAAATAAAAAATTTATCATTAAATAACCATATAAAGAAAGATGGGGAAACAGGCTGAGAGAGATGAAGAAGCTTCCTCGGAGTCATTCTGCTAATAAGTGACAGGGCTAGTAATGGCAGAGCAGAGTCTGTGTTAAATGAGGAGAGTGTATTAGATATGTGGTGGTAAAGAAGCTTGTCCTTTACGCAAGCCTGAACCACTGGGCCCATCCAGCATCCTATCTCCAACTCTAAGCTAAAATGTAGCCTTTAGCAGTAACCCTCTTGGTTTTATTTATGACACTTCTCAATGTAAAGTCTGATGGGAAAGATATTTAAAGGCCAAATCAACAGCATTGAAACTGGTGGATAGAGAAATTTTTGGCCTGTTAGGAAGAATGCCAGTGTGGTTAACAGAAATAAAGTCTGAGGGTGAGGGAAGGTAAGAGAAAGTTCAATGGTAGACCTGTTTGAGGTAATGGCACTGTCCAAGAAGCAGGTGGGAATTAGGGAATGCTGTTAAGATCAAGGTTAGAGCTAGAGATGAAAGTGTTAAAATTAAGTTAGAAGTGAGGCATGTTATAGTGGGAACACTTTGCACCTGCATCAGACCTAGATTCTAATTCTGAGTCTGTCTGCTACAAACTGGAAATACATAGTTGTTCTTCCTGTGGCATTCCTAAATAGAGGTTGGTCTAGAGCAGGGGTAGTCAATCTTTTTATACCTACCGCCCACTTTTGTATCTCTGTTAGTAGTAAAATTTTCTAACCGCTCACTGGTTCCATAGTAATGGTGATTTATAAAGTAGGGAAGTAACTTTACTTTATAAAATTTATAAAGCAGAGTTACAGCAGGTTAAAGCATATAATAATAATTACTTACCAAGTACTTTATGTCGGATTTTCGCTAAGTTTGGCAGAATAAATCTTTATAAAACAACTTACTATAGTTAAATCTATCTTTATTTATACTTTGGTTGCTCCGCTACTGCCCACCATGAAAGCTGGAATGCCCCCCTAGTGGGCGGTAGGGACCAGGTTGACTACCACTGGTCTAGAGTCTCTGAAGTACCTGTCTGATGATGCATTTTGTAATCAGGTATATTATAAACCTAGTAATAGTAAAATTTACATTTAATGCAATAGCAATTCTGAATAGCAAGCTTTTTGGTTATTTTTACCCTCTTCTACTCAGCTAAGCAAGCTGATGTAAACCATTGGTTTTCCAAGCCTGCATTCATTCCATGACTGTGATGTTTTGAGATTTTAGAAATTATCTCCTGAGTAAAGAATAGCTTCAAGCGGTGATTGACTATTAATTCCAACATAACATATTTGGTGAACACATATTTCCAGACTGAAAGCTCTTTACTTTCTTAATATTACCGTGATGATACAGGTTCAGTGCAAGGAACACATGTTTTAAAGTGGCTTAATGTCTTCTAGGTCTTTTGGCTTTAGAATTATAAATCTTGGCAAAGTCACTGATACTGTATTTAAATGGCATAAGCTTCACAGTTGTGAATCATTCATTGGGGTCCAGCAGAATGACTGAGTTGGGTAACAGTATAATAAAATGGATATACTTAGGGTGAAAGAAACTCTTGTCCAGCTGCTTTTCATGAAGCTGAAACAATGAAGCAGCCTGGTGCCTTGAATCAGATTCATAATTGGTGGGTGCATCTTGATGTGCTGCTGCTAGAGCTAAATGTGACCATCTGATGCAGGGAAAGTGCCAGATAGTTCTGCCTTCTAAACAGGACATAATGTAATCCCAGCCTGAGATTTTCTTCAACATTTTTATTGGGATATAATTCACATTCCATAAAACCTACTGATTTAATGTGTATAATTAATTGGTTTTTAGTATATTCACAGAGTTGTGCAACCATCACCAATATCTGATTCCAGCACATTTTCATCTTCTGCAAAAATAATCCCTTCTCTTTTATCAGTCATTTCCCACCCATCCCCTTCTCTCAGTCCTGGTAACCACAAATCTACTTTCTGTCTCTATGGGTTTGCCAATTCTGGACATTTCATATAAAGTCATATATCCAGTGTAGCATTACATAGTGAAAGGTATCATAAAATAAGGTAAAATATATATGCCATAAATAAATGGTTATATAGATGGTGATTTATATAAGATTAAAATTTTTTTTTAATTTATTGATTTTAGAGAGAGAGAGAAATATCAACTTGTTGTTCCACTTACTTATGCATTCATTGGTTGATTCTTGTATGTGCCCTGACCAGGGATCGAAACTGCAACCTTGGCATTTAGGGACAATGCTCTAACCAACTTTGCTACCTGGCCAGGGCTCATTTTAATTCTTTCAGAGTAAAAACAGTATCCTAGAATTTTTAAAATGAGAATTATATAAGTAAATTTATTTATTTATTTATTTTTGTATTTTTCTGAAGTTGGAAACGGGGAGGCAGTCAGACAGTTTCCCGCACGCCCACCAGGGGGTGATGCTCTGCCCATCTGGGGCGCAGCTCTATTGCAACCAGAGCCATTCTAGCACCTGAGGCAGGGGCCATACAGCCATCCTCAGCGCCCCAGCCAACTTTGCTCCAATGGAGCCTTGGCTGCGGGAGGGGAAGAGAGAGACAGAGGAAGGAGAGGGGGAGGGGTGGAGAAGCAGATGGGCACTTCTCCTGTGTGCCCTGGCAGGGAATCAAACCCAGGACTCCTGCACGCCAGGCCGAAGCTCTACCACTGAGCAAACCGGCCAGGGCTTATATAAGTAAATTTAAATGGTTGTAAATGATTATATTCTGTAGTTACTGATGACCTTTCTATTAATTTACATAAAGTGTGGAAGTTGTCTACTCAAAAACCTTTGAAAGAAAAAAGTGGAATTATACAATATGTGGCTGTGGTGGTCTGTTTTATGCTAGCTTTCGGCATTCTATTCTGAGTGAATCTGAGTTGCTGAACCCCCTCTTTATTTCTTCCTTGTGCTCTGCCTTTCCTGTGTTTATGTTCCTAATTTGTGTTTCCTACAGTGCAGTACATATAGCTCTGGCTACAATGATTTTAGGTGATGCACAAATTCTTTTTATTTTAATGGTTATTTTTTAAATAGTTATGTATTTTACTCTGGCCAGATAGCTTCCTTCATTAGAGCATCGTCCTGAGCTCAGAGGTTGCCAGTTGGGTCTCCAGTCAGGACATATACAGGAACAGATCTATATCCCTCCCTCTCTCCTCCCCTCTCATCCCCTCTCCCCCCCTCCTTCCCCTCTCTCCCTCTCTCCTCTCCTCCTCTCTCCTCCCTCCTCTCTCTCTCTCTTCCCCTCTCTCTCTCTTCCCCTCTCTCTCTCTCCCTCTCTCCTCTCCTCTCCTCTCCTCTCCTCTCCTCTCCTCTCCTCCCCTCTCCCTCCTCCTCCTCCCCTCTCTCCTTCCCTTTTCTCTCTCTCCTCCCTACCCTCTCTTTCCTCCCCCTCTCCTCTCTCCTCTCTCTAAAAATAAATAAAAATAAATAAATAGTCATATATTTTGGTATGATTTGGGAAAATATTAACGGGCCTTCTAAGCCAGTCATTTCATAGATATTACTTGAGGGCAAAGCTGTAATATAGTAAGTCATGGTGTTGGGTCTACATATTTTCTTTAAATTAATAAGGAATAATGCAGGTGGTATACTTGAAGGAGAAAAATCATGAAAGTGGTATGCAAATGACTGAAGCATGGTAAACACTGTGTTAAACTGTGCCCATTGACATGGTTGTTTTCTCTTTGGATGCCTGTATTCAGTCAAGTGTAGCTTTTCTATCAGTCATAATCCCATTACCTATTTCTTCAAGTCCCGAGTTGGAAAGAAAGATGTCTATCTTGAAATCAAGTTAGGTACTGGTCATTGCTGTAATTTCTAGATAACAAACCAATCCTATTTTAAATAGTTAACACTAACGTGTATATTGGCAATTTTTCCGTGGGAAACACTGCATAAGCTTTGATTTGGCAGGTGAATCTGTCCTCCAGGGACAGGGAGGTCTTAAGTCCTGGCAAGAAAAATCCACCCTTCCTCTTCTTGAGGTGGAGTGTGTGCACCTCTGCCTATGAATTGTGTATGCTATGTGCAACTTGATTCCTATTCATGGTGGCCCTTCCATTATGAAAATGAGCTTCTTATCTGTTTGAGGTTCTTGAAAACCAGGACAATTTTATATACCTAGTTAGGAAGCAGTATGCTCCTTTTCTCCTTTAAGTATTGGACCCTGTTCCCTATGGAAAGGTTCTACAACTAAGTTTACAGCGATACGAATTTTTTTTAGGATCTCATTATGACTTGGTCAGGGAGACTAGGAAAGCATCTGGATACTCTGTTGGGATTTCTTTCTGTCAGGGATGTGTCAGTTCTCTGCATTATCATGCGGGATTTTCAGGTTGGATTAGGGCCTGCTTCCTGGGCCAGTTGCTTCGTTGGTAGACTGACTTAGCTGGAATTTCCAGCCTTTTTCAAGATGCCTTATATTTGGCAGGCATATAATAATGCATGGAATCTTTGGCTTCCTCCAGGAATTTCGTACATTTTAGGAATCACGTTTTTGGTTCCTACGTAGCTGAATTTCTTCTCAGAGATTGGTTTCTTTTTTATCTAGCACAACAGGTTCAGTGGGTATGAATGTCATCTTCCTAGTAAGACAGAGGGAGAGCACTTTCAAAGTCTTATTTCCTAGCCCATAAATTTAATGTGAGATGGTCCTAGAGATGAATCAGCTCAGTCTGTTATTAGCTGTTTATCATACTTCTGTAATATAATTATAATTACTTATAAAATGGAAATGTTTTTCTTTTCATAGTTCAAATTAACAGTATTTTAGTGTTAGTCATTTCCCGATGCACTTACATAAAAAGGGAAGCCCAGAGAAATACCATCTGTGCCAGGATAATGTTAGCACTTTTGGGTGGTAAGAGTAAAATCTCAGCGTTTCATATATAGTAAGCAAAAAACCTGTAGCCATGAATCCCTACTAGAACCTCAGCTGGAGTAGGTACTCAGGAAAGAACACAGTTGTGAGTAGTAGTTTTTTCTGCTTAATTCTGAAAAAGGCTTAGGCCCTGGCTGGTAGGGTCAGTGGATAGAGCATTGGCCTGGCATGTGGAAGTCCCGAGTTCGATTCCTGGTCAGGGCACACAGGAGAAGCAACCATCTGTTTCTCTTTGCCTTCCTCTCCCCCTTCTCTCTTTCTTTCTCTCTCACAACCAGTGGCTCGATTGGTTTGAGCCACGGCCTGGGCACTGAGGATAGCTTGGTTGGTCCAACTGGTGGCCTTAGGCACTAAAAATAGCTTGGTTGATTTGAGCATCAGCCTTTTGGTGGGGGTTGCAGGTGGATCCTGATTGGGGTGCATGCAGGAGCCTGTCTCTCAATCTCTTCTCCTCTTACTTTGAAAAAAAAAAAAATCTGAAGAAGGCTAATTTTTTTTAAATCAGAATTTTAAAACAATCTGTTCTAAGTGGTGACCTTTTTTTTTTTTTCTACGTCCCCCAGTCCAGGTACCTTTCTGGGATAATAGTCTGAAAATAGTGTTTCTCTGAAATTTTCATTTATTCATTATTTGGTATGTTAGAAATTCTGCACATAAAAATAATCATATTTAGTCTGAAATTTTATGGTTAAGCTTTAGTGTGGGTTATGTGAGCTCTCATTATTCAGAGTAGGATTTTCTTCAACATTTAAACTTCTCTATTGCCTGGCACACCATAGCTTACTCCTAATAGACAATATATTTTAAAGTTGAATTGCTTATAACTTTTGCTCCTTTTTGTTTGTTTTGTTTTGTTTTAGAAAAGGTATAGTTTGGCAGTGGGTCCTCCCAAAAAAGACCCAAAAGTTAAGGGTGTCCAATCAGCAGCCGTACAAGCTTTTCTCAGAAGAAAAGAGGAGGAGCTCAGGAAAAAAGGTACAATTTTCTATACCCTTATTCTGAATTTTAAAGTCTTCCACCTTAAAAAACTAGCTTGTCTTTAACCAGTGGATGTTTGTAATAACATAACAGGCTAAGATTTGTTGCATATGTGTATGAGTCAACTGTATTTATAGCATTACATATCTCCATATATTGGTCATTTGCATGGATGTTCTATTTTATTCCCTCTTAAATAAAACCTTTTAGGGATAGTGACTATATCTTCTAATTGGCCATAGTATAGTCCCCAATAAGAACTCCATTCTTGCCTGACCAGGCAGTGGTGCAGTGGATAGAGTGTCTGACTGGGACGCGGAGGTCCCAGGTTTGAAACCCCAACGTCGCCAGCTTGAGTGCAGGTTCATCCAGCTTGAGTGTGGGATCATAGACATGACCCCATGGTTGCTGGCTTAAAGCCCAAGGTCTCTGGCTTGAGCAAGGGGGTCACTCTGCTCTGCTGTAGCCCCCCAGTCAGTGCACATATGAGAAAGAATCAGTGAACAATGAAGGAGCCGCAACGAAGAATTGATGCTTCTCATCTCTTTCCCTTCCTGCCTGCCTGTCTCTATTGGTCCCTCTGTCTCTCTCTCTCTGTCTCTGTCATTAAAAAAAGAAAAGAACTCCATTCTTTGACCTTGGTTCTGAATCTGCTTCTAACCTATTTTGTATTTGTTTTATTATTATCATTATTAAAATGCTGTCTAGAAGATTAAAATAGAGGCAATTTTTGAAAACTGATAAACTAAAAAAGTTCTGTATTCCCCATGTATAAGACGGACACTTATTCAAAAAAATTTGGGGTCTAAAAACCGGATGCATCTTATACAGTGATTGTAGTTTTTCTTACATTTCCCGCTTTTTTGAGCTTGTTTTTGTGCTCATTGTTGAAGACAGTGATGCATCATCAGACACTGATGAGGACAAGCTAATGGATGGGAGTTTAGACAGTGATGAGGAGTTGTATGAATTTTATGATGAATAAAACTTAAGTTTAATAACTTTATGTAAGGCCTTGGCTGGTCAGCCTGGCGTGTGGAAGTCCTGGGTTTGATTCCTGGCTAGGGCACCCAGGAGAAGTGCCCATCTGCTTCTCTACCCTTCCCCCTCTCCTTCCTCTCTGTCTCTCTTCCCCTCCCACAGCCAAGGCTCCATTGGAGCAAATTTGGCCCGGGCGCTGAGGCTGGCTCTATGGCCTCCACCTCAGGTGCTAGAATGGCTTCAGTTGCAGAGGAGCAACACCCCAGAGGGGCTGAGCATCGCCCCTAGTGGGCTTGCTGGGTGGATCCCGGTAAGGCACATGTAGGAGTCTGTGTGACTGCCCCCCTTGCTTCTTTCTCACTTTGGAAAAATACAAAAAAAAAAAAAAAGATTAAAAAAATAAATAAATAACTTTATATAATATCCCCCCCCCCCCATTTCAGGCCCCCAAATTAAGGTGCGTCTTATACATGAGGAAATACGGACTAAAAAGTAATTTTACTTAGATGACAAGGAAACTGATTCAGTAAATATAAGTATTCATTGATTCATAATAACAACTGCTAAGTGGGTACTCATGTTCCCTTAACTTGGTATGTGTATTTGGTATGAACTATTTTCTACATTTAAAGCCAAAAGACGGCCCTGGCTGGTTGGCTCAGCGGTAGAGCGTCAGCCTGGCGTGCGGGGAACCCGGGTTCGATTCCCGGCCAGGGCACACAGGAGAAGCACCCATTTGCTTCTCCACCCCCCCCCTTCCTCTCTGTCTCTCTCTTCCCCTCTCGCAGCCAAGGCTCCATTGGAGCAAAGATGGCCCGGGCACTGGGGATGGCTCCTTGGCCTCTGCCCCAGGCGCTAGAGTGGCTCTGGTCACGGCAGAGCGACGCCCCGGAGGGGCAGAGCATCACCCCCTGGTGGGCAGAGCGTTGCCCCTGGTGGGCGTGCCGGGTGGATCCTGGTCTGGCACATGTGGGAGTCTGTCTGACTGTCTCTCCCCGTTTCCAGAAAAATACAAAAAAAAAAAAAAAAAAGCCAAAAGACAAGCGTTGGCTGGTAGACTCAGAGGTGGAGTGTTGATCCGGCATGTGGAAGTCCCGGGTTTGGTTTCCAGTCCGGGCACACAGGACAGCGCCCATCTGCTTCCCCACCCTTCCCCCTCTCCTTTCTTTCTATCTCTTTCTTCCCCTCCTGCTGCCAAGACTCCATTGGAGCAAAGTTGGCCCGGGCACTGAGGATGGCTCTATGGCCTCTGCCTCAGGCGCTAGAATAGCTCTGATTGCAACAGAGCAACGCCCCAGATGGGCAGAGCATTGCCCCCTGGTGGGCATGCCAGATGGATCCCGGTCAGGTACATGCGGGAGTCTGTCTGACTGCCTCCCCGCTTCTAACTTCAGAAAAATACAAAAAAACAAAATAAAAAAAGCCAAATCTCTCCCTTGCTTAGGTATATAGGAAAAGAAAAACCCATATGTGACCCACTCATTATGTTAAGATGACTCAATTGATACTTACTAAAATGAGTTCCTCATTTGATTCCTAAATGGTCAAACTATTGTTTCAAACTACATTTACTTGTGTTTTGGCCTGGTTTCAGATGAACATACTGTTATCTTCAGACTTGGAAATAAGTTCTTTTTGTCTCTTTTAGCCTTGGAAGAGAAAAGGAGAAAAGAAGAACTAGTGAAAAAGCGAATCGAGCTAAAACATGACAAGAAAGCAAGAGCTATGGCCAAGAGGACAAAGGATAATTTCCATGGTTACAATGGGATTCCTATTGAGGAAAAGTCAAAGAAGAAACAGGGAATGGAAAGCTGCACTAGTCAGGGAAGAGACCAAGAATGTGAGATGGAAGAGGATGAATTCTTAGAATACACTCAAGCAGCATCAGAGCAGGAGTATGAGGAAGAGCAAGAACCTCCCAAAGTTGAAAGCAAACCAAAGGTCCCCCTTAAAAGTGCCCCACCAGTCATGAATTTCACTGATCTTCTCAGGCTGGCTGAGAAGAAGCAGTATGAACCAGTGGAAATCAAGGTAGTGAAGAAAGTAGAAGAGCGGCCTATGACTGCACAAGAACTTAAGGAACGAGAATTTCTTGAACGAAGTCGTAGGAAAAGGAAACTTGAGGAAGATGCAAGGCTACCTCCAAACAAAAAGGCATCCTCTCAGAAAGAAAGTATGGGAACAAAACTTAGCAAAGGCTCTGGGGACAAGCATCCTTTTTCCAAGGGTACCCACCTTCCTCATGCTGAGAAGAAATCCAGACCCAGCACAGCTAATGAAAAACACTTAGGTTTGTCCTCATCCAAATCCATGACAGGAGAGAGGAGCAAAGTAGGATCTGGTCATTGCTTCCAGCCTTCACTTCGTGACGACCATGACAGACCTGTTTTCAATGGGGCTGGAAAGACCCATTCGAGCATCTCTTCACCAAGCATCCCAAAGACTTCTGCTAAAGGGACTCAGAAATCTGTTACTGAGCACAAAGCCAAAAAATCTCCTCTCCATCCTAGCCACTCCAGGCCTGGGTCCACGGTCGCTCCACATCACAAGGCTAAGAGTCCAGGTGTTAGGCAGCCAAGCAGCAGCTCCAGCTCAGCCCCTGGGCGGCCCAGCCCAGGGACTGTGCATCCTATAGTTAGTTCTGGCCCTATACCCAGGCACCAGAGTGGCAGCTCCAGCTCAAGACCTGAGCGATCAGTCAGTGGGACCAAAAGGCCAGTCAGTGACTTAAATCCTTCTGGACGGACAGTCAGCAGTACAAGTGGCCCTGGACGACCCATCAGTGGCTCAGGTGGTTCTGGAAGATCAGTGGGCAGCTCTGGTGCCCCTGGGCGGCCTGTGAACAGTCCACATGACCTTCGACGACCAGTGAGTGGCTCAGAGCCCCCTGGGCGGTCAGGCAGTGGCCCAGGTCGATCAGTAAGTAGCTCAGTTCCAGCTGGGCGGACTGTTAGTAGTTCAGGCCCTGGAAGACCGGCGAGCAGCTTGGGACCTGGGCGAATGGTTGGTAGCTCAGGTGCCCCACTGAAGCCCAAGTGCACTGTTGTCTCAGAAACAATTTCTTCCAAGAATATCATTAGCCGGCCCATCAATGGACAAATGAATGGAACGAAGCCCTCCTTATCTGGCTACAGATCTGCCCAAGGTAAAATTGTACTTCACCCTGAGAGTATGTACATATTTATTCTAGGAAATTGGAACACGTGCTTTGTTTTATATAACCAGTTATATGTTCCTTTTGATAGAATCCTGTTTTGTCTGTCCTCTGCCTGAGAGTTCCTTTAGTGATCATGGCTTGGAAAAGTCTTTACAAGGAGACTCTCTAGGGCCCTCCGTGTTTATCCCTGTAATGTCTCTATGTTTAATAAACCTAGCTGTGTGATTTGTAACACAGAGTGAGTGTATATGCCTTATGTGGTCCAATAAATGAATTCACCTTTTCATGAGGACTAAAGAGACCTATCTTGAAGGATTGAAGTATATTTACAAGCTTGAAACTTTTTGGTGCTTATTTATTCATCAGATATTTGTTAAGTACCAGTGTGTGCCAGGAACTGTTTTAGACTGCCCTTGTGTTCCTGCTCCTTATAGTGGGCCACAATAAGCTCCTACCTACTAATCCTTTAGGAATCTACTGACGTAAGGTATGGAATCATTGGTGGCACCTTCTTGCTGATATTAATATGCATTTGTTAAAGCACTTGGTAGGCACCATGGAGAATATAAAAAGAAAAAATTCCCATGCCTGCTTTTAACTTTCTAATTCATTAAGAATGTTGGTTCTCAACCAAGGATGATTTTGATCTCCAGTGAACATTTGGCAATGCCTGGAGACATTTTTGATTGACACAATGTCAGTCAATGGGGCAAAGGGATGTTACTAGCTAGCATCCACTAGATAAAGGGCAGGAATGCTGCTATTCTACATTGCACAGGACAGCCTCCTCTTAGCAAAGAATTATCTGGCCCAAAATGTCAGTAATGTCAAAGTTGAGAAGAAGCTCTGAGCTAATGAGACAAGCCATGCATATTAAAAATTTTAGAAGAACAAAAGGAATATCTGTAATCAAGGATTAAAAAGCAGTTTTTGCCAGATGCTGGTCTAGTGATCAATGCCAGTCTTTTGTAAAAACTTCAATCAGTCTTTGGGGAATATGACAGAAATAAGGATAATGTAGTGCTTTATTCCTAAAGTCAGACTTGACTCTGTTTGAACAATTATCCATAATTCTGAGAATCCTTCCTCCTTTGTTGTACTTTTAAAAAATTTAGTAAAATTATGGTGCTAATAGATGGCAGGTTGTTACCTTTGGTGTCTTTTCTTTGCAAAATTAAAAGTTAGTGACCCAATAGCTATTTGGGTTATTTATTTTTGTTTTGCGAGAGAGACAGAGAAAGGAAAGGAGAGAGATGAAAAGCATCAACTCGTATGTGCGGCACCTTAGTTATTCATTGATTGCTTTCTCATACGTGCCTTGATGGGGGGGGGGGGCGCTCCAGTTGAGCCAGTGACCCTTTGCTCAAGCCAGCAAACTTGGCCTTTAAGCCAACAACCATGAGTCATGTCTGATCCCATGCTCAAGCTAGCTACCCTTCGCTCAGACTAATAATGTCAGGGTTTTGAACCTGGGTCCTCAGCATTCCAGATCGACACTCTATCCACTGCACCACCACCTGGTCAGGTGATCCTATAGCTATTTGTAATGTATTTTTTTTAATGTGAAAGAATCCAGAAGAGGAACTACCATGTTTCCCTGAAAATAAGACAGTGGCCCTGGCCAGTTGGCTCAGTGGTAGAGCGGCGGCCTGGCGTGCAGGAGTTCCGGGTTCGATTCCCGGCCAGGGCACAAAGGAGAAACGCCCATCTGCTTCTCCACCCCCCCCCCTCCTTCCTCTCTGCTTCCTCTCTGTCTCTCTCTTCCCCTCCCGCAGCCGAGGCTCCATTGGAGCAAAAGATGGCCCGGGCGCTGGGGATGGCTCCTTGGCCTCTGCCCCAGGCGCTAGAGTGGCTCTGGTCGCGACAGAGTGACACCCCGGATGGGCAGAGCATTGCCCCCTGGTGGGCGTGCCGGGTGGATCCTGGTCGGTCACATGCGGGAGTCTGTCTGACTGCCTCCCCGTTTCCAGCTTCAGAAAAATACAAAAAAAAAAAGAGAAAATAAGACAGTGTCTTATATTAATTTTTGTTCCTAAAGATGCGCTAGGTCTTATTTTCAGGGGATGTCTTATTTTCCCATGAACAAGAATTTACATTTATTGTTGAACAAAAAATCAACATTTATTAATGTACTGTAGTCATGTCATCACAAACATCAGCATAACCAGCCAAACTCTGAATTCCATCAAGAATTTTTTGTAACTCTATTTTCATGTACAACAATCTACCCTGTTTCCCCCAAAATAAGACAGTGTTTTATATTAATTTTTGCTCCTAAGAAGCGCTAGGTCTTATTTTCAGGGGAGGCCTTATATTTCTAAGCTTGAAAAAAATTGCACTATGTCTTATTTTCGGGGAAACAGGGTACTAAGCTAGAAAATGAAACAGATACTTTTAGTAAGCCCTGGGATATACAGACATTCTATATCAGGGGTCCTCAAACTACGGCCCGTGGGCCGCATGCGGTCCCCTGAGACCATTTATCTGGCCCCTGTCACACTTCTGGAAGGGACACCTCTTTCATTGGTGGTCAGTGAGAGGAGCACAGGATGCATCTGCATCCTGTGCTCCTAGAGTACTGTATGTGGCGGTGCCGTAAAACGCAGCGTCACTCACGTACAGTACTACTTCTAGTGACACGGGTCGCACGCGTCATGGCTCCGGAAGCGCGTCATATTACTTGTTACGGCTAGCAGTGACAAATATGGAACCGGACATTGACCATCTCATTAGCCAAAAGCAGGCCCATAGTTCCCATTGAAATACTGGTCAGTTTGTTGATTTAAATTTACTTGTTCTTTATTTTAAATACTGTATTCCCGTTTTGTTTTTTTACTTTAAAATAAGATATGTGCAGTGTGCATAGGGATTTGTTCATAGTTTTTTTTATAGTCTGGCCCTCCAACGGTCTGAGGGACAGTGAACTGGCCCCCTGTGTAAAAAGTTTGGGGACCCCTGTTCTATACCTTGTGGATACCATGGAGCAGCAGGAATGATGTAGGAATGACTCCTTGCTGTGCAGTGGTTTGCTGTCTCTGGATTTTGAGAATACCATCTTAATGAATTCTCAAAATCTTAGTTTACATAGAACTTTATTGGGACTATTTTAAGTTCTAATGCTCTTATAAATAATGGCTTTTCTATCCTTAGGTCCACAAAGGTTTCCCTTCCCCAGTGGTTACAAAAAGCAGCGAGAATATGAAGAGGAAGAAGATGATGACTATGACTCTGAAATGGAAGATTTCATTGAGGATGAAGGAGAACCTCAGGAAGAAATATCCAAGCACATTCGAGAAATCTTTGGCTATGACCGAAAAAAGTAAGGCCAAAGAAGATTTAGATAAACTTTTTTTTTTTTAATAACTCATGCTAAGCGGGAAAATAAAGATTAATAATGAGGCATTGAATACAATTCTTAATTAAGAATCCTTGTGTGGTTTACATTTACTCCTTTGTCATTTAATATTTAAAAATTAACTCAGATGTGTGTAATTCCTTGCATGAGGGCCAAAAATTTATCCCTTTTAAAAGTTATCTTTAGCCCTGGCCGGTTGGCTCAGCGGTAGAGCGTCGGCCTAGCGTGCGGCGGACCCGGGTTCGATTCCCGGCCAGGGCACACAGGAGAAGCGCCCATTTGCTTCTCCACCCCTCCGCCGCACTTTCCTCTCTGTCTCTCTCTTCCCCTCCCGCAGCCAGGGCTCCATTGGAGCAAAGATGGCCCGGGCGCTGGGGATGGCTCTGTGGCCTCTGCCCCAGGCGCTAGAGTGGCTCTGGTCGCAATATGGCGACACCCAGGATGGGCAGAGCATCGCCCCCTGGTGGGCAGAGCGTCGCCCCTGGTGGGCGTGCCGGGTGGATCCCGGTCGGGCGCATGCGGGAGTCTGTCTGACTGTCTCTCCCCGTTTCCAGCTTCAGAAAAATAAAAAAAAAAAAAAAAAAAAAAAAAAAAAAAGTTATCTTTATAAGACATATAGTTAATATGAATTAAGCAGCATCATGTAGTAGGCATAGATTGGGTTTGTAATCAGAAAGCCACCCACAGAGCATTGTGGAAAGCTGGTCTGATCTAACACCTGCTTTTCTTTGGTGAAAAACCTTTACTACCTGACCTGTGGTGGCGCAGTGGATAAAGCGTCGACCTGGAAATGCTGAGGTCACCGGTTCGAAACCCTGGGCTTGCCTGGTCAAGGCACATATGGGAGATAATGCTTCCAGCTCCTCCCCCCTGTCTCTCTCTCTGTGTCTCTTTTCTCCCTCTCTCTCTCCTCTCTAAAATGAATAAAATAAAAATTAAAAAAAATAAATTAATTAAAAAACAAAAAACAAAACTTTACTACTCAAAAGCATGGTTCCTGAACAGCAGGATGGAACCAACAGCATTGATATCCTCTGGGAACTTGTTGGAAATGCAGGCTCTCAGGCCCCACTTCAGATCTACTTAATCCAAGTTAGCTATATTAAGTTCCCAGGTGATGTGCACAGTACAGTTTGAGAAGCAAACAGCCGAATTTAGTTTCTTTAGAAAATTGAAATTTTTTTTTTTAACAATTTTGTTTTCCTCTTTCCAGATACAAAGATGAAAGTGATTATGCCTTACGTTACATGGAGAGTAGTTGGAAAGAGCAGCAGAAGGAAGAAGCAAAGAGGTAAGCACAAAACTAAGCTTATTTGTGTAGCTATGTCCTAAAGATCTCTCTTCTGTTTGCTACTTCAGTTGCACCATTGGGAGCAGGAGCTTTGGGCCACATAATTCTAAGTTTCTGTCTTGCTTACTTGTTGTAGGGCATTAGACAAATTCCTTAGCCTTTCTGAATCTTGTTGGTACAGTGAGAATGCACTGTTTTTACTGATTGAGGTCTGGTGCAGATGAAGGGAATGTGGACAAGCTGCCTAGTGCAGTGCCTCCTCCACGTACGCACCCGGTAACTGCAGAGGCCTCTTCATCTCCCACTGGAGTATGTTGTTCGTTCTCTGTCCTGATCCCCTCCACAGAAGACACGTCTCAGTCTTACTACCCTGTGCCACTGCTGGCTTCGGGGACCTGACGAGGGGTTATCAAATCCCTGTCTCATTCCTGTCTGGCTGCCTGATAGCAAACTAATGATAATGTCTTGAGTAGAGGTAACAAGTGATTACTTGGATTATAGCAGTAACTAGTAGAATAATTCGCCTTAGTCTCAACCCAGAATATTAAACCTTTTTCTCTCTCTTGTCTTCCCACTTCCTGTAACTAGATGTCAAACTAAATGTTGG
This sequence comes from Saccopteryx leptura, assembly GCF_036850995.1. NCBI lineage: Eukaryota > Metazoa > Chordata > Mammalia > Chiroptera > Emballonuridae > Saccopteryx > Saccopteryx leptura. Next base: position 41,313,714 of record NC_089503.1, read on the forward strand.
GAAGGGACAAGTAGAGACTATTTTATTTTTGTATAAATGTTTCTTGTTCTTTGTTTTTAAAAGCTATTGAGATAATTTTTATGTTATTACTTTAATGGGAATATTAAGGTGTTTTGTGTTGAGGTTGTATGTAAGGTCTTTTTTCCACTATAATTTGAGTCAATGGCAGTCTCTTGTTAAAAATACTTCTGCTGTTCTGTTTTCAGTAGTGAAGGTTTGTGATATTTTGAGTGCGTAATAAATTCCTTCTGAGTTCTCGGTTGAAATTTCATTCTTGCTTTTTTTTTTTTTTTTTTTTTTTTTTTTACTGATTTTAGAGAGAGGAGAGAGAGACAGAGACAGGCAGAGGGTGGAGGAGTGGGAAGCATCAACTTCATAGTTCTCTTATGTGCCTTGACCAGGCAAGCCCAGGGTTTCGAACCAACAGCCTCAGCATTCCAGGTTGATGCTTTATCCACTGTGCCACCACAAGTCAGGCTCATTCCTGGCTTTTAAAGAAAGAAGTAATTTTGCGTGTATTGACAGAAACCTTTTTTCCTTCTTTCTTTCTTTCTTTTTTTTTTTTTTACAGTTTAAGACTAGGTATGCAAGAGGACTTAGAGGAAATGAGACGTGAGGAAGAAGAAATGAAACGCCGAAAATCCAAGAAGCTGAAAAGACATTAGCTGCTGCTATTTACTTTTGAAATCCTGGAGATACTCTGCTGCATGGAAGTCCTGCCTTCAGACTGAAGAAGCCCCTTTATCGTTTTAGATGATTACATTCGGGTCCTTAAGGAGCAGGAATGCATACTGTATATTCTGAGCATAAAGTATTTTCAGATACTTTCTAGGGTGAAATCTGTAATGCCCAGCGAGTGCTCTTAGGAAGCGAACTGTTCCCAGGTGCCAGCCTTGACCCTGACAAGCTATGCATTCTAATGTGGGGCACTCAACAGTCAGCCAGTCTTCTGTTGTTTTAAAAAGGAAAAAAGATTGCCTCTTGACTTCCATAATTCTGCTGATGTGTGAGTAGAGCAATGGCCAGCTCCCAATCAAACTTATTTTGTCTTTTTATGAGGAACCTGGCCTTCCCATGAATGTTGCCAGCAATAAAGTGACCTGTCCTAACCAATATGTTTGGAATGAGAACTTGAAAATGTAGGTAGGCTTTATAATTACAAATGGATGTCATGTATGTGACTTTGAAGTGAAAACTAGAATAAATTATATTCTGTATTTTATGGATTGGATGCTAAGCATTCTTATTCATTAATTTAGGTGATTAGGCAATTAAAATTTTCAAGTTAAAATACAAGTTATACCATTTAGTATAAGGATATTCTGAGTTTTCTTTTCAGATTCATTGTAAAATAGACAGTGTCACTGTGCTGATTTTTATCTAAAAATTCATTTTTGTATTGATGAAAAAATATTTTATTCAAACATTAGAGTTGGAAGAATAGTTTAAAAAATAAGCAAGAGACAAGTGAGACTCCCCTCCTTCCCTCCCCCTCCCCCATTATAAAGATACTTTGTAATTCAAGGTGCCCTTGTGCCTCTTGATGTTAATGACTGCATTTTTATCTTGAAATTCCTTAGCAGTTAATGGCAAAAACCAAAAACTATATTCATGTGTATCAAGAGCACCACCTTCTCATTTTGACCATATTGCACTTTTTTTTCAAACTATGCACTGTGAAGAGATTTTTCCCCCAGGTAAAGAAGAGGTTTCCTATTACTGGTGGTGTGCTGGGTGGAGCTTTCTTCCATTCAAGTCCTGTTTATAGACTTGCTCTCTCTTAAGCCTCAGCCTCCAATCCAAACAATTCAATCAGGTTGACTTAAGTTCTGGCTGGAGAGAAGCCAAGTCTCAAGGAAAGTCAGCAACAGAAAATGAGATAGGAAGATGCTAAGAGAGCATTTGTCCTTCATTCTAAATGTGGAAACTTGGAGACACTGGGACATAAGCTTACAGAATAGTTCTACAATAAATATTGTGGCTACTTTAAGCCATTGGACGGTAGGGATTAAGTAGGAAAAGTTGTTCTACAATGAATCCTTACTCTCCAGTATGTCCAAAACTTGTTTTTGTGTATTCCTTTTTATCCGTAAAGCCTTCTTTACTCTTTAAGTTTGGGTATTATAGATGACCATTATTAGTCTTTCTTACTGGGTCGACCATGTGACCAAGTCCCCTAAGACTGACTCATTTTGAATTAAGTATCAGATTTTGAAAGTGCAAGAGTTTAATTTTGAAATTGAAGCCAATGAAAGCTATCTTCATCTCTAAGAAAAACACCCTTTCTAATGCTCCACATAGACTGTTACACAGGTGGCAGAAAATCTTATTAACTGCCTCTCACCTGTCTCAGATGTCATCAGTGAAATTGACTTAAGGATGGTATGATGTTCCATGTAATAAAAGAGGTTTGGAACATTATTTCCTTTGCTGTTACTTACATACTTTTGTTTCCCTCTTCAGAAGTTTTTTCCTTGGATATATTTTTCAATATTCAGACTCTTTGAAATCAGCAATTCCAATCAAGTGTTTTGTCAAAGCTGATTTTGGTGGCGTGAAGTTCACTAGCACTTTACTCAGTGATATTGTGCAGTTATTTGTACGGAAAGGCACCTTTGTGCTAGGTAAAAGTTCCAGAACTTGGTAAGACGAGTCAGGTTGTGTCCTTATATGTCACTTCTGAGTGTGTTTCTTCTATAACATAGATGTTGATTTTACTATTCTTCAACATTAATAAAAGGGCACTCTGTACCTCATTTAAAGAAAAAGTTCTGAGTCTTTTACATTAATCTGGGCCTTGTTTCTAAATCCTGTCTTCCATTTTATTCTGAAATTCCTGACAACTCTTAGAAAAGCTCACAAACCTTTGAAGAAACTGGAATAGGCTCTTATTTTTATCAAGGTTTACAAATTAAATGTTTGATTTTTAATGTAGCCTCTGTTTTGATTTTCATATTTTATTCAGTATTTGAAGATGTGCCTTTTATTGGGTAATGTTAATTCACGAATGTAGAAATGTTATTTCAGGATTGTAATAATGTTACATGATTATAATTGTGGTACTCTCTAACAAATGATATGAAAGTAGTTTTCATAAAATTCATGCCTCTGATTGCACAGTCCCACTTGCTTTTGATGTTGCTATGTCAAAGCAAGGGGCTTCCTTTTAAGGCGGCTACTTTCAGAATTTGTCTTAGTATTTTCTCTAAGCTATAAATGCAGTTATGTCCATTTGGAGGCCAGGGTACCACGTCACACAGGCAGCCGTACATGTGTGCCGTGAAAAGGTGTAAAGACTTAACAAAAAAGAAAGTCTATGGGAACTCGAAGTTTCATTTTTTAATGTAATCCCCAAGATTTTCTCCAAGAAATAAATTACTCTTTTGTATTTTGTAATTTAAAAGCAGCTCTTAGTACATTTCTGAGATACAGCAGGAGACCAAAACATGTTTGGAAAGAGAATAAATATATGAAGAGAGACTGGTTGGTTTATTTTCAATGTGCTGAATATATTAGATTTTTATTTATTTTGTGAGTGGACGTGATGAAATAAATATTCAGGTGTTTAGTGTATGATTAAGAATGGGATATAGATTTCTTTGGAGTTATTAAATCCATCATGTCTTTTACATAATGGACAAATCAAGTTTAGAAATAATTACATAGACTAGCTTGTTAATCTGGTGCTGTTGACCTGCAAGAGAATCTACTTTTGCATATACAGGTGAATGTTTTTCAATTTATCTATAAAAAATATTGTAGGCATTAAAAATATTTTATTGATATTTTCCCTGGTTTGTACTTATTTACCAAAACTCATATTCCTTATTTCATCACCCTTGAACATTTTTCCAGCTAAAAGCCCGAGTAGACTCATCAGACTTCAGAGATGGGGTCCACTACCTTACAGGGGTCCATGCCTCTCTTCTGTTTGTTCCCCCTCACTCATTCATGTCTGCTCAGACCCTACCACCGATACTCGTCTTCCCCACCAGCTTACTAAAGACACCCAAGTTAGGAGAACTGTTTGGAGTATACTCTGAAGGTGAGGGAAGAACTGGGTATATGCTTATCAGGAAAAGCCCTGTCATAGAAAGGGCCTCAGATGGCTGAGAAGAGTCCTTAGGAATATGTGTGAGGCAAGTGGGCCATGTACCCAGAAAAATGCAGGCACTTAATGAAATGTGTTGAGACTAGGTCATAAGAAGTACAAGAGATTCTGGTATCCTAGATTGAAATATTACAAAATTTTGCTTATGGATTTTGAGTTCACAATCCTTTCCATAGGAAATAAAAGGGGTCATCTAGTGCATAGAGCCACTTACAGAGAGTTTAGCAAATCTGTACCAAGTAGTCATCAACAAAATGTGTACATAAACAAAAGATCTGGTAAGGATACATTTCTGGACAATGGAACTTTATTTACTCCCCAAGCGCTACAGAATGGGGAACAGTGTCCATTTATTTTATTTATTTTTTAAAGTTTTTATTTATTCATTTTAGAGAGGAGAGGGAGACAGAGAGAGAGAAGGGGGAGGAGCTGGAAGCATCAACTCCCATATGTGCCTTGACCAGGCAAGCCCAGGGTTTCGAACCCGCGACCTCAGCATTTCCAGGTCGATGCTTTATCCACTGCGCCACCACAGGTCAGGCGTGTCCATTTATTTTAAAAGTGTACTGTATTTACTGTTGGATTTGTCCCTCCCTCCCCCATCCCCTTTAAGGGTCAGAAAACTCCAAACCACTAGAAGGCTTATTAGGAATAACTTAGGACTCAGACACTGATTAACTGCATAGATCTTATACTTAGGTTCCATCCTTGGTCTCTAACTCAAAACTGCATCATAATGAGGACTAAGCAGTTTTTGTTTCTATGCATGCTGCCTGTATTAGCAGCAGTCAGTGCTGAAAGAATCATCAGGCAACTTCTTGGCTATACAGGTGAGGGAGACATTTGAACCAAGAGGTAGGCAAGAGAAGCTATCCCAGTCTCTTGTTTGTCCCTCCCTTTTCCTTGGCATATAAAGCATGCCAAGGAGAAGGCCTGGATCTTAATCTTCACTGCAATTCAGGGCTGGATGGGTTGGTAAGGTAAACTTTCAACTTCTTTTTTATCATTTTGTAAAGTGAGGCTCTTACCCAGTTTAGGTTATTGTGAGGATTAAAATAATACACTGCTCACAAAAATTAGGGGATCAGGGAATGTGCAGATACTCTAGTACAGGGGTCATCAATCTTTTTATAAAAATCGCACACTTTTGCAGTGCTGGTCAACTTGGTCCCTACCGCCCACTAGTGGGCATTCCAGCTTTCATGGTGGGCCAATCGGCGCCGTTTGGTTGCTCTGCTATTGCCCACCATGAAAGCTGAAATGCCCACTCGCTAGGGACTAGATTGACCAGCACTGCAAAAGTGGGCGGTTTTTATAAAAAGTTTGAGGACCCCTGCTCAAACTTTCAGCCTTTTGTATAGTACGTTTTCACCAATGAAATAAAAGTTGGCTTTGCATCTCATTTGCATAATTGAACAACTTTCTTTGATTTATCATTTGCTTTTCTGATGTTTAATCAAATGTTTTATCTGTTCATATTCATTTTGAAATATACCCTAATTTTTGTGAGCAATTAATATAATTTAGTATTTAGCACTCAATATAAAAATGACATCCTTTCCCCCCACATGGTGCACGCCTTGGGTTCTTAATAATAACTGCGAAGGACAAAGAGAAATATCCCCGAAGAATATACTTAAAGTTGCTGCAATCTCTAGCCCTTTAGGATGTGAGGGCGATCTGGCTGCGACATCTGTCACCCCATTGATCGCCAGGGTTGATTCGGCTGATCTGGCTGGCTAGGCGGATGTCCCCTTCCTCCCTCACCGCTCTATGTGCGTCCTTCCCAAAGCTGCGGGCTTGGTCAAAGAGGACGACCTTCCCCGCTAGAGGAGAGGACCGTTCTTCGGTCAAGGGTATACCAGTAGCTGCGCTCCCCTGCTAGAACCTCCAAACAAGTCTCAAGCTCTAGCCCTTTAACATTAAGTTTTCAACCCTGGACCCAGGAAAAAGACATTACTTGGGGACTGGGTCTAAAGAGCTCTTGAGAATTTCTAGCCTCAAGGATACTGAATAGAGGACAAACTGAAATGAGTATTTTAGTCTTAATACCAGTCTTAAGGGACTATGAAACAGAGGGGACCCATTCACTACCACCCACTCTGACTTCCTCCCCACCCTCTGTCTTCCTGTTTCGAGCTAACACAGTACCAAGTCTTCCTCTTAAAAAGTGCGGGAACTTTTTTACATAAAGTGGGACAAAAATAATGTGCAATTACTTTATGCGAAAACAACAACAGGAACTGTACAGCTGGTCAGGTGAGCTTCAGAGCTGCATTGGTTCACCAGGGTCATCGCTGCTTATTTCCAGTGGGGTCTGAAGGGGAAAAAAGTATGTCAGGTGAGTCATGCTTAGTGTCTTCTGGGTGTGGGCTGAGGTAACTGCCTTCCTGGCCAAGGGCAGGCAAGGGTAGCTGTGTCCAATTCTGTCACCTAATGCCACCAATCTCAATTGCCAGAGGGGCTCACTATGGGAGCTGACAAGAAGCAGAGAAAGGACAAATATCCAAGGTCCAACAAGAGGAGAGAGCACAGAGACATATACCCCAGAACCATTTCAGACCAGAGTTTACTTGAGGCAGAGCTAAGTGTGGGTTGTTGGTGTGCTGATCTAAGAAATGGTATTAAAGACTGTATGTACAAAATGTCCCATGAAATAAGACTACGTCATCCATGTCAGAGAGTTTGGACCCTGGGCCTGAGAAATCTCTATCTCTACACCTCCAGTTTACTTGAAAGAAACTGAAAAAGAACAGAAACTCTTAGGAAAACATGTATAAAAGATCACATGAAAGACAGAGGGAACTCTCCCAACTGTAAGTAGAAAGTGAATAATTATAAGTGGGTAAGCTGCACAACTTTTTAACAAAGAAAAGGTTATTTGTTTCTAGTTACTAGAGGTGCTTAGTTAATTTATTGGGGAATAGATTTCAAACTAGGGAGAGAGAACAAAGTTGAAGACACACTTACCCCTCCTGGGGGATACTTATATCCCTTCCACATCGTTCCTGCAATGAGAAGCATCCATAAGACAACAATCATTGTGGGCTTTTGGCTTAGCTGGTGGTATGTGCGGGGGCAAATGGACGGTTCTGAAGGGGGTGTTCTATTCCCTGAGTCCTGGAAACTGGGCTGTCTTCATTCAAGGCGTGATGGTGAATGGCCCAGCATAACAGCTCCTGGCTGAGGAGATTTGTGGTCTGAACTGAAATGCACTGCCATGGCCATTTTGGGGGGCAGAGCTCAGATACTAATTGTGACATCAGCTCTTGGGACCTTGGGGACCAGAGTGAGTAACTGTGGGACGGTTGGCCAGGATGCCAAGGGTGTTGAGGCTAAAGAATCCTTATGAGAAGGGCCCTATTTTCGGGTGACTATGTGGTTAGGATCTAGCTGTCATCAGATTTTTAATAACTCATCACCTACAAAATTTTGACTATTGGCTTTATGCAATCAAATGCAAAAAAAAAAAAAAATCCTATGTGAAACACAAAATAAAAAATATCCTGGATTAATTGGAAGGAGTAAGTAGCTAGGTATGCTATGAGCAATTATTTTAAATACAACTGTTAGACTATTGAAAGAAGAAAAATCTTACATTTTGTGAAATAACACAGTTAAACCTTCACGCAAGAGAAGCCTCCTCACAACTCCCCTCCGAACAAAAGAAAAGAAAGATGGAGTATGCTCATTTTATAGCTGGATAAACTGAGGCATGGGACAGTTTCAGTGGTTTGGTCAGGAACACGGTGGCAGTGGCTCAGCTAACCAAGTGCCAGGCCCTCCCTCCACTTCCCACCCCCACAGAGGGCTGATTGTGTTGTGCCAGTACACCCCCAGGAATTCTGGGGCGGATGGAGGAAAAAAAGAACCACCATCATGTCCTGCTCTTAGTGTATCTGGGGCTGGCACTTGCTACCCCTGCCTTCCAGAGTAGCTTCCCAGAAAACCTGCTCCTGCAGTCAGTACATTACTAAGACTCATTAAGTTTCATTAACGATGGGAACATCTCTGAAAAAACATGGCTGAATGAGAGATGGGGTGGGATATGAGAAACCCAGGAGATGGCTTTTAAAAAGGACATTGTTATTAATGTTTGCTCTAGGCAGGCTGGCCTAGTGGAATAAATGTGAGGCATTAAGCGCAGAGATCTATGCTTACATCCCAGCTTCACAAACAAGTTGGTCTGTGTAGCCTCAGGTAAACAGGTGAGGTCATTGCAACAAGTAAATCTTTGTTGACTGGTTCATGATTTTGCTTAGTTGTTAAGTTAGCATTTACCAAATGCTAATTGTCAAGCTTTGCATTAAATGCTTTACATGAATTCCCAAATGTAATCCTCATAAAAATAGTAAGATACTGAGATAGCTCCATTACACAAATGCAGAAACTGAACTTCAGAGAGCTGAAACTTTCCCAAATCACATAGCAAGTAAGTTAGTTGCAAAGTTAGAACTAGAACCTAAATTCATATTTTCAGTTTCAGGATCTGCCAAAGGGGGCATTAAAAATGCTAGTCCAATTTATTACAGAGTTTGTGAGGAGGAAATAAGTTATTAGATGAGAACAGTTGCTGAAAAGAATACCTTTCTTTTCTTTTTTACAGAGACGGAGAGAGTTAGAGAGAGGGACAGACAGACAGGAACAGAGAGAGATGAGAAGCATCAATTATCAGTTTTTCGTTGCGACACCTTAGTTGTTCATTGATTGCTTTCTCATATGTGCCTTGACAGCAGACCGAGTGGGCCTTCAGCAGACTGAGTAACCCCTTGCTCAAGCCAGTGACCTTGGGTCCAAGCTGGTGAGCTTTGCTCAAACCAGATGAGCCCACGCTCAAGCTGGCGACTTTGGGGTCTTGAACCTGGATCCTCTACATCGCAGTCCGACGCTCCATCTACTGTGCCACCACCTGGTCAGGCAAGAATACCTTTCTTTTCAAAACAAACCAGTGTTGTTATTAACAAATTTTTGAACCTTGGTCTGCTGTTCCCAGCAATGCTCCTCAAATTCTCTTTCCCTGCCATCTGCCTCCAATCATTTCCCCTTCTACAGTTTATTATATTTTCCAGAGAAATAGAAACTCTCTACTGAAATTTCAGGGTGCTATCAAGTTCTCTGGAGATGGAGGAAGTCAGCCCAACAGACCCGTTCACCACTCACAGTTGTAGATCTTCATCCAAAGCCTGGCTGCTCTGTCGTGTCTTGCTCTCTTGAACAGGCCACCTCTCTTTCCACCGTAGAGTTGGAGGCTGAGTAAGAAAGAAATTTAAAGGCAGATGTGGCTCTACTCATTGGTCCAGTAGGTAACTGTCTCTGTGTGGGACTGTATAGGATGCTGAACAAACCCTCCTCAAGGCCCACCTTCCCTCTCCTGAACAGCAACCACTGATCAACCTGGTCTGAAATCCAGAAGTCAGGCACTAGCTCCAGCAGACCCCTTATAAATTCCATAATGCTTTGCAATAAGTGACATTATAAACCTAAGGGAAGGGGAAACTTAAAGATTCCCCAGTAGAATGGATGGAGCCTGGGAAACTGACTTCGTTTCCATTGCATCCTGACCTCTAATTAGTGGTGAGACCTCAACTATCTTTCCAATTTGTTCAGAAACCCCAGCTGGGAGGGTCAGCCAGAGCCAGGACTGACTACCAGGGATTTATAGGCAAGGTCATTACTTACCGTGAACTCTGGAAACGTGCCCATGTAACATGCAAGGCCAACAAAAAGCATCCAGCCAAGCACGATCATGATAAAACAATTCCTACGACACAATTGCACAGTGAAAGATTCCTCACCAAGATCTTAGTAAAGGAGTATGCTCATGAAACCCTCAGTTCATAGAGGTCTTGCATGTCAGTTTCAGTCCTTGTTTCCAAAGGATCGCAACTCCCTAGTGAGGTTGGACTCTAGTAGGGCATTGTGACATCATTGGTCACATGACCCATACTCACAACAGGTCAGATCAACTCATTCCTCTGTTCAAAACCATCTAGTTGCTTCCTCTTTCAGAGTAAAAGCTTAACAAAGAAAAAAGCCCCTGACATTGGAACTGGTCTGACCCAGCCAGGTCTCAGTGTTGTTAGCTAAGCTGTGATTCTCCTGTGGGTATAACAATCTCAAAGAAAACCAACATCAGATGGGTCATTCAAACCATGGCAAAATGAGACGAAACAAGGCCACGTCATAATTTTGTTTAAGCAGACAAAAGCAAGGTCACTGTACAAGCCAAAAATACCGAACATCCTGTTCTCTCTGCTAATACAAGTGCTCGCTGCTGCTTTACCAATCACACAGGTCTAGTTTGCCTATCTTACAGATATTTAAGATACCCAATCAAAGAACTGTCCTTTCTGACAGCACCCAATCCAAAGTGAAGCTTTGCTTCCTTAAACCCTCCCTCAAGTCACCCAAAACCTACAACCTATATAACAGGTTCTCTTCACCACTCTTGCAGCTCTGTCTCAGTAGTCCTCTACAGAATCTGCTCCCTCAATGCAAAGAGTAATCAACCCAACTTGTTTAATTGTCGGTGTGTGCCTACTGGTCTCTGGGTGAAGAGCACTGATAAGCCAGAGTCACAACTGTCTACAAAATGCCCACAATGGTTCTCAGACCTTATCATGCATTAGAATCACCCAACTTCTTGAAACAGATTGCTTGACCCCATCTCCAGAATTTCTGATTTTGTATGTCTGAGGAGGGGGTCTTAGAATCTGTATTTTTAACAAGTTCCAGGTGATGCTGAGGCTCTAAGTCTGGGGTCCGCACTGGAAGAATCACTGCCTTAAACCATCTGTGGCTCCCTCTTATTTCTCTGATTTGGCCTACTTCTGCTCCTCACCTCTTACTTCATTCTACTGCAGCCATACTGGCCTCGCTGTTTGGAGCCTCCCCAAGCTCATGTCTGTCTTGGGACTTTGCTTTGAATACCCTTCATATGAAATGCTTACTGTTTCATTTTTCAAGGGGACATACCCTGATCTCCTTAACCTGCCTTTTAAAGATTTATTCCCGTAACACTTAATCACCTTCTTTCAAGCATGCAGTCTAATTTACTTACTATATTTGTTTTGCTCTCCTCCTACTAATAAAAGAATGACAGCATTATCACAGTTAATATTTTTGCTTATTTTGCTCAATTTTGTATCAGACCTAGAAAAATATCTAGCAAATTGTCAATGCTCAACAAAAGTATGTTGAATAAATAGGCCCTGGCCGGTTGGCTCAGTGGTAGAGCATCAGCCTGGCGTGCGGGAGTTCCGGGTTCGATTCCCGGCCAGGGCACACAGGAGAAGCACCCATCTGCTTCTCCACCCCTCCCCCTCTCCTTCCTCTCTGTCTCTCTCTTCCCCTCCCGCAGCCAAGGCTCCATTGGAGCAAGGATGGCCTGGGCGCTGGGGATGGCTCCTTGGCCTTTGCCCCAGGCGACAGAGCTACGCCTAGAGGGGCACAGCATCGCCCCCTGGTGGGCAGAGCGTCGCCCCCTGGTGGGCGTGCCGGGTGGATCCCGGTCGGGCGCATGCGGGAGTCTGTCTGACTGTCTCTCCCCGTTTCCAGCTTCAGAAAAATACAAAAAGAAAATAATAAAAAAAAATTTAAAAAGTCTGTTGAATAAATAAATGCTCTTTCCAGCCTTTCACTATCTTCTCCTAATTGAGCCACAGCATTCCTGCCTTTGGGTCTTCCTAATAACACAATCACCCTACTGCCAGTCCCACCTCTTGACAGTCAAAACATCCAGTTCCTGAGAGTTTTTAGGCCCAAATGCTCAAGGCAGGAACACAAAGCAGGTAACTCATAAGTCAAGGAGACAAAACAAAGCATATCCTTGCCTTCCTTCTCCAGATGACCTTATCCATCAATCTACCTTCTCTCTTGTTTTCAGTCTTTCTCTCACCTGGCTCTTTCCTCTATCACCAATGGTTATGCATCCCCCCCCCCCCCCCCCCCCCCCCCCCCCCGCCAAAAAAAGACAACCCTTCCCCTGATGCTGCATTATCCTCACAAGGCTATCCCTGTCTCCCACTTCTCCACCAACGCTCATGCTGGCTCCTTTTCATCTCCCTGAAAATTTTAAGTTTCGTTACCTCTTTCTTCCTATATCCAACTACAATATGATCTTCTTCGATATTCCGCTAGATTTAACACATCCTTCTAGAAACTCTTAGAACAGAGCGAGCTGCTTCTACTTCCCTTACTGCTTCTCCTCTGGCCCTTTCTATTCCTCTCTTCACAGATGTCCCTAAATTTCTTTTCAGCAAGCTGGAGCGTAGCTCCCTTGGCGCCAACGCGTCTCCGATGGCGCTCAGGATTCTCAGTGGGGCGACGACCCCACTTTCGGCGGAGAGGTAGCGGAGTCTGGGGCGTTGAAGGCAGGTAGACTTTCGAGTTCGGGAAGGGGCGGGGCCGTGGACCTCGGGAGGTTTGGTCCTCGGCGGCCGCCGTCCAGAAGCCGGTGTGCAGGAAGGGCCAGGGGCTGGGGTCGCGAAACCTGACTCGGGAACCTGGCTGGCGATGGAGTTCGACTGCGAGGGTCTGCGACGGCTGCTTGGCAAGGTGCGGGCAGCCCGCCACGCCGGGTCTGGGGTCCCGGGGTTTCGGGAGCGTTGCCACCGCTGGCTGAGCTGCCTCCCTACGGCGTGTCTCCGGCTCATCCCGGGGCGTGGAGCTGAGGGGTGCTGGCCTGCAGTCGGCTGCGGGGAATGGCCCGGTGGAAGCCCCCGGCCTCTTCCTCCTAAGGCCACGCCCGGACTCTACAGCATTCCCAGATCCCCCAACCTCCACCCGGAGTGAGACGTGTTTACGCCTCCAGCTTCTCTTGGTCTCAAATAGCTTCCAGCACTCGTCTGTCCCCTGAACCACTCCCTTCGCTCTCTGCTGAAATGTCTTGTCCCATTTGTTCACGACTGGCAATGCCCGTCTTTTGTCAGACCCGACTCGGTTGTCACTCCCTGGAGGGAATAATCACTCCCTTCTCTCTTCTGGCTTTCAGAAATATCGATGATCACGTCGTGGAGTAATTATTTATTTACAGACCTTACTCATACTTCTGAACTCTTTGACGCCCGAGACGGTGCTTTACCTAGCCCTGTGCCTGACAACAGCGGAGGTCTAAATAACTGCTGGGAAGGAAGGACCTGAGTAGGTTTAGGACTGAAGACAGGGCTTGAAGGCCCAGAGGAGATCCTCTTAATGTTGGAAGTTTGAGTGGGAGGGCTGACCCAGAAGTCTGGCCTGCAGTTCTGGGGCATGACTAGCGCCAGTTTCAGGGTTAGTCCAGATTCCGATTTCCCAGGGGTGTATGGTCAGGCAACCCCCCTTTCCTGCACTTTTCTAGTTAAGTGATTCTTAATGTTTCTTAAGACTTCCCCCATGCGAAAACCATCCGTTTATGCCTTTTTTTTTTATTTGCTTATGTCTTTTTCTGTTGGGGTAGTTTGTACACCTATGCGCGATTTTAAAGACTCATAGTTGAAATTTATATGTATAAGCAACTGGAATTGTTTTGTTTACTCTGACAGGTATAGATCTTGTAGGAGGAGAAGTATTGGTGTGCTTCGAGTTACACTCTATCTTCTCTTTAGACAACATGAGAAATTTTAGAAACCATTCTATCAAGTTTTTAAATGAGCGAACATGATGTATTATTGTTCAGTGGGAAGAATTGTTTAAATTGATAAAAGATAAAAACCTAATAATTTTGGTGCAAATGGAAGGAAGGAAAAAGATGAGAGAGTGGTTTTCTCAAGGGTGGGAGTAGACTTGTAGAGGAATTTTAAAAATTATCAGTGCCTAACAAAGCCTGGCACATAGGTGCTTAATATTTGTTGGATATGTAAATTAAGGAAACTAGTTTTGCTAATATTTCTGAAATTTCTTAGCCCTTGTACTAGGCAGATAATAACAATATCTAGAAATAATTTTAGTGCTAAAAAATCTATGAAATGAACAACACGTTAAAAACAAACAACTGTATATAGAATGTGAAAACTTTTATTGAAAACAAAACATATAAATATTTCCATCTTAATAAATATTCATGGATATGAAGAAGTCAGCTCTCTCCAAATTGATTTATAGAGTTCCAACTGAAATTCTAACAGGTTATTTTGGGAACTTTTCAAGCTGATTCTAAAATTTATTGGGAAGGGCTGAAGACCAAAGATAATCTTGACATTCTTAAAGAGTACATGTGGGGACTTGCTTTACACAATGTCAAGATTGGTAGTTAAGATTTTGTGTGGTATTGGTATAGGATAGACAAATTACTGAAGAACAAGGCTAGAGGGCTTAGAAGCATATTCACAGGTTTGGAAATGTAGTATAAAACAAAAGAGGCACTGCAGATAACTACGGAAAGGAGAACACAGAGACAAATGATTATCCATATGGGAAAAAAATAAAAGTAAATCCCTACCTTTTACCAAACTTAAAAATTTCCTGTGGATTAAAGATTTAAATACAGACCCTGGCTGATTGGCTTAGTAGTAGGATGTGGGCCTGGCATGTGAAGTCCCAAGTTCGATTCTTGTCAGGGCGCACAGGAGAAGCGACCATCTTATTCTCCACCCCTTCCACTCCCCCCTCTCTCTCTGTCTTTGCCTCTCTCCCGCTCCCGCAGCCATAGCTGGATTGGTTCGAGCAAGTTGGCCTGGGTGCTGAAGATGGCTCCATGGCCTCACTTCAGGTGCTAAAATAGCTCAGTTGCCAAGCAATGGAGCAGTGGCCCCAGATGACCAGAGCATCACCAGTACAGGGCTTGCTGGGTGGATCTTGGTCGAGGCGCGTGCAGGAGTCGTCTCTCTGCCTACACACCTCTCACTTAATAAAATAATAAAAGATTTAAATATAATGACAAGCTTTAAAAACATAGAGATTAATTTAGGAGAGAATCTCTATGGGCTCAGAGTATGCAAACATTTTTTTAAACTAAGACAAAATACTCAGACAAATTTGACTGTTTTCAGATTAAGAACTACTAGATAGCAGAAGACAGCATGAAGAGAATGAAATAAAAATACAAACTTAGAGAAGAAGTTTGTAACATATAACCGACAAAGTATTGATATCCAGAAATATAAATTAACATGCTTATAAATCAATAAAACCAAGAGAATTGGACAAAAGACATGAATAATCATTTAAAAAAAACCCAGAAGACCCAGGGAAATGAATATTTGCTTGATCCATTAGTAACCATGGAGAAGCAAATTAAGATCATGTTAAAACCCCATTTTTCCTCACTAGACTGGCATAAAGTAAGATAATTTCAAATGATTTAGAGGATGTGGATGAATTAGAATTTTAAGCACTGCTGGCAGTTAAATGGATATTTAATCATTTTGGGAAACAATTTGACCTTTTATTGATTTGATTATGTGTATTTTCTGTTCCATCTACCTCTTCGTAGATACCAGAGAGACTTCAAAATATGTGAAGCAAAAGACATTTGCAGAATTATTTATAAATGAAAATTAGAAACAACCCAAAGGTGCATCGACAGAAAAGAAGGATAAGTTAGTTGTATATTCCAAGGAAAAACTAGTATTCAGCAGTGAAAATGAATGAGCTACAACATGCAACAATACAAATGAATCTTAGAACATTTATTGAGTGAAAAAAAGTTATTGTATATACAAAATTATATTTTGATAAAACCAAGAAACAAAACTAAACAAAAATTAAACAGCCTGACCAGGCAGTGGCGCAGTGGATAAAGCGTCGGACTGGGATGCAGAAGGACCCAGGTTTGAGACCCCGAGCTCACCAGCTTGAGCGTGGGCTCATCTGGTTTGAGCAAAACTCACCAGCTTGGACCCAAGGTTACTGGCTTGAGCAAGGGGTTACTTGGTCTGGTGAAGGCCCCTGGTCAAGGCACATGTGAGAAAGCAATCAATGAACAACTAAGGTGTCGTAATGAAAAACGAATGATTGATGCCTCTCCTCTCTCTCCGTTCCTGTCTGTCTGTCTGTCCCTATCTATCCCTCTCTCTGACTCTCTCTCTGTCTCTGTAAAAAAACAAAACAAAACAATAAACTGTTGTTTAGGGATAAAGCTATGGAATGTGAATACATGAGTCAAGAGAGGCAATTGAATGGGCAAAAGAAGTATTGATAGTACTCAGACAGCTAATGGTATTGGCAAGGTCTGTGCTAGGCAATATGGTAGCCACTAGCTACATATGACTATTTAAATTCATTAAAATAAATAAAATTAAAAATTGAGCTTCTCAGTTACACCAGCCACATTTCAAGTGTCAGTAGTCATGTGTGGATGTGGTTACATTGGACAGCACACATACAGATTTTTTTCCATGGCGGCAGAAAGTTTTGTTAGCACTGTTCTCAGTGTTTTTCAACCACTAAATTTCATGCCAGTAGGCCAAGGAGTTAACCTCCCTGATGTATGCAGAATAGATCCAATGATTATTGACTGCAAAGCAGCCGCACTGTTTTACCATCAGCAGTGATATATGTGTATGAGGGTTCTGATTTTTCCACATCCTCTCCCACACTTGTTATTGACTGTCTTTTTATTATTATTATTATAGCCTGTTTTTTTATTATAGTATGAATCCTCCAACTTTTTGTTCTTTTTCAAGCTTGTTTTTGCTGTTCTGGGTCCCTTGAGTGTCCATGTGAATTTAAGAACCTTTAAAATAAATTTTGCAAACGAATAAAACATAACTAGCTGGCATTTCTTTTTTTTTCTTTTTACAGAGACAGAAAGAGAGTCAGATAGGGGCAGACAGACAGGAATGGAGGGAGATGAGAAGCATCAAACATCAGTTTTTCATTGCGACACCTTAGTTCATTGATTGCTTTCTCATATGTGCCTTGACCGTGGGCCTTCAGCGGGCCAAGCAACCCCTTACTCAAGCCAGCGACCTTGGGTCCAAGCTGGTGAGCTTTTGCTCAAACCAGATGAGCCCGTGCTCAAGCTGGCGACCTCGGGGTCTCAAACCTGGGTCTATCACATTCCCAGTCTGACGCTCTATCTACTGCGCCATTACCTGGTCAGGTTGACTAGCTGGGATTTTGATAAGGATTGTTGATTATTGAATCTGTTGGGAAGTATTGTCATCTTAACAATATTAAATCTTCTGATATATCAACAAGGGATATCTTTCTATTTGTTTACACATACTTTAATTTCTCTCAACAATGTTTTGCAGTTTTTAGAGTCTTAAGTTTTATATCCTGTTAAATGTATTCCGAAGTACTTTGTTCTTTTTGATGCTGTTTAAGTATATATATTAGTTTTCTCAGAGTCCTGTTTAGAACGGTTATAGATCCTTAACATACTTTTTTTTTTTTTTTAATCCTCAGTACAAGTCTGTGAGGTAGGTACTATTTCTCTTTGCAAATGAGAAAATAAGTTCAAAAAAAAAATTAAATGATTTTGCCCTCGGGGCAACCAAGGTAGTATTTCTGGGAGTGCATCTGGATGAATGAGGAGACAGTTCATTCAGTCTGACTGCAAATCCTTGCCTGCTTTCTCTTCTTTCTTTGAAACCCAAGATGCAGTACCAGGAGGGTTGGAAGAGAAATTCAGGGTCTCCCAAGTGAATAAATGAGGTATTCGAGAATAAGTGTTGGATCTTGAACAGTGTTGACAGGAGTGATAGACATATCCTGCCCTACTTCTTAAGACTGTGGAAGGTATTTGAAGGCAGTTTGATTTAGTGATTAAAGGCCATATTGTGGGTTTGAGCTCTGGCTTCCCTGCTTAACTTGCTGTCTAATTCAGCAGGTTATTTTGATTCTTTGGCTGTCATTTTCATCTTCATAGGGTAATTATTGAAGAGATTAATTTTAATCAAACACTATTCACGTTTGTAAAATCCAGAGCCTAGTACATAATAAGTGTTCAGTTAAATGTTCACTGTAATTGTTCTGTTGCCTATAGATTTATTCTTATTTTATGTTCATTTTTCTCTTTTCAGTACAAGTTCAGGGATCTAACTGTGGAAGAACTAAAGAATGTAAATATGTTTTTCCCACATTTCAGATATTCAGTGGACACCTATGGTAAGAATCATATTCTCTAGTTTTTGTTACATTATATAAAGTATTAATTATTTGTTCCTAGAGAACTGTGAAATTATAATTTCTCATTTCTCTTTTTTATCCCCTGAATTTGAACTATACTTTGTGACTTGTGATTTCTGAGGAAATTTAAATTAATACCATTTATATTATATTAAATTTCTATTGCTACCAGGACAAATAAGCACAAATTTAATGGCTTAAAACACACATATTTATTATCTTATAATTCCGTAGGCCAGAGGTCCAGAACAGATCTCTGAAGGTTAGAAGTCCGGGCTAAAGTCAAGGTGTTGGCAGGTCTCAGTTCCTTTCTGGAGTTTCTGGGAGAGAATCCATTTTCTTACCTTTTCCAGTTTCTGAAAGTCACCCTCATTCTTTGGCTCCAGGTGTCCTTCCTCCATTTTCAAAGCTAGCAATGTCCCCTGGAAAGACTGGAGGCAAGTTTCTTCTATCCTTTGGTGTCAAGTTAAGATGATATGTATGGTGGGGGTTTTCTGCACTCAGCACAATTAAGAGTAAAAAGAGGCCCTGGCCAGTTGGCTCAGCGGTAGAGCGTCGGCCTGGCGTGCGGGGGACCCAGGTTCGATTCCCGGCCAGGGCACATAGGAGAAGCGCCCATTTGCTTCTCCACCCCCCACCCCCTCCTTCCTCTCTGTCTCTCTCTTCCCCTCCCGCAGCCAAGGCTCCATTGGAGCAAAGATGGCCCGGGCGCTGGGGATGGCTCCTTGGCCTCTGCCCCAGGCGCTAGAGTGGCTCTGGTCGCAAAAGAGCGATGCCCCGGAGGGGCAGAGCATCGCCCCCTGGTGGGCAGAGCATCGCCCCGGTGAGCGTGCTGGGTGGATCCCGGTCGGGTGCATGCGGGAGTCTGTCTGACTGTCTCTCCCCGTTTCCAGCTTCAGAAAAATACAAATAAAATAAAATAAAAAAAAAAAAAACAAAAAAAAAACGAATGCTGACTGAGACTCATTAAGTTTATTTCAGGACCCATGAATTAGTCAAAGCACACAATTTTGATAAACTACTTCATTCTACATGGTTATGCTTTATATTTGAATTAGTTTGAGTTCAGAAAATGTATCTAATTTAGATTTATATGTTAGAAATTTTGAGTTATTGAAGTATTTCTTAGGAATAGCTAATTTTATATGAAGAAATTATTAGATTCTGGCCCATCTGTGACTGGCCTCTTTGATTGGCACCTAGTTATTTGGTGTTGCATAAATGCCTGGAATGGGGTGTAACGGCTACCACTTAATCCCAGATATGCTTCCAAATGTTTTATCTATTTAATATATCATCTGACATATTTTTTTTAACTAAGGCTGTGAGTTAAGTATTATCATCATTTTTGAATAAAGAAACCAAGGCCCAGATAGTTTAAATAAATTGCTCAAGATTACACAGCTAGTTAGGGATGGAGTTAGGGTTTGTACCCATGTCTGTCTTGCCCTCTGCTTGAACACTGCTTGGCCTTTTACAATGATTTTCTTCATGTATCGATTTATTATACCAGTTAATTCTTATTGTCATTTCCCCTTGTCTCAAGAAAGTGAGCTGTGGTGACATTAGACCCTCAAGCTATAGGATTTATATTGTCCCTATATGTTTTCTTGTTGAAGACAGTGATAGTTATGCATCTTAATCACTTTTATTTTGACTTTTTGAATAATTTGATTGGACAATAAATATACCTATAGTTTCCCTATCACATTTCTAGGTTATTCTGTCCTGAGTAACAATCCCTGTTCTATACTTCTTTTCGTTTTATGTTTGCCATGGAGTGAGCTTTTCACCTATTGTGACCTTTCATTTATCTAGTTCAAGGTAAACATTTGTACTTACGTGCACTCTTGGCCTTGAGCTTTCTGTCTGCTTGGTTTCCTCTTTTCCCTTTCCAAAAGATCATCAAATCTACTTGGAATTTTTTTATTCAACTGCCTAAATAGTATAGTTACTGAGGTACTACAAGGACTACATTCCAAGGCAGTATGATAGTTTGAAGCCAGAAGTACTCTTTTCTGTATTAAATTCAGAGATTAGGCAATAGTTCTCCACCAGTGTGCCCCAGTTATTGATGGGTGAGTTGAAATTTCAGGGATGTGAAGATTGAATAACGGTTGAGAATAATGGAGTTAAAGAAACAAGAAGATAATTAATAATCTTTCTAAAAGGTCACTATCAAAAATACAGCTAACATTTTTTTCTGCTTATAAAAGTTATAATCTGATTTCTGAAAGTGATTATAATTGACTTGTTAATTGTGACAGTTATTTGATAATGTCCCCACATTTCATGATCCTTTACTTCTTTTCACATAGTGTCATAAGATCCTTATGACAACTTGATGATGCATTCTTATTATCTTTACTTTATATATGATCAAACTTAAGCTCAAAGAGATTAAAGTAACCAAAAGTCCCATGCCTCTAAGTGGATGTGGGTTTAAAACTTGGGATTTCAGTATCAAAGTCCTGTGTTCTTTCACCTGCCCTCTCTGCTTTCTAAGGAAACATCAAATAATTTTCTTTTGTCAACATTTTTACTGATTTCTGGATGGTATTTAGAAATTATATGTTCCTGTATATGTATATGTTCATGTGTGTGTTACCTGCCATTGAGTCGACTTTGACTCCTGGAGACCCTACTTTTAATGCACCTCTTCCTACTACTGATTGCACATTTTTAGGCTTTTTTTTTTTTTCCTTTCAGTTTTCAAAGATAGTTCCCAGAAAGACTTGCTGAATTTCACTGGTACTATTCCTGTAATGTATCAAGGTAAGTGTGGAAGTTGAGAAATTGTGGGAATTTTCTAAAAATAGTTTAATAAGAACTTACATTTGTTTAGTGCCATAATATTCTCAAAGTGATGGCCCTGACTAGTTGGCTAAGGTGGTAGAGTGTCTGCCCAGCGTATGGATGTCCCAGGTTCTATTCCCAATCAGGACACGCAGGAGAAACAGCCATTTGCTTCTCCACCCCTTCCCTCTTTCTTCTCTCTCTCTCTCTCTCTTTCTCTCTGCCCCTCTCCGGCAGCCATGGCTTGATTGGTTCAAGTGCATTGGCTCCAGATGCTAAGGATGGCTCTATGGATCCTCTGCCTCAGGCACTAAAAATAGCTCAGTTGCAAACACAGCCTCAGATGGGCAGAGCATCAGCCCCAGATAGGGGTTACTGGGTAGATTCCAGTTGGGGCACATGCAGGAGTCTGTCTCTCTATCTCCCCTCCTCTCACTTGGAAAAAAAGAAAAAAAATTCTCAATATTTTGACATGTATATGATCTATATTGAACCTTATTGAATATAGCAGATTACCGTCTGAGTCAAGGAAGGCCTAGATTAATATTAACAAATTCAATTCAATAAATATTTACTGAATATCAACTACATGCCTACTACTCTGCTAGGTGCTGGGGTTCAGAGGAGAGCAAGACAGACATAGGCCTGCCCTGATGGAGAGTAATCCTATTTTTCATAGCAGAGGGCAGGAATCCCCACCATTTTCTTCATTGCATAAGTGCAGAGTTCCTCTGCCTTTCCCTCTATATGATGTAGCATTATCCCCATCCTATAGGGGAAACTTAGTCTAAGCCTGGTGAAGTGAATTACTTAAAACCATATAGCTGGTATCAGGCTAGAACTTTAAACTCTCAATAGGAAACATTTAAAACACAGGGGTCATTAAAACTCAAAGAAAGCAACACATTTTTGATGACCTGACAGGTTAACATAGCTAAGTGTTTTCCCAAAAAGAAAAAGAAATCACTAAATTTCCTATATACAACTCTTCCTTTTTGTCCAGACCTACTTCCTTCAGTGTTCAAGAGGACTAACCTTTAAGATATGTATCACAGGAGATTGCTTATATAGTATGCTTTGAAGAACACCAGTGAAATGTTCTGCCTAAGTGCTGCCTGAAATTCCACCATTAAAAATTTATTCCTCTTCTAAAATGAAAAGAATCCCGGGAGGGATAACATCCAGTACTGCTAATATACAGTCCTGTGCTTAAAAAAATACTGGGTAAATACTTGTTGAATAATTGAATTAATTTACTACTGACCGAAAGGCTTAGGAATAAAGAATTTACTGGGCATTTGAAAGAAGAGGTGCACTGAAAGGGGGCTGAGGAGGATCTGAAAACCAAATGGGGACAGAACAGTGGAGTTTGCTATCTCTGGTAAAGATTTGAGCACTGTGTGATGAGAATACATTGCCCAAAAGGCACCAAGAAGCTATATTTTTGGGGACTTTTTCAAAGTAAATGTTTCATTATTATAGTTCCTAGATTGTTAGAAACCTGCCTTAATTGCTTCTTCCCCAGAATAACTTGTGGCCAGAGATGCACTCGCGTTTTAATCTGCCTCTGTTTATGTCCCACCATGACACCTCCTTTGGCACAGGACATGCATAGGCATTTAGTTTGGTTTTTACACAGAGGAATGTGGTCGGAGATGAAAGTAGGTAGCATTGGGAATTTGCAGCAAGGGCGGCAGAACAGGCATAGACTTGAGTTTGTGTTTTCCTTTCCTGCTCCTCTCCTGCTGAGCTATCAGACTATCTTCAGGCTGCCTGCAGAACTTCACTGAGACTTCTTCCTCACTACTTATGTGTTGCATTTCTTATGGCTAGATGTTAAAAAGAGAGAAAAAGAATTTCTATCTACCCCCAATGACTGATTGATGATTGATTTCACAATTCTTACCCATCCCAATAATTTCAAGGGCAGTTGCATATTAACAGAGGAGTTTATGAATTCAAATGAACCATTGCCTAGCATTTCAGTTTCTAGGATACTGTGGGGAGATAACAGGAGGACATAAAAGTTATCTTAATACCATTGGTAAGATGCCCCTCTTTGGCACTCTTTCTTAATGCCATGGAGTTATGTCATTGATTTTTATGCTGGCTGGGTCTTTCAACGTAGTAACGGTACCTGCAATGCCTTTTTACTGGCAGTACACTGTTTTCCCCTTTGTTTCTTACTAGAATTGTATCAACTCAGTGTGATGCACACTAGTTATTTCTTGCTGATTAGAAGGTCAGAATGTATTATCTTTTTCCTCTATCAAATGGGCTGATATAAATGGTCACTTTGTGGTAATGTGATCACCTGATTTTATAATCATCAAGTTATCTACAGACCAATAACTATGCCTAGCTATACCTATATTGTAAACCCTTAGCTACTATGTATGGTGACGGACTTATTGTGATGACATACCTCAATAAAAGCATTTTAAAATATTAATAGTTAAACAAAAGTAGAAGAGGAGTATGGTTCTGAGAACTGCTGATATGAAATAGACCAGATGTTAGGACATTTTTCTAAATTCCCCAGGTATTAGGACATTTCTATAATGTACTGATTTTCAGTCATAGCTGCATATTAGAGTTGCATGGGAAGCTTTTAAAAAATGATGTTCAGACCCCAACCCATTGAGTCAGAAACTTTGGGAAGTGGCCTGGATATTGTTATGTTTTGAGTTCCTTAAATGTGTCTAATTTGCAGACACCGCTGGGTATCATTATACTTAGGGGAGGAGTAAGCAAGATGAAAAAATAACTTTCAGTGGAAGGAGGATTTCCTTAGTAAGAAAAGGGTTTCAGTGGCAAAGAAAACTTTATACCTGGCCTGTTTTCAAAGTGCAAACATTACGAACCCTTCATGGAGCTTGCCATGTCATATACTGTTCTAAGCATTTTGCATACATTAACTAATCTCATCCTTAAAACAACCTTATGAGGTAGGAGCTATTATTATTCCCATTTTATAGAGGAAGGGATTGAGACACAGAGAAGTTAAGTTGCCTAAAATCATACAGCTAATAAAGTGTGAAACGTATGCATTCTAGCTTCCGAGCAGCCATGTTCTTAACTACAGTGAGAGAAATATGCAGTAAGATATGAAAGCAGAAATAAATATCAGAAGATACAATAAAACAGCCAAGGTAGTTGATCAGATTTCTAGTTTAAGCCTAGTTTTTGTCCTTATATAAGTTTTAGCTCTGGGCTTCCTGGCAACCAAGGAAGTCAGATTTTGGCTGTTGATAGGTATCACATACACGATTATAAATTGGAAGAGATGCATGCACGTTCCTATCTTGGTGCACTAAAATTTACAAACACTGGACACAGTGACTATTAAGGTTATTTTTAGCTTTTAAGTTCTTATGTATCAAAACTAGTTTGTATATTTTAGTACCTGCTATTAATGAGCAACTTGAGGGCTAGTATCAAATTCATCTCTACTCATTCATTCATTTTTTTATTTGTTTGTTAATTCAGTCATTCCTCATTATATAAGGAACTTTTATTGAGCAGCCATTACATTAGGCACTATGCATGGTTCAGGGGATGTAGAACTGGATAATACATTATTTTCTCTTAGGGAGAAGTCTACAGTGTAAAAAAATAAACAGAACTGTAAGCAGATAACTTTAGTGTAGAAAAGTTTAAGTGTCCATTACCATTCAAGAAAGGTACAATAGCACTGCTTGTGTGGAGCAAAGAAGGCTACATAGAGAAGATGATGTATCTCAAACTCCTGACACAATAGGTCTTGTAAATATTTATTGAATTGAATTGGATGTCTTTATTAAATTCCCTCAAATATTATGTTGGTGACTTAATGGGAATATATTTCCAATGTTAATGTACAATAGATGAAATGGAAAAATAGGTCTCAATTTACATAAATCCTTTTTTTTTTAGGTGAAAGGAAAGGGGATAGTGAAGCAGACTCCTGCATGCTCCCTGACAGGGATCCACCTGGCAACCCCATCTGGGCCTAATGCTTGAGTACTGCGCTATATTTAGTTCCTGAGGCTGATGTGCTCCAAAGGAGCTATCCTCAGTGCTCCTGGCCACGCTCGAGCCAGTTGAGCCCCTGGGTGCAGGAAGGGAAGAGGGGGGAAGCAGATGGTCACTTCTGTGTGTCCTGACTGGGAATTGAACCCAGGATGTCCATAATATGCTGGGTCCACGTTCGATCCACTGAGCCACCAGCCAGAGCCCATAAATCCTTTATTTGTATATAAACTTGACTACACAGCTTAAAATGCCACTTAGCTATACCAT
Source organism: Saccopteryx leptura (assembly GCF_036850995.1). NCBI lineage: Eukaryota > Metazoa > Chordata > Mammalia > Chiroptera > Emballonuridae > Saccopteryx > Saccopteryx leptura. The sequence continues at coordinate 41,338,954 of NC_089503.1, forward strand.
AGGTAAATGTGTATGCCTTATTATTGTTTGAAGTGTGTTTATTTTGTCTCAAATAGGCAATACATATAACATCCCAATTCGTTTGTGGATTTTGGATTCTCACCCTTTTGCTCCCCCCATTTGCTTCTTAAAGCCAACTGCAAATATGGGAATCTCTGTTGGAAAACATGTGGATGGTCAAGGCAGAATATACTTACCCTACCTCCAAAACTGGAGCCATGTAAGATCTATTTGATTTTCTTTTAACAGTTCTTATTTTTCTGAGTATTTATCTTTGGTCTTAGTGGATCAGAGTAACAAGTAAGTTACTGAATTATCTTTCTTTTCATATGGCCTTTAAAAGTAATTTGATATTGAGCTCCCGGGATGTCAACCAACTCCCAGAACCCTGGTTATAGCAGCCTGCTTGACTGTTCTCTGCAAGTCGAGTAGCCAACTGTTGTGTGCTCCTTATCTGTTTATAGTTGTGTGCTGGCTGCCGGATAAGGAATTTGTAAAGCTACTAGCATGATCTAGGGCATTATTTCCAAGTCCCTCTCTATTAAAGATTCTTAGGCAATATATAAGGTCTACCGGAAAGTTCTGTCCGTTTTTGGAATAAAACAAAATACAAATTTTTCTTACCGTCAATAAACTTTATTAAATAATATATTTCCACACCAATCCTATCTTCCGAATATGGTCCGAAATGGTTTGCTGAGCTGAATTAAGCCTTTCTGCGATCTCCGATGTTGTCAGAAAAGGATCTTGCTCCATGGTCTTAACAACATCATCATCGATCAAAGATGGTCACCCAGAACGTGGCTTATCAGAAAGGTCGATATCACCTGTTTCGAATTTTTTGAACCATCTAATGCATGTCCTATCAGAAACTGTACCTTCACCCAACACTTTCAATAAATTTCTCCATGCTTCTGTAGCATTTCTTCCTTGTTGAAATTCGTATACAATACAGTGGCGTAAATGAACTTTATCAGTAGCCATGGATACTCTATCGCTTCACACATAAGACTAACGTGAATCAACTTTGTTTTAGTTAATTTGCTACGTCAGTATGTGTACATTAAGTGATGAAAATAGAGAGGCACACATGCGCCAAATAAACATGTGCTTACGTGTCAAAACTTGTGATAGAAACAGACAGAACTTTCCGGTAGACCTTATATGTATTTATTTGCAGTTTTGCCTGTTTTTGACCTTTAGTAAATTGAATTATATAATCTTCTGTTATGTGCTATGTTTTTTATAACCGAACATTAAATTTTTAAAATTTCACCCATATTGATGATCATTGTAATATATTTTACAAATCCTCACATTATGCAATTTTGTAATCTGCAATTTTCATCTACCTTTATATTGAGCATTGGTATAAATCTCTAAGTGTGGAATAATCGAATTAAAGGTTATAAACGTCTTGAAGGCTGTACTAATCTATTGCTAAAATGGTATCCAAAAGGTAGACAAAATATTGCACATCTCCCATCAGTAGAAGTCAGTGTAGGTGAGTACCTGTTTTACAGCACCCTTGCTCTAACAACATATTATTAAAACAAAAGAAACTATTGCTTATCTCTTTACCTTTACTTTAAAATGCTCTCATTTTTATAAAGAGGTAAAACTTTTTTTTTTTTTTTTTTACAGAGACAGAGAGAGAGTCAGAGAGGATAGACAGGGACAGACAGACAGGAACGGAGAGAGATGAGAAGCATCAATCATTAGTTTTTCCTTGCGCATTGTGACACCTTAGTTGTTCATTGACTGCTTTCTCATATGTGCCTTGACTGCGTGCAGGACTTCAGCAGACCGAGTAACCCCTTGCCCAAGCCAGCAACCTTGGGTCCAAGCTGGTGAGCTTTTTGCTCAAACCAGATGAGCCCGTGCTCAAGCCGGGGACCTCGGGGTCTCAAACCTGGGTCCTCGGCATCCCAGTTCGACGCTCTATCCACTGCGCCACTGCCTGGTCAGGCGAGGTAAAACTTTTATGAAAAGATAATTAAAAAAAAAAAAAAAAAGAGGCCCTGGTCGGTTGGCTCAGTGGTAGAGCATCGGCCTGGCGTGAGGGAGTCCCGGGTTCAATTCCCGGCCAGGGCACACAGGGGAAGCACCCATCTGCTTCTCCACCCCTCCCCCTCTCCTTCCTCTCTGTCTCTCTCTTCCCCTCCCGCAGCCAAGGCTCCATTGGAGCAAAGATGGCCCGGGCACTGAGGATGGCTCTGTGGCCTCTGCCTCAGGCGCTAGAATGGCTCTGGATGCAACAGAGTGACGCCCCAGAGGGGCAGAACATCCCCCCTGGTGGGCATGCCGGGTGGATCCCGGTCGGGCGCATGCGGGTGTCTGTCTGACTGCCTCCCCGTTTCCAGCTTTGGAAAAATGAAAAGAAAAAGAAAAAAGATAATTTATAAGATATTTATATGTACCCAGAATATTGTAAAACTGGAGAACAAGAATATGTGAGAGTCAAGTGAGATTGTCTTAAAGCATACCATTAGGATGATCACTTCTTATTTTATACATAGCCCATGAAAAGGTGTACAGTTATAGACACATTTTACTTTTTGAAAATGGTTTCTATATTTTATATATATATATAAAACCTTTAAAAATAAAGGAAAGAGAGAAATAGTAAAAGAAAGACTTCACACCAGATGGTCCATGTGGAGTTTAAGTGGAAAAACTTTTTTCTTTCTTTTTTTTAATTTATTTTTTAGCGAGAGAGAGGTATATAGAGAGACAGACAGGAAGGGAGAGAGATGTGAAATATCAACTCATAGTTACAGCACTTTAGTTGTTCATTGATTACTTTCTTATATGTGCCTTAACTGGGAGGCTGCAGCTAAGCCAGTGACCCCTTGCTCAAGCCAGCTACCTTAGACTAAGCCAGTGACCACAGGGTCATGTCTGTGATCCCATACTCAAGGTAGTGACCCTGCGCTGAACTGGTGAACCGGTGTTCAAGCCGGTTGAGCACACTCTCATGCCGGCGACCTCGGGGTTCCGAACCTAGTTCCTCAGCGTCCCAGGCCAATGCTCTATCCATTGTGCCACCGCCTGGTCAGTCTAAGTAGAAAAACTTTTATTTTGTAAATTTGTACATTAATTTATTACTTGGTGACTTAAGTAATATTTTCAGTTAAATGTTGTGAATGAGTCTTGATAAAAATTAGTCCATTGGAAGGACAAAAATGTCTTAATGCTTAGTTCTTTGGTTAGTGAAGAAATTGAAATTTTTTTCATGTACTTATTGATCATGCATGTTTCTCTCTTTTTGAATTGTTTGTCTCTTCATCCATTTTACCCTTTTTAAAGTATCCTCAAAAGGTATTTTGACCTTAATTCCCTGTTGTGGGAATCCGTATTTCCTGTTTCCTCTTTCTGATAAACTGGTTGAGATTGTGCTTGATTTCATTATACACAGTACTGATTTCACTATCCTATTTTGAGCTTCTTTCTTATAAGTTAAAACTAGTCTTAAGAAGATTTTATATTATTGAAATTTCCCTACTTAAAATTACTGCAGTAACTTTAAGTTTCACATGCGGTTGGAACTACGTAGTATGATTATACAGAATTTTGGAGCTAGAAAGAATGTAGGGGTTGCCTAGGCCAAGAATTACAAACGTTTTCCCCAGGAGATTCAGTGTGCTGTATTAGATCTATAGAGTTCTGTTTGAATTCAGTGTGCTGAATTAGATCTATAGAGTTTGAATGGCATAAGGGTTTTGTTTTGTTCTTAATTTGAATTTGAATCCTTATACATATACTTTCTCCAATCTGGCACAATAATCATCTCCCTAAATTTTCTTATCCTTGACAACTTCACATATTATGTTACCTGCTTGGTCTTTAAAGGTAGTTTAAATTTTTTATCCTAATGGCCTCATCCTCTTAATTTATAAATAATGAAACCTAGATACTGAGAAATTAAGCACTTTTCAAATGAGCAAACTACTAAAGATTTCTAATAATAAAATAATAAACATCAGTTTTATACTCAGAGTGTATATAGTTTGCATACATTAGTTCATTTGTTTCTCCTACAGCCACTTGGGATTTGTTAGTCACATTATATTGCTTATAACACTGAAGCTGAGACAGGTTAAATGAATTTCATTAAGGTTGCTTAACCAGTTAAATGAAAAGAAACAGTACCAGCTTAGATAATATTTATCAGTGTAAATTTTCTGATTTGATAATGGTTATATAGGAGAATGACTGTTTTTGTTTTTCTTCTTTTAGGAACTATATACTATAGTATTACTGAATGAGCTCAAAAAGAGTGTGGAGGCTTTGGCTAGAAATAAATTATAAAGATTCATTTAGGAGTCTTAGGGGGTTCCTAAACTAGAAACACAAGTAGGCAATACCCAGAGTGTTCCAAAAAAGAAAGAAAAGCTAAGTTCTTACAGTAAAAAGTATATTCTTGAGAAGACTCAGTCCTGCTTTCTTAGTCTCTGGATTGTTCCAAGATGGTAATTTTTTAGCTCACCAGTGATCTGGATGTTGGGTGGTCAGGATACTTGAACATTCTTTCCTTAGTCTTTTGTGCAAGGTTATCTGGATGTTTGATATATATCCAGGCATTGATAGAGGACTGGAAAGTTAAAAAATTTAAGTTTCCAGGCTCATGAAAACAAGAATAGAATTGTTTCCCCATGCCTCAACCTACTCGACTTTAGTAATTTAGCAGTTTGACTGCACTAACTTCATTTTATTTCTTCCATATATTCCTCAATATTTAAGGATGAAGAGATATCAAATCTGGAATTTACTCCCAACTGGTTCAGAAAAATAGAGAGGGAAAGAGACTAATAAAGCAAATGTGATAAAATTTTAGTGATCTGAATGAAGAGTATATGGAAATTCTTTGTACTATTTTTGTAACTTTTCTATAAGTATGCAATGATTTAAAAATAAAAAGTTAAAAAGACAGACAGACCATTCCTAAACATAGAAACTCTGCTAGTAAGCACATTCATGCTATTTTCCCACATTTTGGAGATGTGGATTCAGCATTTCTCCCTTAATTTTTCAGTTAAAAGAATTAAGTAAGCCTGGCACAGTGGCTAGAATGTTGACCTGGGACGCTGAGGACCCAGGTTTGAAACCCTAAGGTTGCTGACTTGAGCGTGGGCTCATCCTGCTTGAGCGCAGGATCACCAGCTTGAGCGCAGGGTCATAGACATTACCCCATTGTCACTGGTTTGAGCCCAAGGTCAGTGGCTTGAGCCAAGGGGCCACTGGCTTGGCTGGAGCCGCTCTCTGGTCAGTGCAAGTATGAGAAGTAATCAGTGAACCACTGAAGTGACACAACTATGAGTTGATGTTTCTCATCTCTCTCCCTTCCTGTCTGTTGGTGTGTCTCTCTCTCTTTAAAAAAGAAAAAAGTAATTTTTTAGTTGAAAGTATTAAAACAGTTGAAGGCTATCACATAATTTCTATGGTAGTTGTCAAAAAATGAGAACAGTGCCTGACCAGGCGGTGGCGCAGTGGATAGAGTGTCGGACTGGGATGCAGAGGACCCAGGTTCGAGATCCGGGGTCGCTGCCAGCTTGAGTGCGGGCTCATCTGGTTTGAGTAAAAGCTCACCAGCTTGGACCCAAGGTCGCTGGCTCGAGCAAAGTATTACTCAGTCTGCTGAAGGCCCGTGGTCAAGGTGTCACAATGCATAACGAAAAACTAATGATTGATGCTTCTCATCTCTCCATTCCTGTCTGTCTGTCCCTGTCTATCCCTCTCTCTGACTCTCTCTCTCTGTCTCTCTAAAAAAAAAAGAGAACATAATACAATACTTTGTTTTGGTTCATTATAACAATGTGGTTAACAAGGTAGTATTCCTCAGCAAAATTTTTGCATAACTTTTCCCTTTGTGTGTATTTGGCAGCCTAAATCTGTCATTGTAGGATTAATTAAAGAAATGATTGCCAAGTTTCAAGAGGAACTCCCCCTGTATTCTCTGTCATCATCTGACGAGGCACGGCAGGTGGACTTACTAGCCTATATTGCAAAAATCACTGAAGGTTTGTATTTTTGTTAATCAGAAAGTAATTCCTTACTGCTGGCCTTTACTCTCTGCTAATTTATTTTTTATAAATAAAAACATGCATCTATATATACACACAGTAGACACATATCTGTGTTGAATAAAAAATTCCTGTATGTCTATCATGGGGTGTTACCTACCATACAGTTCCAAAGAGCATGGTTTCTTTTTCTTTTTTTCCAAAGAGTATGATTTTTTAAAATGTAAAAGATTACTCTTATACTAACAGATAAAGCAATTTGTGTTTTGTTCAAAACCACTTGATATATAAGGGGTGGGCAAAAGTGATTAAGTTACCAGCACACACAGGAACAATGATAGAAAGAAAACAAATAATATAAATAATACAATAATTAAAACATAAATAATACAAGAATAAACTATGTTTCACATACTCACAACTGTACACTGACTTTTGCCAACCCCAGTATTAATGATTCCAAACCTTTTTCATTATATGTTTATGTGGCTTTTTGCCTCATTTCAATATATTGGTTCAGAAAATCTGTGGTTCTCAGTGTTTCTCACTGAGTTTAAAATAACATACACATGCTTGCAAATTTTGTAAGGTGTTAATATTTTTTGCATTTTAGACCAGAGCAGTAAGAATCAGAATGTTTTTCAGAATTATGGAAATCCTATATTTTAGCCTTATGTGATATTTTAAAAAATCTTTGGAAAGATATGCATTTTTAAAAGAGTGGCCTTTATTTAGTGAAATATTTAATATGAGATTCCTGTTTTTCTAGCATTTCATTTGCTCAGCAAGTATTTTTGAATGCCATTATGGACTAGCACCATGTTTTCAGTCCAAGTTAGAAGCTTGGTATATATATTTTTTAAAGATGCTGAAAATTATTTTTGAGATTATTATTATTTTTTTAATTATTATTATTATTTTTTTTTTGAGAAAGGGAGAGAGAGAGGAGAGACAGACAGAGAGAGAAGGTGGGGAGGAGCTGGAAGCATCAACTCCCATATGTGCCTTGACCAGGCAAGCCTAGGGTTTCGAACTGGCGACCTCAGCATTTCCAGGTCGACGCTTTATCCACTATGCCACCACAGGTCAGGCAGCCTAAGGCTTTTAAGACTAAGCCATTTTTTTTTTTTTGTATTTTTCCGAAGCTGGAAACGGGGAGAGACAGTCAGACAGACTCCCGCATGCGCCCGACCGGGATCCACCCGGCACGCCCACCAGGGGGCAACGCTCTGCCCACCAGGGGGCGATGCTTTGCCCCTCCGGGGCGGCGCTCTGTTGCGACCAGAGCCACTCTAGCGCCTGGGGCAGAGGCCAAGGAGCCATCCCCAGTGCCCGGGCCATCTTTGCTCCAATGGAGCCTCGCTGCGGGAGGGGAAGAGAGAGACAGAGAGGAAGGAGAGGGGGAGGGGTGGAGAAGCAGATGGGCACTTCTCCTGTGTGCCCTGGCCGGGAATCAAAACCAGGACCCCTTGCACGCCAGGCCGACGCTCTACCACTGAGCCAACTGGCCAGGGCTTTTTTTTTTTTTTTTAATAAATAAATTTTTATTTTAATGGGGTGACATCAATAAATCAGGTACATACATTCAAAGAAAACATTTCCAGGTCATCCTGTCATTTAGTTCTGTTGCACACCCATCACCTGAAGAGAGATCATCCTCCGCCACCCTCCATCCAGTTCTCTCCGTACCCCTCCCCCTCCCCCTCTCCCTCCTTCCCTCCCCCCACCCCCCCATAACCACCACACTCCTGTCCATGCCTCTTAGCCTCGCCCCTATGTCCCACCAATGTATGGAATCCTGCAGTTCCTGTTTTTTTCTGATTCACCTACTTCACCCCACACAATGCTACCAAGACTCCACCATTCCGCTGTAAGTGATCCGATGTCATCATTTCTCCTAGGTGAATAGTATACCATGGTGTATATGTGCCCCATCTTCTTCATCCAGTCCTCTATTTTTTTTTACAGTGATTAAAAGCCTTTAAGCAAACTCTTGGCCCATACAGCAAGAATCCATAAAAGAGTAGTGTCCTTAACATGTTCACCAAGTCCAAGTTGGCCCCATTCCCATGCCAAATCCCTGAAAAATGCAACCACAGTTCAATCTGTTAGGAGCTGTCACAGGGAGCAGGAGTCCAGGAAAGTTCCCCACAGGAAAAGTCCGCATGGCACTGGAATTGTTGTCACCATTCTATACTTTGCAGCTCATGTCCAAGTCCCAATGACCGCTGCTTCTAGCTGGTAATGATTCAGGTAGACTGGAAAAAGCCATTTGCAGCATGCGTGGATATGGAGCTTCTGTTCTCCTCTGCCTGGAGAGTTGAGACCAGGTTGCTTTTCCCTGGAGCTCTGTGACTGTGGCTGGCCAGGGCTTTTTGATATTATTTTTAAATTGTCATGATCATTCATTTTTCTTTCTAGGTGTCTCAGATATAAATTCAAAGAACTGGGCAAATCATGAGACTAAAACAATAAAGAAAATTACCGTGGTTGGAGGTGGAGAACTGGGAGTTGCCTGCACATTAGCAATTTCAGCAAAGGTATGTAAGCATAGTGGTTATAAACACATATATCATATTGCTACACTTTTATGTAGTTTATGTTTAACATAACAAGAAATGATGGCTTAATTTTGTCATTTGGGAAAACCTCATTTTGCCTTAAAATATTTTTAGATAGTAGACAAAAAATAGCTAAAAGATCTCATTAGTGATGTTCCCTCTTAATTAATAGATATGGAATAGGCTTTGAAAAAGTGGTTTGGATAATGGACTCATCAACCTAATTCAAAGGAAACCTCAACTTGACATTCATCAGATTTAGTCACAAAGTCTTTTGTGTTCTGAGTCATGCTGCTTTAATGAAACTCTTATTTAATAACTTAATTTTAGCTCTTTCTAAAATTATAATTTTTTTAAGATTGCCTTTTTTCATGTAATTACTTTCTTTTAGGATCGTAGGCCCTGAGTTGATAGTTTGAGATTTGTTTATTTTTCAGAAGTCCTTTTTACTAGATCTTTTCTATATGAATTATTTTCTGCCCTTCCCGAGCCATTCAAAAGACCCTCCAGGGCCCAGTATTATGATAACGGCATGTCTATGTCATTTGATGGCAATAGCCCAGAATAGAAGAGCCATTCCTTTAGATATTTATTTGGTAGTTGGCATTTGGTTTTCTATTCCATTAAAATTTGATTGTTTGCCATCTAAATGTTTTCCTTTTGTTATATCTAATTTTTTTCATTTAAGACTCATATATATCTTGGATGTAGGTTCTACTTTAGCAAATAAATAAATTGTATCCAGGGAGCTAGAACATTTTAAAGCCAGCTGCTCAGAACACTATATGCTAATCTTTGACATATTATAGTATCCGGGAAGCTAGAACATTTTAAAGCCAGCTGCTCAGAACACTATATGCTAACTTTTGACATATTATAGTTTCATTTCCTACCTTCCATTTGAAAATACTGTTCTCTTAGTTGGAAATGGAATTTTTTTCCAGTTCTTTTGTTACTAAATACAATGCTTCTGTAAATAGTGCGTTATAGGTTGCTTATTTTCTCATCCAAAAATATTTTTTAGGTGTACATAATCTCAAAAATAGGACTAGTGAGTCACAGGGCATGGATGGTTTCTATGGTACTTATTACATATTACAGGATTGCTCTTCAGAAAGGCAGAACTAATTTCTGCTGCTAATAAAAATGTGCACATCAGTCAGATTTTTGATGTCCTTAACAGTACTGAGTTTTATCAGTTTTCTTTGTTTTTGTTAAGTACAGTATAGGAAGGCCCTTTAAAGTCATGTTTCTTTAGCCATTAGAAGAGTCTGTCAATATTTCTTTGTCTATGAGCTGTCTAAATGGAAATTTTTTTTATTTTTATTTTTAAACCTAAAAATTATGATACAAGGTACAATATTCAAATAGTGCAACCATATTCAGATAGTATAGTAGTAGCCATTATAGTGATAGTAGTGTGTAGCCGTAGTGGTCGCAGCAGTAACTAACCTTTACTAAATGCTTTGTGCCAGGCTCTCATTTACACACTTGACTTGTTTTCCCAGCAACCTTATGGCTTAGATCCATCATTACTGTCATTTTGCGGCCGCTAACAGAGTTGCGCAGCAGAAGCGTGCTGGGCCCATCATTACTGTCATTTTGCAAATGAAGAAGCCAGGCCATAGGGCGGTTACCCAACTTGCCCAAAGTCACACTGTTGATAAATGGAGTAAGGATTTGAAGCTAGGCAATTTATAGAACCTATTTTCTAGATCCTTACTCAATATGTGGCCTTCAGACCTGCAGCATAGACATCACCTGAGATCTTATTAGAAATGCATACTCTCAGGCCACACTCCAGAGCTACAGAAGCACATCTGCATTTTAACAAAATCCCTGGTGAACTGTATGCTTCACTGATCTAGTAAATGTGATTCCTTAAAGCTTGAGAAGCTCTACTGTAAACCAGAATGTTACACTGCTTCATTATTATTGTTGTTGTTTTTGATAGACATTTAGGTCATTCAGCTTTGTTTTGTTTTTATGAATTTATTTTAGCCAAGCTGACAACATATGCTGAGAGCAAGATCTCAAATTTTTCCTCTAGTCTTTTGAATATCCTTATACATATTGTACTATTATCCTACATGTACTAATGAACTTGTAGGATAATTTATAAAAAATGAAATTGATGGATTAAATGAGTTATTGTGTTTTTAAATTCTGATAGAAATTGTCAAATTATCTTCCATGTCAGTTATATCAACTTATTCTCATACCCACAGTGTATGAAAATACCTGTTCTTGTTAGTTAGGTCTTTGTATATCTAATAAATAAAGAATAGTAACTCAGTTTTCTTTGCATTTCTCTTACAAGTGGTTAATAATAATGAAATTGGTAGATACAATTTATTTTTTATTATTTAATCAATTGTGTTTACATAGATTCTAGGGTTGCCCTGAATGCATCCCCCTCCCCCTTATTCCCTTCAACATCTCCCTTGCCCCCCTCCCTACAGCGCCCTCCCCCCTTCCCTTCAGGTTTATCCTATCCTATCATCCCCTTTCCCTCTGTCCTGTTTTCCCCTGTTCCCTTTGATCCCTCCTCTGTCTCAATTCCATTCCTCAGTTCTCATTGTTCCGCGGGTTCCTCAAATGAGTGAGGTCATATGATATTTTTCTTTCTCTGCCTGGCTTATTTTACTTAACATAATAGTTTCCAGGTACATCCATGTTGTTGCAAAACTTAATATTTCCTTCTTTCATGGCCCCATAGTATTCCATTGTATATATGTACCACATTACTAATCATTATAGAAATGCAAATTAAAACCACAATGAGATACCACCTCACACCACTCAGAATGGCGCTCATTAACAAAACAACACACGATAGGTGCTAGTGAGGATGTGGAGAAAGGGGAACCCTCCTGCACTGCTGGTGGGAATGCAGACTGGTGCAGCCACTGTGGAAAACAGTATGGAGATTCCTCAAAAAATTAAAAATAGATCTGCCATTTGACCCAGCCATCCCACTTTTAGGAATATATCCCAAGAACACCACATCACTGACTGAAAAAAAGAAATGCACCCCCATGTTTATGGCAGTATTGTTCACAATAGTGAAGATGTGGACAGCCCAAGTGTCTGTCAGTGGACGAGTGGATTAAAAAGCTGTGGTAGATACAATTTTGAGAGGAGTGCTCTCTGCCAGCCCTGTGTCACATAATTAATCCTCACAACCCATGAGTAAGGCCAACTTCTGTGACTTGCCCAGCTTACATAGCTGATAAGTAGTATATTATTAGCTGGGTTGTTTTCTTCTAAACTTTCTTCCCAATAGTCTGGTAGATTTCTGCTAAAACAGACCCAAAAAAATCATCACTCTAAATTCTTTCAGAATGTAAATGATAACATCAGAATGAAAAGATAAATTCAAGAACAATAGCAATCAGTCTAACCAGTGGTGGTGCAGTAGATAGAGTGTCAATCTGGGACATTGAGGTCCCAGATTCAAAATCCTAAGGTCGTCAGCTTGAGCGCAGGCTCTCCAGCTTGAGCACAGGATTGCCAGCATGAGCATGGGATCATTGATATGATCCCATAGTCATTGGCATAATGCCAAAGGTTGCTGACTTGAGCCCAATGTCACTGGCTTGAGCAAGGGGTCACTGGCTTGGATGGAGCCTCCCAGTCAAGGCACATATGAGAAGTAATCAACGATCAACTACAGTGACACAACTATGAGTTGATGCTTCTCACTCTCTCTTCCCCTGCCTTCCTGTTTCCCTCTCTCTTCCTGTCTGTCTCTCTCTCGCTCGCTTAAAAAAGAACAATAGCAAACATATTGAGTGCACCAAATCATCTTTATTACTCACCCATGAAGAGAAGCTTGCAATCTGTGATTTCTGATTTAAGCCCTGTTAGATCCCAGTTTTTGGCCAGGCCTAAAGGATCATATTATTCAAGTTCATAATGATTTCTTGCTTGCATGTCCCTTTTATTATTACTGGGTTACTTTTGCTTCATAAGACAGCACATTAGACCTGTGTACTCTCCCTTAACCCTCACTCTTTTTTTAAAAATTTCATTTTATTGAATTTTTATTTTTTAGAGAGAAACATTGATTTGTTGTTACACTTGTATATGCATTTACTGGTTGATTCTTGTATGTGAGCTGGTATTGAACCTGCAACCTTGGCATTTGGGAACGGGGCTCTACCCAACTGAGGGCCCCTCACTTCTGAGTAAATTTAAATTGAGTAACTGGATGTGTCCAGTGTAATGCTGTTCTTTTTCTTATTTTACTATACAGGGCATTGCAGATAGACTTGTCCTCTTAGACCTCTCAGAAGGGACCAAAGGAGGGATGATGGACCTTGATATTTTCAAGCTGCCTAATGTGGAGATCAGCAAAGGTCTGGTTTGTCTCCTTAAAAATATGTGCCTAGCCCTGGCCGGTTGGCTCAGCGGTAGAGCGTCGGCCTAGCGTGCGGAGGACCCGGGTTCGATTCCCGGCCAGGGCACACAGGAGAAGCGCTCATTTGCTTCTCCACTCCTCCGCCGCACCTTCCTCTCTGTCTCTCTCTTCCCCTCCCGCAGCCAAGGCTCCATTGGAGCAAAAATGGCCCAGGCGCTGGGGATGGCTCTGTGGCCTCTGCCTCAGGCGCTAGAGTGGCTCTGGTCGCAACATGGAGAAGCCCAGGATGGGCAGAGCATCGCCCCCTGGTGGGCAGAGCGTCGCCCCATGGTGGGCGTGCCGGGTGGATCCCGGTCGGGCGCATGCGGGAGTCTGTCTGACTGTCTCTCCCTGTTTCCAGCTTCAGAGAAATAAAAAAAAAAAAAAATATATGTGCCTATTTGTTCTTCTATTTAAGTCCTAGAATTGTTTAACAAACTTTATTTTTTAGAACAGTTTTAGGTTCAGGGAAGTATTGAGCAGAACATACACAAGTTTTCCATATATATCCCCTGAATGCATAGCCTCCCCCTTGGTCAAATCCTCTACCTGGTGGTATAATTGATGAACTTACTTGGAAACATTACTATCATTCAGAGTCTGTAGTTACATTAGGATTTACGCTTGGCATTGTACATTCTATGGATGTAATGACATGTATCCACCATTACTGTATCATAGAGAGTTGTTTCGCTGCCCTAAAAATCCTCTGTTCTGCGGAGGGTACTAGAATTTTAATACTGTACCTTAAAGATTACCTAGTGACTGAATCCCTAAATTTACATGTTTGGAAACTAAGATTCAAGTAAGTGACTTACCCAGAGTCATACAGAGATGGAAACTGATTATATTGAGAGTCAGATAAGCAAATAATATGCAGATTGGTCAGAAGGATTTATCCTTCGTCTCTTTATTCTTTGTGTCCTTCAAATCACTTTAAGGGACTGTTTAGTACATGGATCCTAGAAAGTCAGTTTGTAACTTGTTGTAGTTGTTTGGCTTTCTTTTGCCTTTCCTTGCTTAGGTCTTCTGTATTCTTTGATCATTTTTTCCAAATAAAATATAGAGACATAATAGTTTCACAAGCCTAAATATATTAAGAATAACAGTGGGTCAGAAAAATTGAAGTGATACCTCTGTGTTATAAAAAATTGGGTATAATTGTTCTAGCTAGTCTCTAGCTTCCTATAGGAGACAAGTTCATTTTCTTTCTCTAGAAACAGTCTGATAGTTAGTTACTTTAATGATCCTTTCATAAGCCTCATATAGGGGATCCCTGGGGGAGCCAGATATTCTCTTGTTCTTAAGGGACCTCTTAACTCTTCCACATCACTTTAGGGGACTGTTTAATACATGGACTCTAGAGATTATGAGGCCATTTAGGGCATGATGAAATTGTTTCTTCCTGTGTGTCTCATTAACCATCAATAACTGTTGTTTCAGATAATTGAAAGAATAGAATCCTTGGAGTAGAAATATAGGTAACAGTGCTTGCCACACATAGGGAATGTTGAATGAGTGCACACTATCTTGGGGCAAGTTTCGTGTTGCCCTTGTTAATTTTGGTTGCACATTTAGGGTAATACTTAATTACTAGGACATGAAATAACTTAAAATATATTAGCTAACATTTCATAAATATATTCTGTGATATGGAGAAGTACATTAATAATTTTGGGAAATTTAACTAATTTGGAAATTTTTAGTAATGTCCAATTATAACAGGCATTGATGATTGCAACTGACTGATCATCTTAGAGTTGTATGTTGCTCCATTTGGATATTTTTTAATAACTACCAAAATATTTGGAGGAGGGATAATATACATGTATATATGAGCATGCAAATAAACTATACATATGTTTACAGTTTTATGTGAAACAACTTATTCTTGTATTGTTATTTATTAATACTGTATTTTTCCATATGAACAACTGTAGACCTACTTTTGCCAACCTGGTGTATAAACACACAATTATGCTTATATACGCATAGACTAAATCTGGAGAAATACTAAGAAACTGTTAAGAGTAGTTGTATCAGGAGTCAGATTTAGGAAACCTGTTCTGCACTTGCTTTTTGCACTTAGTATTTTTATCCCCTTTTTCAAATTTTTAAAAAAATTGTGCTAAAAACTATGTAACCTAAAATTTACCATGGTGACATTTTTTTTTTTGCTTATAAGTAGTCCAACTTTGCCTGACTGCTGGTGGGCAGTGGATAGAGCATTGACCTGGGATGCTGAGGCCCCAGGTTTGTAATCTTGAGGTCTCCGGCTTGAGTGCGAGTTCATCCAGCTTGAGCATGGGGTTGCTGGATTCAGCATGGTACCATCAACATGATCCCATGGTCACTGGCTGAAGCCCAAGGTCACTGGCTTGAGCTCAAGGCCATTTGAACATCATCTCTTTCCCCCACCCCACACCCAGCTTAAAAAAAAAAGTAGTCCAACTGGATAAATAAGTGATTTCAGTAGCTTTGTGGCTCCATAACAGAAATTTAGCAACAACAAACTTGCTTGTGAGAAGGAAATCTTGCCATTTGCAACAGCTTGTATGGACCTAGGGATATTATGCTAAGTGAAATAAGTCAGAGAAAGACAAATACCATATTTCACTTATATGTGGAATCTAAAGAACAAAGTAAACAAATGAACAACAGACTTATAGATACAGAGAACATTTTGACAGTTTCCAGAGAGGAAAAGGGTTGGGGAGCTGGGTGAAAAAGGTGAAAGGATTAAGAAGCACAAATTGGTAGTAAAGTACAGCATAGGGAATATAGTCAGTAATATTGTAATAACTATGTATGGTGCCAAATGGGTACTAGATATATCATGGTGATCACTTTGTAACTTATATAAATGTCTAATCACTGGGTTGTACACCTGAAACTAATATAACATTGTACATCAACTTAATTGAAAAATAAATTTTTTTATCTTTTATATTTTTAAATATTATTTTCATCAATAGGTATCATTTGTCAGGGAGCTATAATTTTCTGATTTTTCACCATTTTTTATTAATCTCTTGCTAATGGCTAATCTCTTTTCTTTATTGATTTTAATTTATTGTATTTGCATAGATTCTAGTGTTGCCCCCAATGCATCCCCCTCCCCCATATTCCCCTCAACATCTCCCTTGCCCCCCTCCCCCATATTTCCCTCAACATCTCCCTTGCCCCCTCCCCATAGCATCCTCCCCCCTTCCTTTCAGCTTTATCCCATCCTATCATCATCCCCTTTATTTTTAAAAACCTTGCTTGTGAATTTTTATATATATTGAGAGGCAAGGAGGCAAAGAGACAGACTCCTGCATGTGCCCTGACCAGGATCCACCCAACAAGCTCCCTACTAGGCAATGCTCTGCAATGGAGCTGCTTCTCCATTGCTCGGCAACTGAGCCATCTCAGTGCCTGCGGTGAGGCCATGGAGCCATCCTCAGTGCCTGGGGACAACTTGCTCAAACTGTTGGAACCATGGCTGCAGGTGGGGAAAAGAGAGAGAGAGAAAGAAAGAGAGAGAGAAGAAAGGAAGAGATGTAGAAGCAGATGGTCACTTCTCCTGTGTGCCCTGACTGGGAATTGAACTCAGGGCTTCCACACCCTTTAGGCCAGTTCTCTACCACTGAGCCAACTGGCCAGGGCCTGTGAATTCTATTTATTTATTTATTTATTTATTTTTTACAGAGACAGAGAGTGAGCCAGAGAGAGGGATAGACAGGGACAGACAGACAGGAATGGAGAGAGACGAGAAGCATCAATCATCAGTTTTTCATTGCGCGTTGCAACACCTTAGTTGTTCATTGATTGCCTTCTTATACGTGCCTTGACCGTAGGCCTTCAGCAGACCGAGTAACCCCTTGCTGGAGCCAGCGACCTTGGGTTCAAGCTGGTGGGATTTTTGCTCAAACCAGATGAGCCCACGCTCAAGCTGGTGACCTCAGGGTCTCGAACCTGGGTCCTCTGCATCCCAGTCCGACGCTCTATCCACTGCACCATCGCCTGGTCAGGCTTTTTTTTTTTAATTTTTTTTTAATTTATTCATCTTACAGAGGAGAGGGAGAGACAGAGAGAGAGAGAGAGGAAAGACAGAGAGAGAGAAGGGGGGAGGAGCTGGAAGCATCAACTCCCATATGTGCCTTGACCAGGCAAGCCCAGGGTTTCAAACCGGCGACCTCAGCATTTCCAGGTCGACACTTTATCCACTGCACCACCACAGGTCAGACAAATTCTAAAAGAAGAGATGCCAAGGTTTCTGAAACACCCCATCTTCAGAAATCTTTCATATGGTCTCAATTTGTAAAAGCACTAAATCCGACAGGATTCATTATTCCAGTGACCAGATCTATAGTAACTGAAACAGCAGGAAAAATCACTTAGAGATGGAGATATTCCTCCATAAGGCCTCCATATCACAAATCTCCTACCGCCCTTTTCCTTCTCCTCTTCTTATTACTCAGAAGGTTGTAGGAGTTAGTCCATCACTCTTTTTTTTTTTTTTTTTTTTTTTACAGAGACAGAGAGAGAGTCAGAGAGAGGGATAGATAGGGACAGACAGACAGGAACGGAGAGAGATGAGAAGCATCAATCATTAGTTTTTTGTTGCAACATTCATTGATTGCTTTCTCATATGTGCCTTGACCATGGGGCTACAGAAGACCAAGTAACCCCTTGCTCAAGCCAGCGACCTTGGGTACAAGCTGGTGAGCTTTTTGCTCAAGCCAGATGAGCCCGTGCTCAAGCTGGCGACCTCGAGGTCTCGAACCTGGGTCTTGCGCATCCCAGTCCGACACTCTATCCACTGCGCCACCACCTGGTCAGGCTCTGTCACTCTTGATGATGGGGGATTTCCAACCAGAGACTCTCCCATAGTGGTCTGTGTAGCTAAATGGCACCAAGACAGACTTATCTCTTCTTTCCATGAAATTTGACTGTTTTCATGAGTCCACTCCAAGAAATGTGGAATTATTTTCCCCTTCTTTTTATTCTGAAACAAAGCAGGCTACCTTGGCTATCATTGCATCTGACTGCTTCTCAAGAGGGCCCCATTTGAGACTCAAGATGAATGCAAACTCTGAAGGTAGAACAGAGCCTAATGAGAGACAGAGACATAGGCATGCAGTATCATCACCATACAGTATTGGTGGTGATATGTGTGTGGCTTCTTTCACTTACCCATAATGTTTTCAAGGTTCATTCACATTGTAGCATGTATCAGTACATCATTACTTTCTATGGCTGAATAATATTCTGTGGTATAGATATACCACATTTTATTTATTCATTTATCAGTTGATGGACATTTGGATTGCATGTTTTAACTGTTGTGAATAGTGTTGCTATGAATAGTCAAATACAAGTTTCTGATTGAATACTTGTTTTCAGTTCTCTTAGTTTTATACCCAGAAGTAGAATTGCTGGGTCGTAGGGCAATTCTGTGTTTAAGTAATATTGATGACTTTTGAAGATTATCTATCATTAATAGCACATATAGATCTAAATAGCTCTATTTGTTTGAACAGCTTCATATGGATGTCTGTCACCTATTGTTTTTTGTACCTTTGTGGTTACAAATAATGCTTCAGAGAATACTGTAAAATCTTTGTATACTTCTCTAAGTAGTGGGATAGAGTAGAATTACTGGGTCAAAAGGTATGTGTTTTTAAATTTGTGTTATTAAGTTGTACCTACTTATACTCTCACCAAAAATATATGAGGGTTCCTGTTTCCTTTCTCTTGATTACTTTTATTTTATATTAAACATAGCTAATGGAATAATTCTCCTGTGATGTTATTTTGATCATGTCATTTTCTGGCTTCAGACACTGTTATGCTTGTCTCTTATCCTTTAATGATTATAGCTGCCATTATTTTGGGTAATCAATTACATATGCTAGACACTTGACATATATTCACACTTCATTACATCTCTTTATTTTGTAAAGAGAAACTGTGGCTTAGGTCACACAGTAAGTTGCTGAGCTGAGGTTTCAAACATATGTTTGTTACCAGTTTCTTATGATTTACTCCAGAAATAGTCTCTGCATATACAAGCATAGATGTTGTGTACAGGTATGTGCATGTGTGTGCATGAAGAAAAAGATATTCAATGGTTGTAAATTTAAAAATAAGTTGATGTTGACATTTGGAACAAAGTGAAATTTTCTCAATAGCCAATGATTTTTAAAATGAAGTAAATGGATTTATAACTTGTGTCAAAATCATCTGAGATGCTTTTTAAAAGCTGCCTGGCCTGCTGCCCAAGCCTATGGAGAGATTAAAGAATTTGGGAGCTTGATAGGAAATGATATAGACCACAAAGCCTTTCTTCTACTTTTGAAATATTAGACAGCTTCTACTCTATTTACTCATAAATCAACCTTGAGAGTGAAGGCATTTTAATGATTCAAAGTAGAGAAAGCTAGTGGGGGTTGGGGAATGATCCTGGCAGGGTAGATTGGGCCAAATTGCAGGGTCATAAGTTGAACCGATCACTGATGTTTAATAACATGGACAAGCCGCCTAATCTTTCCAGGTGTCACTTTCCTCATTTTTATCAGGGTGTAAGACTAAGTTTATAAATATAGCACAATGCTCAACAGCACTCTGAAACCAGACTGCCTGGGCTTCAGATTCTGGCTCTGCTACTTACTAGTTTTATCACTTTGAACAAGTTACTTTATTCTTCTGTGCCTCAGATTCGTCATTTGTCAAATGGGGATGATATTAACCCCATAGTGTGTTGTGAGTTAGATTAAATCAGTAAGCGTATGGAAAGCTCTTAGAACAATGCCTGGCACATAAAAGTGGTGTGGAAATCTTAACTATACCGCTTCAGTTCTACTGTCTTCCAATTCTCGAGGACTTGACTCATCACCAGTTATCTATTCCGAACACTAGAACACAGGAGTTTCTTAAGAGGACTCATGAAGAACCGTAATTAAAATCTATGAGTCAGTTTTTGGAGCTATCATCCCCTCAATTGTGTTAGATTATGAACTAAAATTGGGTAGTGCATTTCCCAGTGGACACATTGTACAAGTGTTTCCTTCTGAAACTTGTTTAGAAAGATGGCCTTACAAGATTAATTAAGACTATAAAACCTGGTACCTACTTATTGTCTCCCTGGGCTGTTAGTGTTCATTTACAAAGATTGATTGAATGATGCTATTCTAGTTGCTTTATTATATTCCTGTTGTTTCTGATGTTGGTAATGTCTGGCCACTGTTTTGGTATGTATTTACTATAAACACATGATGTAATGGAGTAATGTTGTAAAACAGCATATGTATATTTGAGCATACTTTCATTATCTGCTCCAGGGAACAGCATTTTCTTTTATTTATTTATTTGTTTGTTTGTTTTTCTTTTTTTTCTTTTTTCCGAAGCTGGAAACGGGGAGGCAGTCAGACAGACTCCCGCATTCGCCTGACTGGGATCCTCCCAGCATGCCCACCAGGGGGCGATGTTCTGCCCATCTGGGGCATTGCTCTGTTGCAACCAGAGTCATTCTAGCACCTGAGGCAGAGGCCACAGAGCCATCCCCAGCGTCCGGGCCATCTTTGCTCCAATGGAGCCTCGGCTGTGGGAGGGGAAGAGAGAGACAGAGAGGAAGGAGAGGGGGAGGGGTGGAGAAGCAGATGGGCGCCTCTCCAGTGTGCCCTGGCTGGGAATCGAACCCGGAACTCCTGCACACCAAGCCAATGCTCTACCACTGAGCCAACCGGCCAGGGCCAGCATTTTCTAAGTAATAGCAGTTGCTTCTGCACCAAAAGAAGAACCTAAAACCAAGGACACTGGGCTTCAATATAAAAAAAAGTCAGTGAAAAATGAGATAAGATATTTTATCTTGATTTAAAGATTTTCAAACCATTTTTCCTCCTCTTTGGAGTAGAATCTACAATAAATAAAACATATCCAAGCAGAATGCTCTTCTTGGAGAAGTTAAATTTAATGGCCTGGAGCTGTGCCTACTCACCCTCTTTTTACCTGTCCTCCCAGATGACCTGAGTCACTTTCAAGGAACTCTAGGACTCCCAAGCTCCAAGTTGTTTTTTTTTTTTTAATTTTTATTTATTTATTTTTTACAGAGACAGAGTGAGTCAGAGAGAGGGATAGACAGGGACAGACAGGAACGGAGAGAGATGAGAAGCATCAATTATTAGTTTTTCATTGTGCATTGCAACACCTTAGTTGTTCATTGATTGCTTTCTCATATGTGCCTTGACCGCGGGCCTTCAGCAGACCGAGTAACCCCTTGCTGGAGCCAGTGACCTTGGGTTCAAGCTGGTGGGCTTTTGCTCAAACCAGATGAGCCCGCGCTCAAGTTGGCGACCTTGGGGTCTCGACCCTGGGTCCTCTGCATCCCGGTCCAACACTCTATCCACTGCGCCACCGCCTGGTCAGGCCTAAGCTCCAAGTTTAAAAATGAATGATATAATTTATTATAAGTTTATTTTGCCTGTAGCATATTATTTATTTTCCCTAATAAAATTGTGAATTACATAAAAACTAATTTCTTGTTCGTGGGTTCTGGATCCTGTAATTTATTTGGTTTATTTTTAATTTTTAAAAATTGATTGATTTTAGGGCCCTGGCCGGTTGGCTCAGTGATAGAGCGTCGGCCTGGTGTGCAGGAGTCCCGGGTTCGATTCCCAGCCAGGGCACACAGGAGAAGCACCCATCTACTTCTCCACCCCTCCCCCTCTCCTTCCTCTCTGTCTCTCTCTTCCCCTCCCATAGCCAAGGCTCCATTGGAGCAAAGTTGGCCCGGGCACTGAGGATGGCTCTGTGGCCTCTGCCTCGGGCGCTAGAATGGCTCTGGTTGTGACAGAGCGATGCCCCAGATGGGCAGAGCATCGCCCCCTGGTGGGCATGCCGGGTGGATCCCGGTCGGGCGCATGCAGGAGTCTGACTGCCTCTTCGTTTAAAAAAAAAAAATTGATTGATTTTAGAAAGAGAGGAAGGAGGAGGAGAGAAACATAGAGAAAAACATCAATTTATTGTTCCACTTATCTATATATTCATTGGTTGATTTTTGGATGTGCCCTGACCTGGGATCAAACCTGCAACCTTTGTGTAACAGGATGAGGCTCTATCCAGCTGAGCTACCTGGCCAGGGCCTTGTTGGTTTAATCTTTATTGCTCTCCCCCCCCCCCCCCTTGGGATACACTCTTGCTCTTAATCCTCTTTCTGGTGGCAAACTTCAGCACTTTGCATCCTTCCTATGGAGATAAGATTGATCTAGGGGACATGTGGGCCTGAAAGCTCTCTACTTGAAGAAAAGATAAACCTTCTAATACAAACACAAACTTGATTAAAACCTATATCTTGAGCTCAGATTGTTTCTTTTTATTCATTAGATTTGTCTGCCTCTGCTCATTCCAAGGTGGTCATCTTCACAGTTAACTCTTTGGGTAGTTCTCAGTCCTACCTTGATGTAGTACAGAGAAATGTGGATATGTTCAAAGCCCTTGTCCCAGCTCTGGCACATCATAGTCAACACAGTGTCCTGCTCGTTGCATCTCAACCAGGTAAAAGGTTTTATTTTAAATGAAGTTAATGGTTCAGTGCATCAGTAGAATTGCCATTACTGATAAGAGTCATAAAACTAGGTTATAAAGAGCTGACTAGACTATTCAGCTAAGTTGCTCTTATAATGAACACTACCATATTTCCATTTCCTGTCATAGAGTGACTTCTTATGACTGGCATTAACTAGAAGGTTACAAATTGTAATTTTTGATGTGATACTACTATTATTGTGTTCCAGGTTGTTAGCCATGCTTTCCTCAGTGAGAACATGTTAGACTCCCAAGAGAAAAATGCAGTGGCTTATATGAAAGATCTTTTGTTAATTCTGAAGTGTCATAAAATGTTAGTGAGCATGCCAGAGTACATTTTTAACATTTTGTATTTTAAATTGTTTGAAACTGTTTTACCTCAAAAAGAAGTATTTTCAAAGAATTTGGTGTGGTACTGGACTCATTAGTACACAGGTTTTTTTAATGTTCCCAATATAGGAATGTGGTATGCATTTCACTTGTTTTCCCATAGTTATTGGTTGAGAGGGACACGGATCTCTTTAATTCACAGCATCCTTTTGGCATGTACGAAGAAAGTAGTTGTGTTTTGTTCATAATCTTTTACTGCATAGTGGTGGATATGAATCAATATTTTAATTTAAAGATAGAGATTCAGCTCAAGATAAATAGATATAAAAGAGAACTTGAGGCCCTGGCCGGTTGGCTCAGCGGTAGAGCGTCGGCCTGGCATGCGGGGGACCCAGGTTCGATTCCCGGCCAGGGCACATAGGAGAAGCGCCCACTTGATTCTCCACCCCCTACCCCTCCTTCCTCTCTGTCTCTCTCTTCCCCTCCCGCAGCCAAGGCTCCATTGGAGCAAAGATGGCCCGGGCGCTGGGGATGGCTCCTTGGCCTCTGCCCCAGGCGCTAGAGTGGTCTGGTCGCGGCAGAGCGACGTCCCGGAGGGGCAGAGCATCGCCCCCTGGTGGGCAGAGCGTCGCCCCTGGTGGGCGTGCCGGGTGGATCCCGGTCGGGCACATGCGGGAATCTGTCTGACTGTCTCTCCCTGTTTCCAGCTTCGGAAAAATACAAAAAAAAAAAAAAAAAGAGAGAACTTGACAATGAAAAAAATCATTTTCTAGTTTTCTGTACCAAGTTTTCATCTCTCTTGTTTCACTATTCTAGGAAATTATTTTCCACTTTTAACAATTTATATTTAACAACAAAGTTATGTTAAATCATGCTGAAAACTGATTCATATTTTTAATATACATTAGAAATACATTCTGCCTTCCATGCATTTAGGACCTATGAAGAGTATATACAAGTTCTAATGTACTTATTAAAATAACAAATATTCGTTTGTGGACTAGGCTAGAAGTATATATTTTTTAATCTTTACATTTTCACCTTACGTGCAATATTTAGTGGAAATCATGACCTATGTGACATGGAAACTGAGTGCATTTCCTGCAAATCGAGTGATTGGAATTGGATGCAATCTGGATTCACAGAGATTACAGTATATTATTACAAATGTTTTGAAGGCACAGACTTCAGGAAAACAAGTATGGGTTATTGGTGAGCAGGGAGAAGACAAAGGTAAGAAATAAAGTTTTAGTAATGTATGATAACCTAAATCACTAGTGGCCATGACATTCAGCTATATCTGGGGACTCAATAATTGTGGAGCTCAGTTGGTTTTTGTTCCACATGTGAGTGCCTTCTGTGTAACATGCTGTGTGCTATGAATAGACTCCTCAAACATGCTCTTCTAATTACATTTACTTCTCTGTTAATTTACACTTAGGCAAGACTCCTTAGTCAGGTTTTGTGTTTCCTCAAAACTATTGATATTTTCTTAAAAGTTAAAACTTCCTATCTGCTTTGAGTACAAATATTAACAGCTGTTATGTCTGGGTTAGAGGTAACTTTCAAAAATTTGTACTTTTTTGTGTTTTCTAATTTTTTCATTATGGATGTATAGTATTTGTATAATTTTTAAGAAAATTGTTTTAATAAAATACAGCAGTAATTTACATCTATATAAATATGTACTGACTACCACCTAGAAAGTTCAGTGCCAGAAAGAGTCAGGCTGTAGAATAAGCCTTTACAAAACCGAATGGTGTAATTCAAGCAGAAATATGTTTCTGGTTCAGAGTGCTTCCTGACATTAGATACTTAGTCAATAGGACCTTTGAGAAGGGTAATGAATAAGAATTTGGAGCAGATGTGTTAGAGTAATGAATGTCTAGGGACTCAAACAAACCCAAGACCTGAATTTTATACACTACTCCATTTGCGTTCTGATACACGTCGATCTTTTGCTTAATCTGTTGCAAATTTCCCAGTTAGTTTTTTTGCCTTTATTCTACCAAATTAATAATGGTATTAGCTAAAATTTACACAGTGCCTGCTATATGCTTTCAGTTATTAGTTGTCTTCCTAAATTATTCTTCTTTTAAAAAACTTTCACTGGCTTCCTCTGACCTAACCATTAAATGTCTTTCCTTGGCATTCAAGGAGTCCCAAAATATAGCCCTAATCTTCCTTCCAATTATAGTTACAGAGGTAGTCATGTTATTAAAGAGCTGGAAGGGACCCAAGGGATCATCAGTTATACTTTGTTTTAGGGAGCCAGAAATGTTTGCAGGGATGGTAAGAGTGACCTACCAGGTCAAGAAAAACTAAAATCCAGGTCTTGTGCCTCTTTGCTTCACCCCACAGCTTTGCTTCAGCCACAGGGACCTTTGTGCACTGCATTTACTTCCCCATTATCCTATCTCTCTCTCTCTCAGCATATTTAAATCTCATCCTTCAAGGTCTCTGTCAGCCCCCCCTTATTGATACTGTGAAGCTTTTTCTGATCACATCACTCCACAGTGATTTTTTTCAATCCTTTGACCTAAAAGATATTGTTAGCTGTATGGTAATTAACCATATCTTGTCTCATGACATTTGTACTTTTGTGGAACTGCTGTTCTGATTCAATTTGAATTTTTGTGCACCTTCTTCTTATTAAAAGTGTAAATTATTAAGCTGTTTTTCTACTTGAGAAAGTCTTGTATTCACATCACAAAAAAACCTCAATAGTACAAAAAGACATACAGTGAAAAATAAGCCTTCTATGCCAAACACCCAGTCCCCTTTCTTTAAAAGCAATCACAGTGCTTGACCAGTGGTAGCACAGTGAATAGCGTGTCGACCCAGAATGCTGAGGTTCTCTGGTGAACCCCAAGGTTGCTGACTAGAACGTGGGCTTGCCAGCTTGAGTGCAGGGTCACTGGCTTGAGCACAGGATCATCAACATGATCCCTGGGTTGCTGGTTTCAGCCAAAAGGTCACTGGCTTAAAGTCTAAGATTGCTGGCTTGAGCAAGGGGTCACTGGCTCTGCTATAGCCCCCCAGTCAAGGCATGTATGAGAAGTAATCAGTGAATAACTAAAGTGAAGCAACTACAAGTTGATGCTTCTCACTCTCTCTCATCACTCTCTTTCTCTCAAATCAATAAAAATAAAATTTTTTTAAAATAATAAAAGCAATCACAGTTACCAGTTTCTTGTGTAACCTTATAGAAATGTTCTGTGCATAGACAAACACATGTATATAATATACATCATACATTATTCTCTACCTTGCCATTTATGTATCGATATGACTTGGATATGATTAATATGTACATTCTTTTTAACTCCTGGATAACCAAAATTTATTTAACCACTCCCCCTAATAAGTTACAATTTTTGAACGAATTAGACTATTTCACAATATGATTGCATATGTATCGCAAATTGTAAAGAGAATAAAGGATGGTGTGACAATAAATAAACCAAGACATTGTGCTGACTGCTCTTAGAGCTACATATATGTATAAGAACCTGACCCTGTCTTTAGGAAGCTTAGAGTCTAATACAGGAAATGACTGTAATAAAAGGCAATAGTGACTTGCTGTGAGAGGGGTCCAGGGAAGAAGGATAGAAGCACAAGAAAGGATATGGTAATTCTGTCTTGAGCTCTCAGATGGTTACTAGAAACAGAGGGATGTAGATGCATGTGAATTGGGATCACTTAAGTATAATATGTAACATTTGACATATATAAAAGAATGCATACATTTGACACATAAAAGAGCAGTGGATGGAGCATCAACCTGGGATGCAGAGGACCCAGGTTCAAAATCCCAAGATCGCCGGCTTGAGCGCGGGCTCATCAGGCTCAAGCATGGGCTCACTGGGCTCGAGTGTGGGGTCACTGGCTTGAACATGGGGTAATGGACATGATCCCATAGTTGCTGGCTTGAAGCCCAAGGTCACTGGCTTGAGCCCAAAGATCGCTGGCTTGAGCAAGGGGTCACTGTCTCAGCTGGAGCCCCCTTGCCAAGGCACATATGTGAAAGCAATCAATGAACAACTAAGGTGCCTCAATGAAGAATTGATGCTTCTCATCTCCCTTCCTGTCTGTCTGTCCATGTCTGTTCCTCTCTCTCTCTCTCACTTAAAATAAATAATACATATAATGTATATTATGTTTAAAGCATAATAGAATAAACAGTCATGCATCCACACTCAATTATTAAGAACATCACTGATATCACTGAAGCTGCCTAGGTACTCTCCAACCTATCTCCCTGTCGTCCATCTAGATACCACTGTCAGATCACTTATCTTGTCTTCTATTTGTTTCAGAGATAGTTACAGCCATGGTATACTTGACCCTGAAGCCACAAATGGATTAGAGGCTCCCTCTGCTGGTTTCATATGTAGATACCAACTGATTGTATTTTAGTATAAATGATAGCACTGCAGTAATAGCAATTACAATTATTTTACATTGAGTGGCTACTATGTGTATTAAATGGTTTGCATATCTCACTCTGAGAAGGAGGTGGTGGTTTTCCAAATTAATAGATAAGGAAGCTTAAAACTCAGGTTAACTATAATTTGTTTGTGGTTACACATCTAGTAAGGGCAAAACTGAGGTTTGAACCCTAATTGACTCCAAAGCTGTGCTTTTTCTTCCTGTGACTTAATTAGATAAGTTATCTAAAGCATTTAGTGTAGTGTTTGGCACAGAGTGAACACTCAGCAAATGGCAGCTGTTATTACAGCAAGAAAATTGGCAAAAGGACATATAAAAACTGCACTTTGAAGTAAAGCAGTGTTAGGATTTGGAAAAATAGGAATAGCAGGTGTGTAAGTAAAATTGTTCTCCTCAAGTATTTCAGAGACAAAGGATAACTACAGCCTGGGAGAAATCACACGACATACAAACCCTTTAGGATTTGTTTCCTGCTTTGTTCCCCAGCTTCATCTTCTGCCATTCTGCCAGGTTTCTATGCTAGTCAGATGGTCAACTTGCAGTTTCCTGGATGGTTCGTGCACTCTCATGCCTCCTTGCCTTTGCATCTGATACTTCCTTTCCCTGAACATTCATTCACTTGGCTAATTCCTGCTTACTTCAAGACTGGGTTTGAGTGTCACCTCTCCCAGGAAGCCTTCCCTAATTCTCCAGGTTAAGTAAGTTCATTTCTCTATTATAAACATTATCACACTATGTTATAACTGCGTATTTATCTATTTTTTCACCCTACCAGATTGTAAGCTCCTTGGAAAGGTCTTGGTAAATGTGTTTTGAGATGAATGAACCATCCTGACACCATCCTGCAACCAAAGGTCATTCATATTATGCCCCACCAAATTAGATAGCCAGCAAAACATGTGCTTTGGAGCCACAGTATTCAGCTGTGATATTGTAATCGTGTGCAAACTGCATATCACTCCTTAAAATGGTGTTTTAGAAATCCAAGACTTGGCCCCAGAACAGAATGTTAGGTCATCTGCTTTGATTGTCAGTCTTACCGAAGGGGTAGGTGTTATTAAATATATGTAATGGAAAAGCACTATTTCATGGTTGTTTTTCATTAAAATTTTGAAGTCCAGAGGATTACAGTTCTTGAGAAGTAGAACCAGAAAGTTAAGATTGATATTAGATACAGTACTTGAAAGGGCTCCTTTCAAATAGATTTACATTTAGGAAGTTTGAAGGGCTGGGCAGTAAATGAACAAAAAAATGAAATAATTAAATCTATCTGAAATTAGTTGAAAATTCTAATGAATGTATCAAAGCAAATTTGAACATAGTGAAACTTTCTCCCTCTTTCCAAATGTTCTTTTCTCATGGCTCAAGTATGTTTTCTTCTTTGTTATGATATACAATTATGAATTGTATGTAAGGTTAGTTCTGTCTTAACTCCTGAGCATTTTTTTAAGGAAGAGAGATAGAGACAAAAAAGAAACAGACCCAGAGACAGGAAAGGAGAGAGATGAGAACTTTCAACTTATAGTTGCGGCACTTTTAGTTGTTCATTGATTGCATCTGGATACATATGGTGTCCTTTGTTGCTGATATATTACTAAATGGCCTAACTTTGAATGTAGTTTAGAAGACTTGTATTTTAAACATATGATAGTCTTATATGTATCCAAAAGTATTTTTGTTTTGGTGACTTAAAGATTTGTATCAAAGAACGTCTTCACACAGATGAGGAACAGAGGAATTAGAAGGTTTTCAAAATGTTACTTTCAATTCTATACAGTATTAAGATGTATTATAAATATCAAGTTCACATGTACAGCTTTGAATTTTGAATTGTTTTTTATAATTAGTGTAGTAGAGATATGGGTAATGCTAAAGATGCTCTTAGAACACAGGATCTTGCTTCACTAACTGCTGTGAAAATCTAGCCCAGAATAGGCGACCAAATTATTCCTCACCTGGTAGAAGAAATTAGTTTGTGTGGCTCCCAGCAGAACAAATGCCAAGCGCTTGCAGTACTTGAGAGCCTATTATTCACAGCCTGCTGAGGAAAGAAAGCTTTCCCTTTAAAATAGCATTGTAGAACTATTGCTGATGAGAGACAATAGGTAAGGAGGCTGCAAGTGTTTTGGGGATTGCAGCTCAAAATCTTTCTTAGCCCAGGCAGTCGGTACAGAACAATTAGTGTCATCAGTGGAAAATGTAATTATTGCTAGGATGAGGGAATGTTTATTTAATGTTTAATACATGTACCTTTGACTGCAAACAATAATTTATCATATCTTAATCCTAAGAGAGTTATTGGCAAAATATAATTAATTTTCATTTACTTTATAGTGACAAATTGGGGTAGCCAAGAAGAAGTAATGAATCATAACTCCCAGGTGCAGCTGTCCAGCAGGTAATACTCAGTGTAAATTTGCACTTATTCAACTAACAATCATGTCTTTCATTACTAACAGGAGAGCTGTTTACACAAGTACTTACAAGGTTCCTGTGGACAAAACTAGCTAGTACAGACAAATCCAATAGTACAGGGAGCAATGTGTTCTGTTCTCTGATTTCGTATCTGAAAGTAGATCTCAGAGTGCTTTGCAAACTTAATTTCAGATACACAGTTGACACTTAAAGGGCAGAACAGGTTTCTGATATGTGGACAGTGATTTACTGCTCCTATATCTAAACATTTGAGGATATTGAGAATTTTCTTAAATGTAGAAGAGAATTTCTCCATACTACTTAAAAACTAATATGTATTTATTAAACACACATAAATATTGAATACATTTAGAAATTAGTCTAACATGAATGGATGAACCATATTATAAGTTCAGGCAGAAACAAAGATCCTTGTCTTTTGCTTTATTCAGAGGCCTTCTGGGGTCTGGAGCCTATAGTTTGGACTCTACATTTATTTTCATGCCATTTGTTACTTCCCCATCACATAATGACATATTTCACCACAGTCTGAGTGGTGGAGATTTTTAGCTTTTTAAACCTTCAGCTTATAGTTTTTAGAACACAATAACTGGAAAGAATATTCTCTTATTGATGAGTAGTATGTTGTACAAACCATTCCAACCCAATTCTTTATATAACCTTCCATTTATAGCTTTTAAAGGGAAGAAATCCAACCTGGCCAACTGGTAGCGCAGTGGATAGAGCATTGACCCAGGTTCGAAACCCCATGGATGCTGGCTTGAAACCCTAGGTAGCTGGCTTGAGCAAGAGGTCACTGGCTCAGCTAGAGCCCCCCAGTCAAGGCACATATGAGAAAGCCATCAATGAACAACTAAGGTGCCACAACTATGAGTTGATGCTTCTCATCGCTCTCCCTTCTTGTCTGTCTGTCCTTGTTTCTCCCCCGCCCCTTGCTCACTTAAAAAAAAAGGAAGAAATTCCAACATGTTTTTAAATTTGTCATTTTTTATTAGTTACAAGAAGAATATATGCTATTATAAAACTTTACTGCAGATAGCTATAAAGTAGAAAGTGAAAAGCTGGGTAATTTCATTCTCTAGAAGCAACCACTATTAATGGTTTAGTGCCCACATGTTCAAACATTCCTTTCAATGCTTCTACAAACATCATTGTTTTTATTACTTTTATAATAATAGATTTATGTTATTCATATTATCTTGCAACTTGCTTTGTTTCCTTAATAATAAATTTTGGACATTTTTCTATATTGGATATCTAAATCTACTTTATGCTTCTCAAGAGCTACATGGCACTACAGTTGGTAGTGGTTTATTTAACTGGTTGCTTTAGATGAATTGTTTCCATTTTTTTTTCTGTCTCAAGCAAGGCAAGCATGTATCTTTTTGCACACTTGAGCATATATATATATTGTTGTAGGATAAATTCCTAGAAGAGGAATTTCCAGATCTGATGCTGCCAAATCTTTCTCCTAAAAGACTGAGTCTCTTTACACTCTCACCAGCAGTTATAGGAATGCCTGTTTCTAAAAGTAGGTATCAGTCTTCAAAGTATTTGCCAATTTTGATGGGCAAGACTATGTACTTGTTTTCATTCACATTTAGTTAAATAGTACTGGTGGTGAGCATTTTTTTATGTTATTAATCCATTTGTATTGCTCCTCCGTGAACTGCCTAATATTTTTAAAACCTTAAATCATTAGTTTAACTATAGTTTTTCTTAATGATTACTGTATAATTCTTCTGTGTTATAAAAATATTTAATTAATACCATAAACAGAAGGTAAAACTAAATGCATATTTTGATCATTTTCTGATTTTTGTTTTTTTTGTAACCTAGAGCCATGGAACTATTAAGGGAAAAAGGTCAAAGATCCTGGTCTGTTGGACTGTCAGTAGCTGACCTTGTTGACAGTCTTGTAAATGATAAAAAGAAAATGCATTCTGTATCAACTTTAGCAAAGGTAATTGGTATTCTCATCTTTTCATCATATTTTTTAACTTTTATATTATTAGTATAAAACCAGAAAAGGTGCTATTCATTCTGCAACCTGGTGTCTTCAATATTACCAGCTTTTAGGGTAACAAATGGGAAGAAACAGTTTGGTCTAAGCCCTATCCTGTTTGGCTATGGAAATTCTGGACTTCTACCATGTTTCTCCCCACCCCTGTGTAATTTGAGGGAATTCCGAAGGAGTTTACATATTCCATAAACTTCTCCTGGTTGTCATTTATTACCTTACCCAGCCAGCTCACCCCAGACTGATGTGCCAGCTGGTCTTAGCTGGTCATCCCAGTCTGCACTCTCTAGTTCAGTTTGTCCTTTCACACTTAATCTCAAGCATAAAGTCCCTAAAGCACAGCTAAGACCAGGTACAAATGCTTAACCAAATTTTCTTGAAAACTTAGGAATACCAGGAGAAATAAACATGGAAAGGAAAACTCAAAACAGATTATTGTATTTGACTTTGCCTAGAGCCCATTCTGTGCCCCTCCCCTGAGAACCTATTCCAACAGTTTTTTCTCAGCCCCCAACCTGCTACCTATATTGTGGGGGGCTAACTTCCCTGCCCATAAAAGGTATATCTTTGACCAGATTCCTCCCAGCTCACAAAAAGTTTCTGAAACAATAATTTGAGTTTATAAAATAAATGAATACAATTTTTTTTCAATGTTCAACTGTATCACTATGTACTAGGGCTATAAAAACAACAAAGTAACCATATTTATGGTATTAACTTGTCTGCAGTGATTCAGCTCTATTATAACCTAATTTTATCCATTTCAGGGATATTGTGATATAAATAGTGAAGTGTTTTTAAGTTTGCCTTGCATCCTTGGAAGCGGTGGGGTGTCTGAAGTCATCAAAAGCATAGTGGAAGAAGACAGAGTGACTGAGAAACTCCACGGCAGCGCGTCTTCGCTCCATGGTCTCCAGCAACAGTTAAAGCTTTGAGTGTAAAGTTCAGAGTTACCTGAAAGGAAGGGCTAATTTTGCCAACATATGTAAGGTTGAGAACTTCTGTAACTTATTCCTTATTTTTACAAACTGCTTGGTTAAGGTAGATGATTTCTTGGTTAGTTTTGTGATTTGAATTCTTAAGGAGTTAGTTAAGGAGGAAAAAAATCTCATTTTCTATGTTGTTCTTGAGATACCTATATCATTCTTTAAACCTAGAGCAGAGGTATGCATCTGCGATATGCATCATGTAAAATTATGTAGTCTCAACTAAAGCACATTCAGCTCTTTGGGAATATTTTGAAAATAATACATGTTTAGAAGAAAATCACTCTTTGTTACACCAAACATGATAAGCTGAAGGCCCAGTATGGATTTACAAAATCTGTGTAGGTATACATTCTCAAAGTATCCACAGTTTAAGGTATTAATGTTTCTTAAGATACAGTTGGTAGTAATGGTAATAATGATTTTGCTTTCACTCTGTAGTTAGTTAGCTACCAAAAAATGGTAAAGAATTTTACATGTACTTTAAAATAGTAAAACGAAAGGAAATTTTTTTTAATATATAAAGAGAAAGTTATCTTATAGTGGAACTATCCTTTCTGAAATTTTCTATAACTTCTTTCTGAACTATATCAGATCTCTAACATTTCACAAACTCACTGTAATATTAGTAGAATCATAAAGAAATGTGAATTTTCAGTAAAAATAGATAGTGAATGAAACCCAAGCAGTTTACGTTAAAATGAAAAATGGTTTTTTTCATAAAAGCCATTGGTTTTTAAGGAGGACAGAGGTTTGAGGGACTGATTGTTCTGAGCTTATCTTTTAACAACTCCTAAAGAAATGATCAGAGTATATATGCTTTGGTGATGGGTCAATAACAATATCTTCACATGTGAAAGATAGCATATTATTACTAAGGTGGCATGCAGCTAATAGTAACTAACATCAACATTTATATTTCAGATAGTATGATGAGCACTTTATTATTTTATTGAATCTTCACAGTAACCCACGAGGTAGGGACTATTACCATCATTATTTTACAGAAAAAGAAATTGAGCTTTAGTGACCAAGATTTGATGGTTAAAGGGAACTTCCCCATACAACCTCTACTTTTTCTAAGTACAAGGAGCGGGAGCAGGCCTAACAGCCAAAATAATCACCGCAGGTCTTAAATCTGGGGTTCTGTACTCTTCTATTCTTATCTAGGAGCTGACTTTTTTCCAACATAGTTTTTAGAAAGATTGATTCTCTGACTTCCCAGACTTGCTGTCAGCAAATAGCAGAGGGGGGTATGCACCAAGGTAGGTGTTATTCAGGTAGTGTTGACTGGGAGCCTATTCTACACCAGGCATTCCATTTTTAGGCACTGCAGATACAGTGGTGAGCAATCATGGACCAGGTACAAGCCTGGTATATAATCTAGTATGAGAACATAGTAATCAAATATCACAAATAAATGTACAATTGAAAATGTACAAAGTACTTTGAAGATGACCAGGTGCTTTGAACAAATATCATAAGTGAATCCAAACCTGGTCAGAGAGATAGAAGCCCATTGGTTTATGAGGGCAGATACATCCTAGGTAGAGAGGAAACAAAGTAATGTGGATTTAGTACAATAATGGATGCTTATAATGATGAACTTAAATGATTAAGAAAAGGTGAAATTATATTCAGTGTTCATGTTTAAGCAGGAAAGTATTTAATATGCTTGGAAAGATTCTAAATACTAACTAGTATAAAAACCTTGAACATTTGAAGAATGTTCTGTGTAAATTCACTAGAGAGGTAGATTATTTTGGTATTACTCTAACAATGTAGCCTCATTGCCCATTTGTATGAGATAGGAAAGAAAAATGAAAGAATGATTCTTGTGTTTTTTAGAAAAACAATTAGCCTTTTCTAATATCAAATACCTAATGAGAAATTAGATCATTTCTACTAATATGCTCTTAAACAATAACCTAACTACAAGATACTGTATATAGATGGAATGCCAAGAATTCACTACATTAATTCTAAAAGAAACATGTCAACACATCATATTTGTTGAGCATCTGCTGTTGTTCTAGGTACAGGTACTGTGTTAGAATGTGAGTATTCAGAGACAAGTAACAGCTCTTGCCCTTGAGAAGCCCACAATATAGAAGTAATTCTATCAGATAGTACCTCGAGCATTGAATATTATCAATCATATTGTAAATTCCATATACAAGTCAAGAAGCAGTACCATCACCACCTCACTATTTGGCAATAATTTGACATTCATGATGCTGCTATTAAATTTCACTTTTTTATTTTTCCAAAATCGTGGTGTCTCCTGTTATGATTTTTAGTGGGGTTTGGAATAAAGTGATTCTTTGATATCATAGCAGAAATATTTTATTTTTCCAGTTTTACATTGTGATTTTACTTCAATAAAAATAATGAATAAAATAAACTTTGACTTTAAAATCACCAGAATATGCTGAATTTATTGAGTAGAAGAAAAGTTATTCCTATTGAGAAGAAAGATCCTTTCATATAATTCTGTGCTCTCCAAGATATTTAAATTTTTCTTCTTTTCCAAGTGAGGAGGTGGGAGAGATAGACTGCTGCATGCATCCCACCTGGGATCCACCCGGCAACCCCCATCTGGGGCCGATGATCTTGCCCATTTGGGGCCATGCTGGCAACTGAGCTGAGGTGGTGGTTCCACAGAGCCATCCTCAATGCCTGGGCTGATGCACTCGAACTAGTTCAGCCATGGCTGCAGGAGGGAAAAAGATAGAAAAAGAGAGGGGTGGAGAAGCAGATGGTTGCTTCTCCTATGTGCCAAGACCAGGAATCAAACCTGGGTAGATGCTCTACCACTGAGCAAAACAGCCAGGGCCATATTTAGTTAAGTGGCTTAAGTGCAAAATGAAGAGACTGGATTTTGTTGTTTTTCAAACTTTAAAAATTTATTTTTAGCAAGAAAACTTTTTAAACACTATTACCTGCACTCTACCAATTGGTAAAAGCAGAGTTGCTTTAAATGTAAGTACTCCTGAGTAAGCTGTGGCTTTAAGAACAGTTGGAAGCCACATTGCTTTTAAGTGACATAAGAAAGGTGCAGTGGAAAGAAAGACTGTAGTATAGTTTCATTTGACTGGAGCTGTATGCTTGACTAACATGATGCCCATACTTAAAAAAAAATGATACCTATTAGAATAGTTTTTTTATTGTGTTTGTGTGTGCATGCAACAATTTATAATGATGCTTCTACATGGTTTCAATTACACCTTCTCTGTGTATGCGACCTTCACTTAGGTGCCAATTGAGAAGGGAATTAAAATCACAGCCTGCTCCTCATTAGCACTAGGCTAAAATCATATAGATTACCATACTTCACATCATCAAAACCAAGTTTTACAATACCTTGAATGACATTGTACTTATAAAACTGGTGATGATATGCAATGACTAATACAAATGACTATGAAGAACTTTGGTAGTAGAAATTCAATTAAAATGGAGTACTTTTATGTTGTACAAGGCAATAAGGATCTGAAGAGCCTGCCCTCAAAGACTTGGACTTTGATGGTGAACAGGCTAGTGCACAAATGTAGAGCAAGGTAGAATGCAGCCTGTGTTATCACTGATACCTGGGCACAGAGATGTTCTAGCTCAGGGGAATGGTTTCCCCGAGATGAAATTATGGCCAGGCCTCCTGTGAACAGACGGCTTTGCACTTTGTCCGTGAATGTAGTATTAGGAACTTTTAAGCTTCAAACAAACAAAACCACTGATAATCAGAGAGACCTTGGGCATCATATAATGAAAGCCTCCCATTTTAGAATTGTTAAAAACTTCAGCCAGAACTAGAAGTGCACTTGCCTGCTATTGTCACAAGGGCAAATCAGTGGTAGTTTTCTGACTCCCAGTCCAGTGCCCTCTCATTTGATGAATCGGTCATTAAAGCTCATTGGCAAGACCCCTGCTCTCCAAGTCTAAGGGCAACTGTGAAAAACCTGCCGAGCTTGTCCCAACCCAGAGTTCCCACCCTCGAAACGAACGGCCTTTGTCACGGGTACCAGACCGGGACTTTGGAGCACCTACCTACGGGTAGGTGGGAACCAACCTAGCTTCAAGGATGGCCTCGGAAGTGACGTACAGGAAGCGGAAGATGGGCCGCGGAGGCAGACTTCCGGTTAGATGTTTGGGGGCGGGGCGGGGGACTGGCTACTCTGTGCGGTTGTGTGGGGCGGCCTGGGGCAGCCCGGGAGCGGCTGACCCTCTGCCTACCCGGACGGAAGGCGCGAGGTGGCCGCCATGGCGGTGTCGGAGAGCCAGCTGAAGAAAATGGTGTCCAAGGTGAGGCCACTCGGCGCGCGCCCACCGCTCCCTGCCGTGCCCGGATGGGGGCCTGGCCCAACACAGTCCAGCGAGCCTCCCCCGCGGGCCGGAAGCCTCAGTGTGGCCCTCGGGTGCCTGCGGCCCCCAGCCGGGAGATCCCAGTCGCCTCTCCCCGGAACCCCGACACGGGGCGGGGGAGGTGGGGGGCGGCGACAGTCAACAAAGGCGCGGAGCGGAGGCCGTCTGCCACTTGCCGCCCGTCCTCCTCTCTGGATTGAGTTTGGAGTAGTCTGTGAGGCAGTACAGTTTTCGTTTTCGTTTGGGGAAGTTGTACTTAATTCTCGATCTGGGGCAGCCCTCCACCGCTGCAGTGTACGGATCCGTCAGTCTTCGACCTTCCTTCCAGGCCCCCAGAGATCGTGTTTTTGTCAGTTTTGCCTGCCTGGCATAGCTCAGTATCAGACCTCTGGAGATCGGTAACTGTTGTTTGAATAGGCTCAATTTTAAGTAAAAACGTCCAGAGAAGCCAAAAATACCAGGACCCCGTTACCTCCGGTGAAATAAATAGAATTGCATTATCGTTTCAGGGACTTTGATTTGCTACGAGTAACTATCTTTCCGTTTATTTCTTAAATTTCGTTTTTCAATTATAGTTTACATGCAGTATTATTTTATATTACTTTCAGGAGCACGACAGAGTGGTTAGACAAGCATGTACTGCACAATGTGATCCTACCCGGTAACATACATAGTCATTACAGTATTATTGACTATCCCTAGGCTGTGCTTAACGTCGCTGAAACTGTCTTGTAGCTACCACTTTGTAATTCTTAATCCCTTCACCCTTTTCACCCAGCCCCCTATTCTGTCTACCCGCACCCCTGGCAGCCATCAGTCTGTTCTCTGTATCTACGAATATATTTTGTTTGCTCGTTTATTTTGTTCTTTAGTTGTATGTAAAAGTGAAATCATATAGTATTTGTCTTTCTCTGTATGACTTATTTGTTTTGTTTTGTTTTTTGTTTTGTTTATTTTACAGAGACAGAGAGTCAGAGAGAGGGATAGTTAGGGACAGACAGATGGGAACGGAGAGAGATGAGAAGCATCAATCATTAGTTTTTTGTTGTGACACCTTAGTTCATTGATTGCTTTCTCATATGTGCCTTGACCGCGGGCCTTCAGCAGACGGAGTAACCCCTTGCTTGAGCCAGCGACCTTGGGTCCAAGCTGGTGAGCTTTGCTCAAACCAGATGAGCCCGTGCTCAAGCTGGCGACCTCAGGATCTTGAACCTAGGTCTTCCGCATCCCAGTCCGATGCTCTATCCACTGCGCCACCACCTGGTCAGGCTCTGTATGACTTATTTCACTTAACATAATGCCCTCTAGGTCCATCCATATTGTTGCAGATTGTAAGATTCCATTCTTTTTATTGGCTGTGTAATATTCCATTTGTGTATATACTAGAGCTTTTTTATCTACCTATCTATTGATGGGCACTTAGGTTGCTTCCATATCTTGGTTGTTGTAAATAATGCTGCAGTGAACATAGGGGTACATATATTCTTTTGAATTAATGTTTTGGGTTTCTTCAGGTATATACCCAGAAGTGGAATTGCTGGGTCATAAGGCAGTTCCATTTTTAATTTTTTGAGGAACCTCCTGTTTTCCATAGTAGCTGCACCAATCTGCATTCCCACCAACAGTGCACAAGGGTTCGCTTTTCTCTACATCCTCGTAGACACTTGTCATTTGTAGATTTGTTGGTGATAGCCATTCTGACAAGTGTGAGGTGATATCTCATTGTGATTTTAATTTGCATTTCTCTGATGCTTAGTGACATTGAGCTTCTTTTCATGTCTGTTAGCCATAAGAGTAACTATCTTTAATTGTATTCTTTTTGTAATGTGAATTTATTTGCTTTGAACTTAATTTATAATCTGCACAGTTGGAGACCAGTATATTATTTCTTTTTTCTTTTTTTGTTTGTTTCTTTTTTTTTAAGAGATGAAGGGGGAGAAACATTGGTTTGTGGTTCCACTTATTTATGCATTCATTGATTGATTCTTATATGTACCCTGAATGGGGATTGAGTCCACAACCTTGGCATATTGGGATGACACTTTAACCATCTGAACTACCTGGCCAGGGCAATGTTTTCATTTTTAAAAAAATAGATAGGCATTTTGTCTATTTCTTTTTAATTCTTTTTAATTAATTTATTTATTTACAGAGACAGAGAGAGGGATAGACAGGGATGGAGAGATGAGAAGCATCAGTCATTAGTTTTTTGTTGCGCATTGCAACACCTTAGTTGTTCATTGATTGCTTTCTCATATGTGCCTTGACCGTGGGCCTTCAGCAGACCAAGTAACCCCTTGCTGGAGCCAGTGACCTTGGGTCCAAGCTGGTGAGGTTTTGCTCAAACCAGATGAGCCCGCACTCAAGCTGGCGACCTCGGGGTCTCGAACATCAGCATCCCAGTCCGATGCTCTATCCACTGCGCCACCGCCTGGCCAGGCGGCATTTTGTCTATTAAAGCTATGAATTAATTTCATAATTACTTCAAATGTGGCACCTGATACCAGAGTGATCTAAATGGTTTTTTTTCTTCCCTAGATTTTTCCAGACCAAATTGGACTAAGGTGTATGTGAAGTGGTTGAGAGTTGAAGTTTCTCTTGTTCACTGGGTTAGCTTTGGATGTTTGTCAAAGCAAGAATGATAGAAATCAAAGTAATGTAAACAACTTCAATATTAATAATATACACTATTATATATAAGCTATTTCTTTGGAAAAAATTTTGTTTCCTAGTCCATAGTTTTTGGCTGAAGAGAGCATAACTTCTATAGAGAAAGTAACAATTTTCAAAATATTGCTTCCCTTAGTTGTCTAGTATGTGCTAGGCTTCTTGATTCTCTTTTTGATAAAGTAGTGACCTTAATTATAGAGAAAGTTTTGTGGAGCCCTAGAAGATTGTGGCCCAGATCTGTGTTGTAAGATTTAAGTATCACTTTTTAAAAAGCAATACATTGTCTTACATACTGTTCAATGTCATTTTTGGTCTTTAAATTGATAGCATAGTATTAAATATTTATATATAAACACTAGAATATTCAAATATTGGTTTTGAATTTTAAAAACCATAATTAAGATTCTAGGCTTCCTCTAGAGTAGTGGTCGGCAAATTTATTAATCAACAGAGCCAAATATCAACAGTACAACGATTGAAATTTCTTTTGAGAGCCAAATTTTTAAAACTTAAACTATATAGGTAGGTACATTCCTTATCAAGGTAGCGCCCACACGTGGTATTTTGTGGAAGAGCCACACTCAAGGGGCCAAAGAGCCGCATGTGGCTCACAAGACGTAGTTTGCCAACCACTGCTCTAGAGGAACCTGGTTCCCCCTTCCTTCAAACTCTTTTTAAAAGAACAAAAAGGGTGTAGGGAAGAAGTGAGAAAGGGCATCCTACCTGTCCTTTGGTTCTTGGCCCAATGTCTGAAAAAACTGAGATTCCTATAAGTGATTATGTCACTTCTGAGCATCAGCATCTTTTCTGTCCAGCCTATAAATAGGTAGGTAGGAATAGTAAATAGGATAATAGAAGCAATTTGTGAAATTTTGTCCTCCTGATGGAGGGCTAAGCTTCAGATGTTATCCTTGTAGTTGGGTGTGGTGCAATGTAGGAATTGCTAACCAGGACCCTAAACACATTCCTAGGGTGATGGTCCTTTATTCTTCATCTCATTGTGGGACCTCCACACCCATTATGGTACTTTGGGCCACCTGTCTTGACTTCTGTGTTTTCATTTTATTTTGAGGTGTAATTGTCATATAACATTATATTATCTTTTTATACATTATTACAGATCATTTTTTCCTTTGAACGTTATCTTAGCTCCCAACTTCAATATAACTTTTAGTTAACACCCTTCTCTGTCATGATTTTAGCCATTTATGGAGGCATAATTATACCATTAGTCTATCTTGCTTTACACAAATAACTTTCTACTTTAAGTTTTTCATATAGACAACTACTGTATTCTTACACAGATTATGTACAGCATTCCTAGAGGTGGAGTCACTACTGAATAGGTAGAAGAGATTTGATACATTAAAGATTGCTACGTACCTCACACTGTTTTAGGTTTTGGGGATACAAAAGGGAACAGACAAAGCAACTACACTTTTGGAATTCAAGTTCTCAGAAAAGGCAATAAAGAACTCAATAAGTACATTAATTAAGTATGTAGTATGTTGGAAGGTGATGAGTGCATTGGAGAAAAGTAGAGCAGGAAAGGGAAATAATAGAAGAGCGCTAGGAGGCGAAGATGAGAGAGGTTGCAGTTTTATAGACTAGTAAAGGAAGGCCTTTATGAGAAAATCTATTTGAGGAGAGACCTGAACGAGGTGAGGAAGCAAACTGCAACAATCTGAAGTAAGAACATCCCAGAAAGAAGGAAAAACAAGTACAGAAAGCCTGAGATAGAAGCTTGTTTTGCATTATAGAGGAACAACAGCAAAGGAGAAGGTGGCAGGACTGGAATGAGCAAGGGGAAAAGTAGTAGTAAATAAAGGTGTGAGAGACCTTGGAGGGTCTTGCAGGCCTTTTAAGGACTTTGGCATTTACTCGGAGGGTGATCAGACCACTAGACTAAGAGGTTAAGAGGGCAGGCAGAGATAGCTGTAAAGATATAAAGAGGCTGTTGCAGTGACCCAGAGGGCGGCCTACCGGGATTGTGGCTATGGAGGTAGTGAGAAGTGATCAGATTCTGTATTTTTGAAGGTAGAGCTAACACAGGGGTCAGGAACCTATGGCTCATGAGCCAGATGTGGCTCTTTTGATGGCTGCATCTGGCTCGCAGACAAAATCTTTAATAAAAAAATAATAACGGTAAAAATATAAAACACTCTGGCCCTGGCCGGTTGGCTCAGTGGTAGAGCATTGGCCTGGCATGCAGGAGTCCCGGTTCGATTCCCGGCCAGGGCATGCAGGAGAGGCGTTCAGTTTTGATCATAATAAATTTGATATTCACTAAATGTCCTAGTGGAGATGTCAGATTGGCAATTTTATATACATGTCTGGATTTCAGGAAAGAGGTTCAGATTGGAATTTTTAAATTAGGGTCTTAAAAGCATATAAATGGCATTTAAAATCATGAGGGAGATCACCAAAGGAATGAGTTTGGATAAAAAGGAGCAAGAACTGAGCCCTGGGGCTTAATAATATTAACAAATTAGGAGAAAGGAAAGAACCAGCAGAGAGACTAGAGAAGGAGCATAATTTCCAGGTCCAACTACTAATTCACAGGAAATACAGAGGTCATTGGAGTATATTAAACTATACCAAGGCAATACAGTTAGCAAAATGCAAACCATGGGAGCCTCTATAGGGCAAATGAACCAATTTCATCAACAAATTGCAAGGGTAAGAATAGAAATGGGCCCACCACCTGATGAATGGATAAATAAAATGTGATATATTTAATAATAATGGTATATTAGCTGTAAAAGAAATGAAGCACATGCTAGTACATGGATATACCTTGAAAACATACTAAGTGAAAAAAGTTAGTCATAAATGACTATGTAGTATATCATTCTGTTTATATGAAATGACCAGAATAAACAAATCAGTAGAAGCAGAAAGTTAGCAGTTGTCAAGGGTGAATGGGGGTGTTGGGCATGTATAAGAAGCAATCAATGCGCCCTGGCTGGTTAGCTCAGTGGCAGAGCGTCGGCCTGGCGTGCAGGAGTCCCAGGTTCGATTCCCGGCCAGGGCACACAGGAGAAGCGCCCATCTGCTTCTCCACCCCTCCCCCTCTCCTTCCTCTCTGTCTCTTCTCCTCCCACAGCCAAGGCTCCATTGGAGCAAAAGTTTGCTGGGGCGCTGAGGATGGCTCTGTGGCCTCTGCCTCAGGCACTAGAATGGCTCTGATTGCGGCAGAGCGACGCCCCGGATGGGCAGAGCATGCGGGAGTCTGTCTGACTGCCTCCCCGTTTCCAACTTCAGAAAAATGAAAAAAAAAAAAAAAAAATAGAAGCAATCAATGCACACCTAAGTGGAACAACAAGTTGATACTTCTCTATCTCTTTTAAGAAATAAGAGAGAGAGAGAGGAATGGGAGAGAGAATTTATAGATTAAAAGAGACCTAAAAGATATTTTAACAGATTTCAATGTGTGGACTTTCTTTGGATTTCAATTCAAACTAAGGAGGAAAAAAAATACCATGCTAAGCAAAAAGAAAGAAAAGTTAAGAACCATACTTCACTCATATGTAGGACATAACATTCAAAGCATCAAATGAACAAACAAGAAAAACTAACAAAAACTCACACACAGACAACAGTATGGTGGTTACCAAAGGGGGGGGTGACTGATGGGTAGTAAGGGGTAAAGGGAGTCAAGTATATGGTGATGGAAGATGATTTGACTTTGACTTTCAGTGGTGGACACACAATGCAATGTACAGATCATGTATCATAGAAATGTGCATTTGAAACCTTTATGATCTTATTAACCAATGTCACCCCAATAAACTTAATTTTAAAAAAGACATGTATATTTGATAATATTAAGAAAATGGTGATTATTTTAGTATGATAATAGTATTGAGGGTTTTTAAAATATAAAGATATGTTTATTCTGGGGAAAGGAAGAGGATAAATAGAACAGTTTTCCAATTTGCTGTTCACTGTATACACACGTACCCTCACACATACATAAACGTACACCAGAAACACCCCAACAAAACTCCCAAAAATCAACAATCAAAAACAGAACACCCTCAAACTACCC
Organism: Saccopteryx leptura; assembly: GCF_036850995.1. Classification (NCBI taxonomy): domain Eukaryota; kingdom Metazoa; phylum Chordata; class Mammalia; order Chiroptera; family Emballonuridae; genus Saccopteryx; species Saccopteryx leptura. The sequence goes on from NC_089503.1 coordinate 41,382,811, forward strand.
CAGTACTTCATATTTCGACCAAAAGAATAGATCCTGGGAGAGTGTGCAAAATGCAAAATCAAATGACTGAAAAATGCTGAACAAACAGCATTGATGTACAAAATATATATTTATATTACTGAACTAGTAACAGTTGATGTTTTCCATGTCTAAAATTTTGGAACCATGTAGCTGATTTGTTAAATCTAGTCCATGCCAGCTTCCAAAAACCAGAAAAGATTTTAGTTAGCTTCATTCTTTGATACGTCATCAAAATTTTCTGCAAGATCTGGAACATCATCACCCTTCTCATCAATGTCTTCTGGTTTTAGTGTTTTGCTATCCAACACTTGCTGAGAGAACTGGAGATCTCTGAATTTTTTTGTCATCAGCTGTAGCTATTCTATGTACCATCTTCTTCCTGCAAGCTGTACCCTTGCCTTTTATCTGGGCCTGAGCCTGAAGTTTGGCTACCTTTTTATTTTTATTTTTTTAATTTTTATTTATTTATTATTTTTTTTACAGAGACAGCGAAAGTCAGAGAGAAGGATAGATAGGGACAGGCAGACAGGAACAGAGAGAGATGAGAAGCATCAATCATCAGTTTTTCGTTGCGACACCTTAGTTGTTCACTGATTGCTTTCTCATATGTGCCTTGACCGTGAGGCTATAGCAGACCCAGTAACCCCTTGCTCAAGCCAGCGACCTTGGGTTCAAGCTGGTGAGTTTTGCTCAAGCCAGATGAGCCCGTGCTCAAGCTGGCGACCTCGAGGTCTCGAACTTGGGTCCCCCGCATCCCAGTCTGACACTATCCACTGTGCCACTGCCTGGTCAGGCATTGGCTACCTTTCTTTGATTTATGCTGTTGGTAAATCTGAAGCAGAAAAGGATTCTGCAACACCCACGACAAGAGCAAGATGGCTGCCTCTGTGTGGGTTTTTTTTTTTTTTTCCAGAGACAGAGAGAGAGTCAGAGAGAGGGATAGAGACAGACAGACAGGAATGGAAAGAGATGAGAAGCGTCAATCATCAGTTTTTCCTTGCAACACCTTAGTTGTTCATTGATGGCTTTCTCATATGTGCCTTGACCACGGGCCTTCAGTAGACCAAGTAACCCCTTGCTCGAGCCAGTGACCTTGGGTCCAAGCTGGTGAGCTTTTGCTCAAACCAGATGAGCCCTCACTCAAGCTGGCGACCTTGGGGTCTCGAACCTGGGTCCTCCGCATCCCAGTCCGATGCTCTATCCACTGCGCCACTGTCTGGTCAAGCTGTGTGGGGTTTTTTTTTTTTTTTTTTTTTTTTTTTCATTTTTCTGAAGCTGGAAACGGAGAGACAGTCAGACAGACTCCTGCATGCGCCCGGCCGGGATCCACCCGGCACGCCCACCAGGGGCGAAGCTCTGCCCACCAGGGGGCGATGCTCTGCCCATCCTGGGCGTTGCCATGTTGCGACCAGAGCCACTCTAGCGCCTGAGGCAGAGGCCACAGAGCCATCCCCAGCGCCCGGGCCATCTTTGCTCCAATGGAGCCTTGGCTGCGGGAGGGGAAGAGAGAGACAGAGAGGAAAGCGCGACGGAGGGGTGGAGAAGCAAATGGGCGCTTCTCCTGTGTGCCCTGGCCGGGAATCGAACCCGGGTCCTCCGCACGCTAGGCCGACGCTCTACCGCTGAGCCAACCGGCCAGGGCTGTGTGGGTTTTTTTTAAGTTCTTTTAAAGATATATACTAAAATATTTATAAGCAATAGGATATAATGTTATGATTTGTTTCTAAATAGTACAGGAGGATGCAAAGATGAATGAGATTATAGATTAGATAAGATTGGCTATGAGTTGATTATTGTTAAGGCTGGGTGTAGGATGCAGAGGGCTCGTTATACTATTTTGTCTACTTGTGGATGTAATGAAAAGGTTTAAAAAGAGAATAGAAACAGCAGTCAGAGTCAGCATGGAAAGAAGGATCCTTGCAGGAATTTTTGCTATAAAGAGGAACTGAGATACATGTGATTGTAGCTAGAGGGGTAGTAAGGTTAGGAACATGTTTGTGTGAATAAGATGGGAAAAATAAAAATGTTTGTATGTTAATAGTGCTGATCTCAAGTATAGAAAAATTGGTGCTTCAGGACTGAAGAGGGCAAGAAATGCTAACAAGATGCCTTTCAGTAGACATGGATTTGTTCCCTATTTTTCTGGCATTTTCTTTCGTACTGTTTATCACTTTATGTGCTAGTCTGTGAGATTTCTTTGACTTTATATTCAAATCCTTATATTAAATGTTTTGTTTCTACTCTTACATTTTTTTAAGTTTATTGATTTAAAAAAGAGAAGCATCAATCTGTTGTTCCACCCACTGATGCATTAATTGGTTGATTCTTATATATGCCCTGACCTGGGATTGAACCTGTAACCTTGGTGTACTGGAATGATGCTCTAACTAACTGAGCTACCTGTCCAGGGCCTACTTTTACATTTTTTATGTCGTCTTCTTTGAGTATCCTGTGCTATAGAACAAAAAGAATTTGTCCAGCTGGTGCTAGCAGAGCCAAACACTAAACACCAAGAATTGCAGTGGAGAAATATTGGCTATTTTATTAGGAGTGGTGCCATTAAGGAGAATGAGAAACTAATGCTCAGCCTAAACTTCCCAGTGGCATGTAGGTTACAGATTATTTAGCACAAAATCACAGGACACCATGGGTTAGGGGTTTGGTTCATGCTGGGAGCTGATTGGTCAGAGGAGAGGTAAGGGTAATAAATCTTTTCTTCAGGTCTTAAGGACAGTTCTGAGGTCTTTCCCAGCATCCCTCTGTCCTGTATCATGGGAAAGTAGCCAGGGGGCATTCCACCTTAGGGCTCAGGAACTGAAACATAACTTAGGTCAGGATGTTATCTTCAGCCTGCCAAGGGTTCAGACCTTGTGATCATTAGTCAGGTCCTTGCTACTGTCTTCTGCTGTCTTGGGGATTGCTGATTATGGGGGCGAGGCTAGGTCTCTGAGGGGTTTATGTATAGAGAGATGATATGATTTCTAGACCTACGATTTAAAACTAAGTTTAATCAAAGACAGCAGGACCCTCAGTTACACTTGTTTTGCAGAGACCGTCTCATTTCTTCTTTCTTTGAAATTAATGCTAATTCTTTTTGAAGTTTTCTTCTGCTCCTTGCACTATTTTTATAACTTATTTTCCTTTTGGTTGTTTCAGTCTCTGGCCTACTACATGGAGTCTTTCTTTTGGAGTAGCTAACTGCTCGTTTTTTGGGAGAGACACACTAAAAGATGGAAACCCTTTGTGTATGGGGGTGGAGTTTGTCAGTTGGTGAGCTTCACTGTATTGTGATCAAATGGGGGTCCACATCTTCCGATCTCCTAATCTACCAATAGTATGGAAGCCAAGTTCCTCGTTTTCTGGAGTTGAGTGGCACAAGGTAGAAATGTAAAAATATAATACAACAAATGGTAAATTGCAAAATAGTTGGTATTAACAATGAATGCTGGAGTTTGATGGAAAGGGAGAGATCATTATGGGCTAAAGGGAATTCTAGAAAAGGCTTTATTAAGAAGAGGAAGAGAATTATATGCTAGGTTTTTGTTTGTTTGTTTGTTTTAATTGAGAAGCGGGGAGACAGAGAGACAGACTCCTGCATGCACCTTACCGGGATCCACCCAACAAGCCTCACTAGGTCAGCAATGCTCTGCCCATCTGGGGCTGTTGCTGCATTGCAACTGGAGCCATTTTAGTGCAAGAGGCAGAGGCCATGGTGCCATCCTCAGTGCCTGGGTCAACTTGCTCCAATGGAGCCTTGGCTGCAGGAGGGGTAGAGAGAGACAGAGAGAAAGGAGAGGGGGAAGGGTGGAGAAGCAGATGGTCGCTTCTCCTGTGTGCCCTGACTGGGAGTTGAACCCAGGACATCCACACGCCGGGCTGACACTCTACCACTGAGCCAACTGGCCAGGGCATATGCTAGGTTTTTAAATGATTAAGATTTGATTTGGTGGAGGACCTTTTAAGTTGGAAGGAGAGCTAAAATGGAGTTGAGTTAAGGACTTGAATAGGTGGCAGGAGAGAAAGCTATTGAGGTTCTTTCATGCTTTAATTAATGTTAATGATTGGTTAGAACCATTATACTCTTAATAAGAATGCTATTACAAAAATAAGATTTTAAGAAAATTAACCTAGCAGTAAAATATACGTGTTGGTTTTAAACTAAATTCTTGTGTGATTTTGCTTTTCAGTACAAATACAGAGACCTAACTGTACGTGAAACTATCAATGTTATTACATTATACAAAGATCTCAAACCTGTATTGGATTCATATGGTAAGTTTACATAATAAAATACCAGTAACTATATTTTGAATTTACTCTTTTTGTTAATGACTATAGGTTTCCTGTTTTCCTTTTTAAGATTGTTGGTTTTTCCATTGTAGGGTTACACCTCTACCTAATAATAAGTATTTGGGGGATAGGAAATTACAAGAGCTAATACTAACATATTTATTCAGTTATTTTAAGGTTTTTAGAAGTATTCTTAACATAGAGCTGTGCAAATTTAGACCTAGAGGGAATGTTAAAGATAGGTTAGTTCATTATTTCCCAAAGTATTATCCATAGTTGTGAATAGTGTTGCTAGGAGTTTGGGGTGTGTGGTTAAGTTTGAGCAGTTATAGATTAAACAAAATTAATTGTGCTTCTTTGCAGCAATGTTGCAGTATTTCTCGGGAGTCTGTAATATGCTGATGTGTTATACCTCACCAAAAGGGGAGAGAATCTGTTGTACTGTATCCTAAAGTGAATTACTGAATGTCGTGTCGTCCCCCCCCCCCCCAGTATTGTTTTATATTCTTAGGAAGACATTTAGCAAAACTATATGCTGGACGACTTTATTTTGTAGATAAAGCAAGCATTTTTAAAATATCCTTAATTCTGTAGAGTGTAGTTTCATTATTGACATAAAATAAAGTTGAGTTTTAAGTAAGAAATGACAATACCTAAAGTTTTTTGTTTTTTTTAAGTAGTCTTTTTGTCACCACACCTGAGAGCCAGGGCCAAGGGTTCCTGTCCATTGTAAGGCCCTTGGCATCAAGGATAGAAGCTGACTTTTTCAGCTGAGACTCTAAACTGCACTCACGCCTAGGGCTTTGAAAACATTAGGAGCCTGGTGAGGAAAGGTGGAAGTCAACAGAGAAGATTGATCCTGAGTTTCCCAAATAACAAAGACGTGAACCTAGGGCCCAGTTCTGCCTCTTGTTCATGTACTGTACAGTGGTATCTAGATCTGCAGAAAACCTCATATTACCAAAATCAGTTTACTTAAAACTAACTTTGATGGGGTGGGGGGAGTGACCTGGGCTAGGATTCTACTGCAAGTGATAGTTTTTACTGCATGCCAAAAGATTTAAGTATGTTGATCAAAACGGGCAGAGACTCCAACATCATTGAACCAATCTTACATAGCTTTATTTGGCCAGACCACATCTGAACCATTCTTATCAACATGCTTTTTCAGTAAAGAAAGCCATAAATTTAAATAAGGTGGTTTTTTAAAAACCACAAATATCAGAGTAAATTACAGCACAGTTAGTAGTAAGTATAAGAACTAAGGTCAACAGTACTATGTTCCTCTACTGCACATTACAGCCTTTTTTCTGTGTGATAGTGTTAATTCCAAATTGTTATTACAAATAATCGATCTGTTCCTGTATGTGCCCTGACCAGGGAATTGAACCAGCCACCTCTGTGCTTTGGGATGATACTCTAACTAAGCTATTGGCCAAGACTGTGTGCTCTAATTAATCAGTTAATCATAGCTGGAAAAACTTGTGTGCTATGGTATGAGAAGTATTTGTATTAAAAGAAAATGTTTATATTTAATTGTGGAAACTTTTTCTTTTTAAGATTGATGCTATATTAGGATTGAGAATAATGAGAGGGGCTAAGCATATGGGGAGCCTAAAATTTTATGATGTTAGATTAACATTTAGTATGGTATCAGTTGATAGTGATTTTTAAGTAATTTTATAATCATGTTGAGGAAGCAGAGCTTATACTTACTGGAATTGTAGTATAAGCATTTTCATCTGTCTAGGATTTCAGTGTGCATACTTCGAACTAGTTCTTGCAAAATGAAAAAGAATAGTTTTTAAACAGCAAACTGTTTTTTAATTTTTATTTATTTATCCATTTTTTCCAAGTAATTCAAAGCATCTTTTCTTTACTAATTCAAAAACTGATCCCACTGAGTGAATCAGCAAAGGATACTCTGTTATTGGACAAAATGGATAGTACATTAACAAGTTAACCCTTTTCAAGGATAATAATATTTTTTAACTAGCATTTCTGAAAGAATAACTTAATGGGAACATCTACAGAAATGCTCATCTTTGAATCATTGTTCTTGCTTTTCAGTTTTTAATGATGGCACTTCCAGGGAATTAATGAACCTCACTGGAACAATACCTGTGCCTTATAGAGGTAAGTGCCTTATGTAATTTATGTTTCCAATACAGATGCATTTTAATGCACATAATATGTTGTCAAAGAGTTATAAGTAAATTAAATCTACTTTCTCATGCTTTTCATGATGATACAGAGATTTTACCATATTTCCCCATGTATAAGACACACCTTAATTTTGGGGCCTAAATTTGAAAAAATATGTATTACATAAAGTTGTTGAACTCAAGTTTTATTCATCATAAAATTCATACGACACCTCATCAAGTGTGAAAAAGCAGGAAATGCAAGTAAAAGGTCTACAATCACTGTATAAGACACATCCAGTTTTTAGACCCCGATTTTTTCAGAAAAGAGTGCATCTTATACATGGAGAAATATAACTTCTGTTGAAACTGAACTTCATTTGACAGCAGCACCTAATATTTTTAGCCCTTTTTTTTTGGTCTTCTTGCCAACATATATCAATACATGCCTACTTGTGCTGGAAGAGTTTGAAGTTTCATAGGATTAGAATCTTAGAACTAGAAAGGGCCTGACCAGGTGGTGGCGCAGTGGATAGAGTGTCGGCCTGGGATGCTGAGGACCCAGGTTTGAAACTCTGAGGTTGCTGGCTTGAGTGTGGGCTCATCCAGCTCGAGCATGGGCTCACCAGCTTGAGTGCGGGGTCACTGGCTTGAGCAAGGGACCACTGGCTCAGCTAGAGCCCCCTGGTCATGGCACATATGAGAAAGCAATCAATGAACAACTAAGGTGCCACAATGAAGAATTGATGCTTATCTCTCTCCCTTCCTGTCTGTCTGTCTCTGTTTGTCCCTCTCTCACTCACTTAAAAAAAAAGAGAGAACTAGAAAGGGATCTTAAATGCTTCCTTGTTCAGCTTCTCACCCCATTCAGATTTCTTACAATATAGTGTAGTGGCTAAGATAGAGGCAGGGTATGGTAAGGTTTCAGTTCTTGCTCTGTAATCTCTCAAGTTTGTGACAGTAGGCATCTATAACATTTGGATAATAGTCTCTAACTCAAAAAGAATTCATTGTATGTAAAGGACTGCACAGAGTCTGATATACAATAAACACATCAAAAGTCACTGTTATTTAAGTTGTAATGTTTAATGTTGGCAATAAACTACTGATAGATTATTACATCTCTGTTGCCAGTAAGCCACCCTCTGCTGTAATACTTACAGTGATAAGGGAACATGCAGTTTCATAAAACAACTGTTCTGCTTGTGTATTATTCCTTGTGACTCACTATGACCTGTGTATCTGTAACTTAGTTATTAATTTTGTATTACATCTGCTATGTGTGAGGCATAGGGGATAAGGGCTAGGGATGCAAATGCAAATAAAGGATGTACCTTCTCTGGAAGAACTGACACAAATACGGGAAACAGGGAATAAGTATATATTTATAATATTCTATAACTGCTATAGGATAAAATATAAAGGTGCTGTGAGATTACAGAGAATAAGACCATATCGGAAGAAAATGGAGAAAATGACATTTGAACTTGGTATTAAAGGATGAGTCAACCATTCATAACAGAATAGACATTTCAGGCAGAGGGGAAAAAAATACAGTTGAATATTAACACTGAATAACGCAAGTATAAAATTAGGAAGGACTGGCCCTAGCCAGATAGCTCAATTGAGCAGTGTGTTTCAACTGTCGGTCTACTGACTGGCAGAAATTTCATGCCAGTCTGCAAAAGAGTTAACCATTTTGATATTGTATGAAGATTATAGACCCAGTGATCTTAATCTAATTTGCTTATCCTTAGGGTTATATCTGCTTTAGTGGTCACTGAAATAATTTCCTATTTTCACCGGTCCCTGAGTATAAAAAGGTTGAAAACCACTGGATTAGAGCATCATCTTGATACACAAAGGCTGCTGCAGGTTTGATCCCCAGTCAGGACACATATAGGAACAGATCAATGTTTCTAACTGTCTATCTCTCCTTTCCTCTCTTTAAGATCAACAATTTTTTTTTTTTAATTAGGGAGGACCAAAACAAATTCTGGATTACTGACTTTGCCTTTAGGAAATAAACTCTGGTGAGGAAATAGGTATATGGGGAAAAGGAGAAGGAAAACTGGTACACATAATTATATATATATAAAATGTATCTTTCTATGTTCCCTCACCATTTTTTGTATGGCATAGTTCCTAAGTCTTAAGTAATTCTGGAGAATTCTTCATTTTCACAAAGCAAAGAATTCTGGTTGGTGGAAATAAACTTATATTTTCTGTATTAGGATGTATTCTATTAGAGTTCTTTCTTCGTTGTTGAAGTAGTTTTGGGTAAAAAATAAATTCAAGGTCACACTGAGTTTTCTTTTTGGCAAGACAGGGAGGTGAGGGACAGACAGACAGGAAGGGAGAGAGATGAGAAGCATCAACTCATAGTTGTGGCACTTTCGTTGTTCATTGATTGCTTTCTCATATGTGCCTTGACTTGAGGGCTCCAGCCGAGCTAATGACCCCTTGTTCAAGCCAGCAACCTTGGGCTTCAAGCCAGTAACCCTTGGGCTCAAGTCAGTGACCGTAGGGTCATGTCTATGATCCCATGCTCAAGCTGGCCACTCCATGATCAAGCTGGTGAGCCTGCACTCAAGCCAGATGAGCCCACTATCAAGCTGGCGAACTTGGGGTTTCTAACCTGTGTCCACAGTGTCCCAGGCTGATGCTCTATTCACTGCTCCACTGCCTGGTCAAGCACAATTGATTTTTTAAGTAAAATTTACATGTATATATTTATATGAAGTGAAATTGATTCTAAGAGGAAAAGTATCTGAATTTATGTTAGTTGATTTAAATGGTTTCTTGGAACTTTGACTTTGAGCTTCTTAAAATAAGGCTATCATGTTCAATATATTAACTCTGTTGGATCCTTTGAAGCACTGTTCAGTTTGGCTATTTATAGTCAAATTTCTCAACTGAGAATCTGTTACATAAAGCAAAGAGAAGGTGACATCACTGATTGAATAACTATCACTGAATATGCCATATGTATTGATCAAGTTGTAGCCACCAATCAGTGTCTGACAATTGGATTAGTGTTGGCAAGGGAATTATATCCGTTTCTGATAGGATAACATAATCCAGGGGTCGGGAACCTTTTTGGCTGAGAGAGATCCATGAACGCCACATATTTTAAAATGTAATTCCATGAGAGCCATACAACAACCTGTATACGTTACACATTATTCAATAAAAATTGGTGTTGTCCCGGAGGACAGCTGTGATTGGCTCCTGCCACCCGCAACCATGAACATGAGCGGTAGGAAATGATTGGATTGTAATACATGAGAATGTTTTATATTTTTAACGTTATTATTTTTTTTATTAAAAATTTGTCTGCGAGCCAGATGCAGCCATCAAAAGAGCCACATCTGGCTCAAAAGCCATAGGTTCCCGACCCTTGCCATAATCCATGGTCTTCCATGTGTAAACCTTCCCAGTGAACCTTATAAAGTGAAATGACAGGAGTCAGAGAGCAAAGAATGGATTGAGTTGAAAGATACTTTATGAAGAATACTCATAAGCATCAAGCACCCACTAGCAGAATAGCATCAAATAGCTCCTTAATCGTGTTGATGGATTTTACAAACTGAACATTCGAGAAACTGATCTTTTTTTTTTTTTTTTTTTTAAATAATTTTATTTTTTTAATGGGGTGACATCAATAAATCAGGATACATATATTCAAAGATAACAAGTCCAGGTTATCTTGTCGTTCAATTATGTTGCATACCCACCACCCAAAGTCAGATTGTCCTCTGTCACCTTCTATCTTGTTTTCTTTGTGCCCCTCCCCACCCCCATCCCTCTCCCATTCCCCCCTCCCCCCCCGTAACCACCACACTCTTATCAATGTCTCTTAGTTTCACTATTATGTCCCACCTACGTATGGAATAATACAGTTCCTGTTTTTTTCTGATTTACTTATTTCGCTTCGTATCATGTTATCAAGATCCCACCATTTTGCTGTAAATGTTCCGATGTCATCATTTCTTATGGCTGAGTAGTATTCCATAGTGTATATGTGCCACATCTTCTTTATCCAGTCGTCTATTGATGGGCTTTTTGGTTGTTTCCATGTCCTGGCCACTGTGAACAATGCTGCAATAAACATGGGGCTGCATGTGTCTTTATGTATCAATGTTTCTGAGTTTTTGGGATATATACCCAGTAGAGGGATTGCTGGGTCATAAGGAGAAACTGATCTTAAACAGAACTTTGAAATATTACAAAATTTGTTGTGATTTTTTAAAAAGTGTTTCTTAGTTATAGCTCTCTTGCTCACCTACTAAGCCATTACTGAAAAATAATAAAAATAGAGTAACTGAAATTTCTTTCTCTCTCAGGTAATATATATAATATTCCAATATGCCTGTGGCTGCTGGACACATACCCATATAATCCCCCTATCTGTTTTGTTAAGCCTACTAGTTCAATGACTATCAAAACAGGAAAGCATGTTGATGCAAATGGAAAGATATATCTTCCTTATCTACATGAATGGAAACATGTAAGTATTAACAGTGTTCTGTGAATTTGTTGTATTTTATATATTTTGTTCACTAGCATCTACTTTTTTTAACACTCAAAGCGGATTCCAAGGAGGAGGTAAGTTCATTTAAGATCATTAATCACTGAGTTGGGTAATTGGAAAAGGCTCTCTAACACAAATATGGTCATGCACCGTATGACAGCATTTCAGCCAACAACAGACTATTATATACAATAGTGGTCACATAAGATTATAATGGAGCTGGAAAATTCCTGTCACCTAGTGATATCATAGCTATCCCAGCAGTATAGCGCAATGCATTACTCACATGTTTGTGGTCATTCTGGTATAAATAAGCCTACTACACTGCCAGTCATATAAAAGTATAACACATACAATTATAATAGTAGGCTATACCATCTAGGTTTGTGTAAGTGCACTCCATGGTGTTCACACAATGATAAAATCACCTAATGATGCATATCCCTGTTAAGTGGTACATGACTATATATCTTATATTTTTATAGCACTTGGTAATTTAACTCTTATTTGCCTGAGTAGAACCTTTAAGAATAGATAGGATTTATATAGTGGGATGTGCATTTAAAAAACTAGTCTACTGATGGCATATATTTGAGATGAGAAACTGTTCAAATCTCATTACTTATAGTTTTCCTATCAAGAAATAGTAATAGTCGGAAACTTTTATTTCTGCCTCTGATGCTAAAGCTCTGGCAGACCAATGTTCCTATCAAAATAACTAGAGAGGCCAGAGTACAAACAGCATCTGTAAAAGCCTTTGGAGAACTGGAAGCGATCAGTACTGGAACAGCCAAGGTCCTCTAGTGAAGAGAAGCACAAGAGATAAGCCAACATTCTACCAACTTTCCCTATGCATATTTACTGATTCTTGCTATGGGGTACAAGGCTGAGAATCTTAGCTAAGAGGCAGAGAAACCTGCAGAGTTTCTAGCAGCTTCACAAAGCTGAAAAGACAACAGTTGCTATTTTATCCGCCAATGCAGCCAGTACTTTAGGAGCCAAAATTTGGGAGAAAAAGAAGATACAAAGAAATAAACCAGAACCTGACCAGTGGTGTTGCAGTGGATAGAGCCATTGACCTGTGCACTGAGGTCCCAGATTCCAAACACCAAGGTCACCAGCTTGGGCATGGGATCATCCATGTGATGATCCCATGGTCACTGGCTTAAGCCCAGAGGTTGCTGGCTTGAGCAAGGGGGGTCACTGGCTCGACCTGAGCCCCTTGGTCAAGGCATATATGAGAAACAATCAATGAACAACTAAAGTCCTACAACTGATTCTCATTTCTCTCCCTTCTTCCCTTTCTCTCTGGTTATTTATTTATTTATTTATTTATTTTTAATCTCATGCACGCACTTTAACAAATTAAAAAATAAACCAGATAATCCAAGTTTCCCCTTCAAGGCAAGATGCTAAATTAAGCCAAGCGGAAAACTTCTGAAAAACAGTGCCAAGTTCTCAGCAGCCTCAGATTGAAGAGGCAATAGGAGTTCAGAACCTTATCACAGAAGTGGGTGTAGATAAACATCCTAGGCTTTTAGTTGATTCCACTGGAAGAACACATTCCAGGAATGAGAAGTCAGGTATGACGAGCCTTACAAAACCCCAGCCCAAGCCTAACCAGGTAGTGGCGCAGTGGATAGAGCGTTGGACTGGGATGCAGAGGACCCAGGTTCGAGACCCCAAGGTCGTCAGTTTGAGCGCGGGCTCATCTGGCTTAAGTAAAAAGCTCACCAGCTTGGACCCAAGGTTGTTGGCTCCAGCAAGGGGTTACTTGGTCTGTGAAGGCCCACAGTTAAGGCACATATGAGAAAGCAATCAGTGAACAACTAAGGTGTCGCAAGGAAAAACTGATGATTGATGTTTCTCATCTCTCTCTGTTCCTGTCTGTCTGTCCTTATCTATCCCTCTCTCTGACTCTCTCTCTGTCCCTGTAAAAAACAAAACAAAACAAAAAAACCCCAGCCCAAATTAGCTCAGTCCCTGATTAAAGTGATTCTCAACAGTATCTTCCTGCCATAGGGTAGGTGAACCCTACTGGAAGAGGTTAATGTATAAAGCCTCTAATTTTTCACTAATGTAACCAACATACAATTTAAAATTATCAAATACATCAAGAAAGAGGAGAAAAAGATTATAGAAATAGGACAGTGCTGCTTCCAGGTAATCCAGTTATCAGACATAGACTTGAAAATAATTGTAATTAATAGGTTCAAGATGGAAAATTGTATTAACAAGGAACCAAGTAAACTCTTAGAACTGAAAAATAGAATGGTAGAAATTAAGAACTCAGGTGATGGAATTAGTAGCAGATTGAACTCAGTCACAATAGAGAATTAATGAACTGGTAAATGAATACTTCATATTTTTTAGCACTGTTAACATAGGAATAAGCCTCACAAAAGGTATACAAGTTCATTATGGAGAAAATTTTATTGAAAGACATTAAAGAAGACTTAAGGCAAAGAAACTTACTCATGGAATAAGAAATGTCAACTCTTCAAGTTGATTTACAGTATATCCTAAAGGGAATTTTTGTTTCTGTCTATATTTGTTAATTTTGTGAATTTGATAAGCTGGGTCTAAAATTGATATGGAAATGCAAAAGATTCAGAATAGCCAAGCACTCTCCAAACAGCATAAGGTCAAAGGGACTTTACCCTACAGATATCAAAATGTATTATAAAACTAATAATTAAGACAGTATGAGCCTCACCAGTGGTGGCGCAGTGGCTAGAGAGTTGACTTGGGACAGTAGGGCCAGGTTCAAAACCCTGAGGTTGCTGGCTTGAGTGAGGGCTCTCCAGCTTCAGCATTGGATCACCGGCTTGAGTTGGGATCATAGGTACGATCCCATGGTCGCTGGCTTAAAATCCAAGGTCACTGGCTTGAGCAAAGAAAGCATCACTGACTGAGCTAGAGCCTCCCCACCCCGTCAAGGCATGTATGAGAAACTGAACTAAAGTGACACAACTACAAGTTGATGTTGCCCATCTCTGTTTCTTCCTGTCTCTCTCTCAAAAAAAATAAAAAATAAAAAGAATATGAAGTACTGATTCATACTACAACATGAATGAATCTTGAAAAACATTATGCTAAAGAAAGAGGAGAAAAAGATTATAGAAATAGGACTATAGAAAAGAAGCCAAACACAAAATGTCGCATATTGTATGATTCTATTTACATGAAATGTCCAAAATAGGCAAATCCATTAATAGGAAATAGATTAATGGTTGAGTGGTTGCCAAGGGCTGAGAGAAAGGGAAAATGGGAAATAGCTGCTAATGGGTTCAGGTTTCCTTTTGAGATAATGAAAATATTCTAGAATTACCACTGAACTGGCCCTGGCTGGTTGGCTCAGTGGTAGAGTGTTGGCCCAGCATGTGGAAGTCCTGGGTTTGATTCCTAGCCAGGGCACACCGGAGAAGTAGCCATCTGCTTCTCCACCCCAACCCCTCTCCTTCCTCTCTGTCTCTCTCTTCCCCTCCCGCAGCCAAGGCTCCATTGGAGCAAAGTTGGCGGGGCACTGAGGATGGCTCCGGTCACAATGGAGCAATGCCCCAGATGGGCAGAATATCATCGCCCCGTTAGGGGGCTTGCTAGGTGGATCCCAGTTGGGCGCATGTGGGAGTCTGTCTCTGCCTGCCCACTTCTCACTTCAGAAAAATACAAAAAAAAACAACCCACTGAATGGTACACTTTTAAAGGATAAATTTAATGGTATGTGAATTATATTTCAATTTAGTGTAGGTGTTTTGCTGGGCTAAGTAATTAACAAGATAAAAGTGTGTGGTTTCAGGAGCCCTCCCCAATCCCTCATACCAACCATGATCTCCAGCCCACATTTCAGAAACTGCACATATGCCTACCCTCAGTCTCAGCATATAAATCCACAGACAAATGTAAAGCATTAGAATAGTGGCACTTCACAGGTTTTTAAACGCAGCTTTTTAAAATATTATTTGTTCATAAGTTGGGAAAAATTGAACAAATGAGGTGAGTTTGGTGCTTCGGAAAGCTGGTGAACTCTTCTATCAGTAAAGCTGATCAAGATGATTGTGTTAATTCTTCAGAACCCGATGAACTCATGTAAGAGGTATTTCAGATGAGATATACACTAAATTTATTAAGGCATGAAAATGGAACCATCAGATAAGCCAGTTTGGACATCTATGCCTAGCATAGTTTGTGTAAAATTAATGATTGATATTTGAGAGGAATATTTAGCAAACCTATATGGAAAAATATGTACTCTCTTAGTAACTATGGTATTGAAGGAATGATCTAACAGTTTGTATATTTTGTACAATGATCTACTGATTTCTAAGATAGTCTACTTTTAATTTCAGAGTTCATAGTACTGTCTAATAAAAATTAATCTAAGAATGTGTTTCTAAGGTAACATTGTCTTTTAAAGCCCTTGATATTTGTGACTACTGCTTATGTTCACCCTGAATTTAGACCAGAATATTTTATTTGTCCATTGGAAAAGTTTTGGTTATCTGTGTGAACTCAAATGAAAAACAATACTATCTGAATTTTGCAGTGTATTGCTTTGACTACTGCTGTTTTTATATATATGTAGTAGCCTCCTGTTATCCATGGGGATGCATTCCAAGACCCCCAGTAGATGCCTAAAACTTTGGGTAGTACCAAACTATATATATATACTATGTTTTATTCCTACACATATATACTTATGCTAAAGTTTAATTTATAAATTAGGCACAGTAAAAGATGATAATAAAATATAATTATAACACTATACTATAATACAAGTTATGTGAATGTGTTCACTTGTTTCAGAGAATCCCTTGCTGACGTGTTCAGATAGGCCTAGTGCTTTCTGATGCAACAGTTGCTGTCAAATGGAACACATTCTCTGTTCATGTCTAATACCCTCAAATATAATACCTTTTCCATCTTTACTGAGCCACCTATCATACACTGTGGCTGTCATTTTTGCAGTTTGAGGCGCTGCAGCAGCAATACCAGTGTGAACTTCTTTTTTCTTATTCACAATTTCACAGGTAGAAGTCATTCTTACTATAGATCTTAGTAAACTCACCATATGATTTTTTTATTATTTAGTCAAGAACTTTCACCTTTTCACTTAAGGAAAGCACTTTATGGCTCCTCTGGCATATCCAAAATGCCAGCATCACTACTCTTGCACTTTGGGGCCATTATTAAGTAAAATAGAGCTACTTGAACAGAAGCACTGTGATACCTCGACAGTCAATCTGATAACCAAAGTGGCAACTAGGTTACTAATGGGTGGGTAGCATATACAGCATGGACAAGGGGATTTTATATGCTGGGCGGGGTGGCATGAGATTTCATCATGCTGCTTAGAATGATGCACAGTTTAAAAATTCTGAATTATTTCTGAAGTTTTCTATTTAATATTTTCAGCCAGAGGTAATAAACTGCAGAGATCGAAACCTTGGATAAGTGGGGATAAGTGCTGTACATAAAGCAACAGACTTGCTACACAGAAATAACTAAAGAATAAGTTAAAAAAATCACCTAACTTGCCTGACCAGGCAGTGGTGCAGTGGATAGAGCGTTGGACTGGGATGTGGAGGACCCAGGTTCGAGACCCCGAGGTCACCAGCTTGAGCGCGGGTTCATCTGGTTTGAGCAAAAGCTCACTAGCTTGGACCCAAGGTCGCTGGCTCGAGCAAGGGGTTACTCAGTCTGCTGAAGGCTCGCGGTCAAGGCACATATGAGAAACCAATCAATAAACAACTAAGGTGTCGCAAGGAAAAACTGATGATTGATGCTTCTTATCTCTCTTCGTTCCTGTCTGTCTGTCCCTGTCTGTCCCTCTCTCTGACTCTCTTTCTGTCTCTGTTAAAAAAAAAAAAAATCACCTAACTTTATTAAATTAATTAAATGAAATTTTTGTGTTTGAGATCCTGTAAAAATAATCAAGTTGAGTTGAAAACTGATAAGAAATGGGCACTTTTCCTTTTTTTGCCAAAAATTAAATCTATAACTGACCTAAGTTTGTTTTCTGTTTTTAGCCACAGTCAGACTTGTTGGGGCTTATTCAGGTCATGATTGTGGTGTTTGGAGATGAACCTCCAGTCTTTTCTCGACCTACAATGTCAGCATCTTATCCACCATACCAGGCAACGGGGCCACCAAACAGTAAGTAGAATTGAGATTTGATTTTTAAACTCATAGAAACAAAAAACAGTGTTAACAAAATGTTTCTAATGACTTCACTTTGTTTTTTAGCTTATCAAGTTAGTGGATTTTTTGGAGGTATTCTGAGGCCCCACATCTGCATGTACAGATTCCCACCAAAGACTGGCATTTGGGCTTTCGTTTGTGGGTAGAAATCTAACTCTGGGTGTGCTGGATTCCAGAATACAGGAGAAAGAATGCTGGAATAGAGCTAGAATTTTTTTAAAATTATGCATGCCATGGAATAGCCTTATTTGATCAGTTTGGAAGCAGATATAACTTGAAAGGTAGCCTGACCTCTCCTTTTCTTTGCAACTCCAGGATCAGTGTTATATAAAACTCAATAACAAAGTCAACAAAATCATTCACATTCAGCTATTCTGGGTATACACAATTGGACATCTAGCTCTCAGCTTTCTTCTCTTTAGTACAGCCAATTCATGATTTGACTTTTTGTGGAGGGAGGGTGGGCATGGAGTCAGTAACAATTCTCCCCTAATTGGTGTACATTATTTCAGCTATTTCTTGGTTTTTAAAAATAATTCTTACTGATACTTTAAAATCACCCTGGATAATTAAGAATTGGTTGTACCTACTTGTTTGGCTTTATTAAACCTGCATTGATTTCATTGTTTTGAGCTGTTATTTTTATAAGATTATTTTAAGATTATAATTAACCAGATTTATTAATCTTATAAGTGAGATTATATAAGTTTTATTTTTCTGCTGAAAATTATCCTCTTTTTAATCCATTCTGTCTTGAGGAACATTTTGACTCATAAGCTGATTGGGAATTTAACAAAAAGAATTTTCTAGTCTGATCGGTGGTGGCGCAGTGGGTAGTGTCAGCCTGGGGTGCTGAGATCCCAGGTTTGAAACCCCGAGGTCACTGGCTTGAGCAAGGGGTCACTGGCTCAGCTGGAGCCGCCCTGTCAGGGCACATAAGAAAAGCAATTGATGAACATCTACAGTGCAGCAACTACAAGTTAATGCTTCTCATCTCTCTCCCTTCCTGTCCATGTCCCTCTTTATCTCTTTAAAAAAAAGAAAAGAAAAAGAACTTTCTAAACCTATTTCCTTTTCCTGTCCTGCCTTCCCAGGATTTAGTACCTCTTTTTTTTTCTTTTTGGATTTAGTACCTCTTTTAATGAAGATGCTAGGTATTCTTTTGGACCAGAAATTTTTCATCTGAAATTCTTTTGACTCTAGTACCCAAGATTAGATAATCTTGCTCATGTTAGTTTGAAATATCAGATATTTCCTAATGCATCGTTGGTTTATTTGCTCAAGTAACATAGCATTGACCACTTAAGATTAAGGTAACATTTTCAGAAATTTAGGCAGTCTCCTGAGCAACATTTTTTCCCTAAGTTTCTTCCAGTTTTGTATTGACATCGGAAGTGCAGCATTCTAGAAAAAGACCACACTGAAATCGCTATTGCTGTTCAATTTTGTACTTACTGCAAATCACATTAAGTAATCTAGAACCAATTTAAATAAATTACTGAAAGACCAATTTACTATTCATCCATTCCAGTTTAATACTTTTTATACATTTAAACATTTTTAATATGTATAACTATTAAGAAATGAAGGTCTGGATTCCATTCCCACGTACATCAAGGAATAGCTTGGAAATTTGAATACATTCTTAAATATCTTCTAGATGAGAAGTTCTATATTTCTATTATTACAACAGTATTATTATTACTCAAAACATTTTTGATCTCCTGTTTTAGGATGATTTTTGAGCTAGCTATGAGATACATTTAAAAAGTGTTAAATGTTCAAGTAAAAAATGTTATGTTCAATCCTTTTTGTGGACAACTGACAGTAATACCGACAGTGGAGAAGCAAATGGGCGCTTGTCCTGTGTGCCCTGGCCGGGAATCGAGGAATTCCTTTTTTTTTTCCATCAAATTCCCAGTGCTTGTCACATAAAAGGCACTAAAACATTGATTGGATTTAGAGTTAATTCATTATGTTGAGTGAGAAAAACTTCACTGAGGATGAATTTATTCTCAGACAAGTCATGTTCAGTTAAAGCCAAAATTAACTTCTCTTTTACTCCTCTATGTTAATTAGCCTTTTGGCACCGCTGCCTAGTTATGATATTGGTGTTCATTTTTATTTTTTACTTTTTATTGAATTTATTGGGGTGACATTGGTTAATAAAATTATATAGGTTTCAGGTGTACAGCTCTGTAATACATCATCTGTATATTGTATTGTGTGCCCACCACTCCAAGTCAGGTTTCCTTTCATCCCATTTATCCCCTGCCCCCCATGCCCTCGTCCACCTCCCTGCCTCCCCCAGTCCCCTAATCCCTTGTCCTCTGATAATCACCACACTATTGTCTGTGTCACTGGAGTTCTCTTTAAAAATATATATATATATATTATATATAATATATATATATAATATATATAAAGCATTCTTTAAGCTTGCTAGATTTGAGCCTTTCTCCCAAGTATTTCCAAGCTTTTGTTTTGTTTTTAACCAGTCTAGCTGAATATAAGTTTTGTATAAGACCTAGTAACTTGAAGTCTCTGAAAATATTCAATCAAGCCAACAAAACTAGCTGTGCTCATCGGTCAATATAGTCTTTAAAAGAAATAGAAAAAGATTTCTTAGATATAATGAAGAGGTCTCTTTTTTAAAAGATGACCTTGGACCAGAAGAGGGCAGAATTACTTTCTTTTTTTTTTTTTTTTCAGAATTACTTTCTTCTAAACTCCAAATTGAACCAGCTCCTGTCTCGAGAGAGAGAGGGAGAGTTGGAGACCCCTTCAGGGTTTACAGAGCTGACCAGGTTGACCTATTTGCCAGTTAGTCCTTGTTGGGATTGTCACGTGTGTTGTCATTACTCGTGTTTAATGCTTTGAGAATTACGTGATTTGTAGAGCATTATGCTTTAAGTAAAGAACTAATAATATGGATGGAGTGTTTGTTTTGGTGCTGAGATTTGGATTCTTTAATTATATGAAATTTTGCTGTGGTTTGACAATGATGTATCTCTCATGGTAACCCATGTGTTCAGGGTTATGCATATTATTTAAAAATGTTAAAACTTATTTTCAGCTTCCTACATGCCAAGCATGCCAGGTGGAATCTCTGCATACCCATCTGGATACTCTTCCAATCCCAGGTAATGAAATTTTTTTCCCTTTTTTAAAATTCTTGTCTTTTATTAACCCATAATACAATTACTTGCTTCCGGTTTGTTGAAGTAATAGGTCAGACGACATTTGCCACAATGTCTGTTAAAGTGGCTGGTCATAAAAATTCCAGTACTGCATTCATCTGAAAGGCACTTCTGACAAAGGCAAATCTTAACACAAAGGAGGAATGGACTCCTGAATGTTGTAGTCAGACAAAGCACATCCATCTTCCAGCTGCTTGCCAGCCAAGATCAGTCTTTACGGATCAGGAGGAATTTCTTCCTTACCCTGCATCTTGGCCTTTACATTTTCTCTTGTCTCAGAGCCTCGACAGTGGTGTATTCCCAGTAAGGGTTTTCACGAAAACCTGTATCTTGGTGGTGATTCCACCGCAATTGGACCTTAAAATTCTTGCTACTTCCCTTTAAGAACAGTGTAGGTGGCTCAAAGGTTAACAGAATGCTAATTATAATGAATTCAACCAGGAGAATAATATTTTAATACCCTTTTTAAAAACTTACCTTTTCTGAGCCCTGGCCAGGCAGCTTAATTGGTTGTGGGTTTGATGATCCCCAGTCAGGGCACATACAGGAATCAACCAATGAATGTATGGGTGGGCGAAACAACAGATGGATGTTTCTCCCTCTCCCTCTCTCCTTTTCCCTCTCTTCCTTTCCCTCTCCCTCCCTTCCTCTCCCTCTCTCTCCTTCTCTCTCTCCTCTCTCTTCTCATCCCATCTTTCTCCCTCCCTTTCTCATTTGTCCCCCTTTCTCTAAAATCAATAAATAAAAAATTTTACCTTTCTTGTACATTACAAAGAACAAATTCATAAGATGGAGTCAGTCTTGTCCCCATGATATTTATTCATTCAGTTATAGACTACATGTACTACCAATCTTTATTACCCATTTGATAATATGACACAGGTAAATTAAATTAATAATGTAGTCTATGAGTAATGTACACTAGAAAATTAATGAGAAATAATTTTTTTTTTGAGAAATAATTTTTTTTTTTTTCCATTTTTCTGAAGCTGGAAACAGGGAGAGACAGTCAGACAGACTCCCGCATGCGCCCGACCGGGATCCACCCGGCACGCCCACCATGGGGCGACGCTCTGCCCATCCTGGGTGTCGCCATGTTGCGACCAGAGCCACTCTAGCGCCTGAGGCAGAGGCCACAGAGCCATCCCCAGAGCCCGGGCCATCTTTGCTCCAATGGAGCCTTGGCTGCAGGAGGGGAAGAGAGAGACAGAGAGGAAAGCGTGGCGGAGGGGTGGAGAAGCAAATGGGCGCTTCTCCTGTGTGCCCTGGCCGGGAATCGAACCCGGGTCCTCTGCACGCTAGGGAGAAATAATTCTTAACTCATGTTTTAAATGTGTACTTGTACCATTGGTAATCTAGGACTACAGTACTTTCAAAAGGGGGTTGTAGGGCAGGCTTCAAGTACAAGACTGGCATATACTTGTGCCTAAATAAGACTTCCAGCTATCTTAAAAATTAACAAGAAATTTTTAACCCTGCTCTTAGTATCAGATAACTCTCACAGATATATTTAGCCATATTTCCTAAACACCTGCTATGACTATATATATATAGATTTACACATATAATATGCAGGATATTATAACTTAAATTTGGCAAACTTATTTCTGGGCCTTTCTTAATTTCAGAGACTAGCTTTCTAAGGTAGTAAGCATTCTGTCACATTAGACAGGTAAATAGAGACTAGGTGAACATCTGTCAGGAACAATAGAGATAAAGTCCTATGATTATAATATATAACTAGGCTATAAGTTTTAGATTTCTTGTGGCCCTTATTTTTCTGATTAAGTTCTAAATGGAATCCTGTCTGAAGCCCTGAAATTAGAAGCCTTTATAATTAATAGTTGCTAGTAAGAACGAACTCTGGACATGTAGGTAATAGTTGTTGGAAGGACAATAAGGAAATAGACTTATGAATAATGAAGCCATTGCAAAGAAACTTTTAAATCAAAATGAAGGTCAAAGACACAAAAATGTGACCCTTATTCACCCATCATACATAACCATGAAAGTGTGGTTTGTGAAGGTAAGGAGTTCGTTTTGAGTCAGCTATTTTTTCAAAGATTTTATATTCTTTCCTGTGAAACATAACTTTTCATCTCAAGATGTAACATGCTCATGAGCTGTAAAGGGTGACTGTATTCAAATTGCCATCAATTATCTTTCTCTATATAAAGGGCCTTGGCAGAAGACCTTCAGAATTTCTTTCTCTTATCCCTTTGTCCTAAAAGAGAATTAATAAACCAGTGGTTGAAGAAGAATTGTTATCTTAAAACAGTAAATATGAGTCTTTTTTCTTGCTATAGAGAGTTGGACTAGATGATCTCTAAGGTCTCTTCCAAATATTAAGATCTTTTCAAAGTTTTACTTAGCACTTGCAGTATTTATACAAGGAAACTAAATGTTATGTCAAGAATAGTTTTTCCAGTTTTAATATGTGTACTAGCAAGCATGTATTTAAATGATTAGAAAACAATGCCTGATATCAGAAAATGGAAACTGCTGTTATAAAGTGATTTGGAGGGAGGAGCTTAAAGAAAGTTTCATAAATGCAAGAACTGATTTAAGGATGACCTTAAATAAATCATTTGTGTTTAGAGGTGGAGGGAGCAGCAAAGAGTAATAACATTTGATAACAGAGGAAACCACCAATTATCAAATTCAGCCCACTCATTTTATGTAAGCAAAGGTACAATCACACACACACTAAAGTAACCCCAGTAAAGAATAGGGAAACACTTTAGTCGATTGGAGAATATAAGGTTATGAGTAGAGAAATAGGTGCAACTTCCATAGGTAATATAGATCTCCCCAAACCTTCCCTGATCTCTAGCTAGTTTTGGTTTTCCACTCTCCATCTCCTGAGCTTTTATTTAGCGTTTGTTTTTCCTTTATCCTAACAAGATTGTTGACAGGGATCTTGCCCTGTTTTGATTATTAGTGTCCTGAGGAAGAGATGGATTCATATCTTAGTTCCTACCTGAAGCCCTTAGACACAGTACCTTAGATATAATAAATAGTAAATTTTGAAGAGGTACATAAGAAAAAGAAACACAATAAATATCTGTGGAGTGTTATAAAATAGGTCAAAAAACACTCCTTAAAAATTTGAAAAAGATTTGCTACCTAGGGCAAATTGCCTAAAAATATACAAAGGTAAGAAATATTGCAGTAGTCTTCTCTTATCTCTCTTCTGCTTTCCATGGTTTCAGTTACCTGTGGTCAGTCATAGTCCAAAAATATGAAATAGAAAAAGCAGAAATTAACAATTCATCAATTTTCAGTTGCATGCCGTTCTTGATAGCAGGATTAAATCCTGCACCGTCGTACTCCGCCTCGCCTGGGACATGAACCATCCCCTTGTCCAGTGCATCCGTGCAGATATGCTGCCTGCCCGTTAGTCTCTTGGTAGCCCTCACCAGTTTGTCATAGTATACAGTGCCTATGTTCAGGTAACCCACCTTTCACTTAATAATGGCTCCAAAGTCCTAGAGTAGTGATGCTAACCATTTGTCAGGGATATTGTAAATGGTATTTCTGAAACAGTGTTGGATAGGAGACAGAAGGACAATACTCCTAAGTCAAGTTCCTTCTCACTCTGATATGAACTACATGAATGACACATAATTGTCATAGCATGAGAAATTTTGAAACTTTATTTAAATAGGAATATGTTCAGCCAGGGCACACAGGAGAAGCGCCCATTTGCTTCTCCACCCCTCCGCCGTGCTTTCCTCTCTGTCTCTCTCTTCCCCTCCCGCAGCCAAGGCTCCATTGGAGCAAAGATGGCCCGGGCGCTGGGGATGGCTCTGTGGCCTCTGCCTCAGGCGCTAGAGTGGCTCTGGTCGCAACAAGGCGACGCCCCGGAGGGGCAGAGCATCGCCCCCTGGTGGGCAGAGCTTCGCCCCTGGTGGGCGTGCCGGGTGGATCCCGGTCGGGCGCATGCGGGGAGTCTGTCTGACTGTCTCTCCCTGTTTCCAGCTTCAGAAAAATGAAAATAAATAAATAAATAAATAAATAAATAAATAGGAATATGTTCAGATCAGACATTTGTAAAGGTTATCAATGAACCACAAGTAAAATCTAAATAGTATCATTTCCCTCTGTGCTAGGAAATCAGAATGGAAAAGTTCTCTCACTAAATATTTGTTGCTTCCTGTCCTGATGCTGTTGAACTGCCCTTAGAAATACTCTAGTTGCTTTCTGCTGCTGTGAAAGTAACTCTCAAATAACCAGGCCGAGCAAGAACATTTTAACCATTCACTTTGAGAGCAAACTCAGTGTCATTAATGGAATTTCTGTAGAACTTTGCTTGAGTAGACATCGGTAGTTCTAAGACAGTAAAGTTAGTAACTGGGAAAAGAACGACATGTCAGGCTTAACTTCCTGAACGGGGTTCTAAAGATACTATAGTGTTGGGTCAGCTTGTTATATATTTTTTCCATAGTTGTGTACCCATTGATTATTTCTCATACCTGCCCAGACTGGGGATTGAGCTGTAATCCTGGTGACCTCAGTGCTGCAGGACAACACTGTCTCTACTGTGCCACCAGCCAGGGCCCGAGTCATTTTAATATTTAATATTTTCTGTTCTTTAGTGGTTATCCAGGCTGTCCGTACCCACCTGGTGGTCCATATCCTGCTACAACAAGTTCCCAGTACCCTTCCCAGCCTCCTGTGACCACTGTTGGTAAGTAGCCTTCAAAATTGTATTTCTCTACATAGGAAAGGCAGGCTGAGTCTCCTGTTGTGAAAAATGCATTTCACTTTTTTTATTGAATAAATTTGACATGTAACATTATATAAGTTAAGGTGTATAGCATGTTACTTTAATACATTTTTTTTTGTTTTTGGGTTTTTTTTTTGTATTTTTCCGAAGCTGGAAACGGGGAGGCAGTCAGACAGACAGACTCCCGCATGTGCCCAACCGGGATCCACCCGGCATGCCCACCAGGGGGCGATGCTCTGCCCATCTTGGAGCGTCGCTCTGCTGCAATCAGAGCCATTCTAGTGCCTGAGGCAGAGGCCACAGAGCCATCCTCAGCGCCCGGGCCAACTTTGCTCCAATGGAGTCCTGGCTGCGGGAGGGGAAGAGAGAGACAGAGAGGAAGGAGAGGGGGAGGGGTGGAGAAGCAGATGGGCACTTCTCCTGTGTGCCCTGGCCAGGAATCGAACCCAGGACTCCTGCATGCCAGGCTGACGCTCTACCACTGAGCCAACCGGCCAGGGCCCTTTAATACAGTTTTTAATTTTTTTTTTTTATTTTTTTTTATTTTATTTATTCATTTTAGAAAGGAGAGAGAGAGGAGAGAAAGAGAGAGATAGAAGGGGGGAGGAGCAGGAAGCATCAACTCCCATATGTCCCTTGACCAGGCAAGCCCAGGGTTTTGAACCGGCGACCTCAGCATTTCCAGGTCGACACTTTATCCACTGCGCCACCACAGGTCAGGCCCTTTAATACAGTTTTATGTTGTAATTTTGCCGTTGTAGCAAAATTACATAATTATAATAAGATATTATTGTCTGTATTCATTATACTGCACATTAGATCTCTGTGGCTTATTTACTACTCATTACAAGCTGGTATCCTTAAACACCGTTAGTCTTATCCTTACTACCCCAACTTTTCATTTCACATTGAAATGTTAGAATACTCCTTAGAGGATACCCTTGATGGTAATTTACTTCAAAAGCTTCTTGGGCCCTGGCTGGTTTGCTCAGTGCAGAGCATCAGCCCAGCATGTGGATGTGCTGGGTTCAATCCCAGGTCAGGGCACACAAGAGAAGCGACCATCTGCTTCTCTCCCCCTTCCCTCTCCCTCTTCTCTCCCCCTTCCCTCTCCCTCTTCTCTCCCCCTTCCCTCTCCCTCTTCTCTCCCCCTTCCCTCTCCCTCTTCTCTCCCCCTTCCCTCTCCCTCTTCTCTCCCTCTTCTCTCCCTCTTCTCTCCCCCTTCCCTCCCCCTCTTCTCTCCCTCTTCTCTCCCTCTTCTCTCCCCCTTCCCTCTCCCTCTTCTCTCCCCCTTCCCTCTCCCTCTTCTCTCCCCCTTCCCTCTCCCTCTTCTCTCCCCCTTCCCTCTCCCTCTTCTCTCCCCCTTCCCTCTCCCCCTTCTCTCCCCCTTCCCTCTCCCTCTTCTCTCCCCCTTCCCTCTCCCTCTTCTCTCCCCCTTCCCTCTCCCTCTTCTCTCCCCCTTCCCTCTCCCTCTTCTCTCCCCCTTCCCTCTCCCTCTTCTCTCCCCCTTCCCTCTCCCTCTTCTCTCCCCCTTCCCTCTCCCTCTTCTCTCTCCCTTCTCTCTTCCTCTTCTCCTGCAGCCAGTGGCTTGATTGGTTGGTTCAGGTGTTGGCCCTGGGCGCTAAGGATAGCTCGGTTGGTTGGAGTGCATCAGCCTCAGGCACTAAAAATAGGTTGGTTGATTCGTGCACTGGCCCCAGATGGGGGTTGCCAGGTGGATCCTGGTCAGGGCACATGTGGAAGTCTGTCTTGCTATATCTCCCCTCCTCTCACTTTAAAAAAAAAAAAAAAAAGGCTCCTGAAAGGTTTCTCTACTTCTGTACTTGGCCTCCTACAGCTTTTTATAACAGCTAGCAAGAGTGATCCTATGAAAAGAAGCAAATCATGTTACTTTTCTGCTCATAACCTTTAGTGTTCCCCATTTCACTTAGAGTTCATTCCCAAGTTCTTAGGCCTGCAAGGACCTGTGTGATCCTGTTTTCCTCCCCCCGTTTTTTCTCTGACCTCCTGCTACTCTTAGGATTTGCCCACTGCCTGTTTTCTTTGCATGGAGCAGCCAGGCCTACTCTGACCAATCAGCTACCACCATCACCACCGACCCCTAACACATACACTCCTGACAATGCTTGATATATAGAAGTTCGTCAATAAATATTTTGCTGAGTGCCTCAATGAATGTAGGCTCTTGTGAGGTTTCTTTTTTTTTCTTTTTCTTTTTTTTTTTTTTTTTTGTGAGAGAGAGAGAGAGAGAGATAGGAACAGACAGGAAGGGAGAGAGATGAGAAGCATCAGTTCTTTGTTGTAGCACCTTAGTTCATTGATTTATGTGCCTTGACGGGGGGGAGGGGGAGCTACAGCAGAGCAAGTGACTCCTTGCTCAAGCCAGTGACCTTGGGGTCATATCTGTGATCCCACACTCAAGCCAGCGACCTTGGGGTTTCAAACCTGGGTCCCCTGAGTCCCAGTTTATTTCTCTGTTACATTTTCTGATAAATTATAACCATTCTGAAATCTGATGTAGATACCCCCCCACCCCCCAAAGGCATTTTCTTCCATTGTTTTTGTCATTAATACATTCCAGTTATTGAAATTCTAGTGGCATGGTTTTGATTTTTTTTTTTATGTTCTCATCTTTACTGTAATGTAGTTCTTTTTCTACAATATAGTTTAAATGATTGAGTTAGAAACCTAATGTTGGGAGATCTGTAGTCCATAAACAAAGCGCACTAAATCTTGTTAAGCTCTGAATTTTGGTTCAGGCAACATCAATAAAATGGGAATAGTACTGTTTTGTCACCCTGTTTCTTGTTGAGATGATACTATAATTCCTTCACTTTGTGGAGGGACCTCAGGTTCTAGAGATCTTTTATGTGTTACTCATCTCAGTGCAATAGGTATGAAGCATTTTACAGCTTTAGAATAGATGATTTTCGTATATCCAAAATCGGAATATAGGGAAAATGGTATATTTAAAGTAAAATCTAGTGTTCACAGTTTTTTGGGGGGTTTTTTTTGTATTTTTTTGAAGTTGGAAACGGGGAGGCAGTCAGACAGACTTCCGCATGCGCCCGACCGGGATCCACCTGGCATGCCTACCAGGGGGCGATGCTCTGCCCATCCGGGGCGTCACTCTGTTGCGACCAGAGCCATTCCAGCGCCTGAGGCAGAGGCCATGGAGCCATCCTCAGGGCCTGGGCGAACTTTGCTCTAATGGAGCCTTGGCTGTGGGAGGGGAAGAGAGAGACAGAGAGGAAGGAGAGGGGGAGGGGTGGAGAAGCAGATGGGCGCTTCTCCTGTGTGCCCTGACCAGGAATTGAACCCGGGACTCCCGCACGCCAGGCCAATGCTCTACCACTGAGCCAACAGCCAGGGCCTAATGTTTATGTTTACAATAGGTTATAAAAGCAATTAATATTTTGTTGTACTTTTAAGAGTACTTCTTAGAAAGGCAACAAATAAATTATCATTTTATGATAATCCAGGATATCCTTTATGTTACTTTTTTAATCTCTGTTGCTTACCCCCTTGCTTTTAAACATCATATTTTAGTAGTACATAGTGCCAAACATTGTTGAACTTCAAGATTGTAGTAAAGCAAGCAGAAACAAAGTATCATTTGAATATCAGAGTTCACAAATAGTGAACATTTTCTCAGTCATCAGTGGTTATTAGGATTTGTGCTATTATTCTCTGTGCTACTGCAGCCATGAGAAAGAAGCAGTGTCATTATTTGTCCTTGTATATTGTGGAAGTGATAGTTTCCTAACTTTATAGTTCTTGATTTGATGGTGTAGAACAAACACCTGTTTAAAGGCACTATTAACTAACATATGTCTCTGTATTGTTGATGGCAATGCCTGTGCAGGTGTTGTCTTTTACCATCCCCAACAATATGGAAATCAACCACTTAAAAATGAAGCAACAAAGATGACTTTCTTTTTTTTATTATTATTTGAATGTATTGGGATGACATTGGTTTGCAAAAACAAACAGATTTCAAGTGTACAACTCAACGAAACACCATCTGTATACCACATTGTGTACCCTCTGCCCCAAGCAATGTTTCTTTCCATACCCATTTCCCCCCACCTACCCCGCTCCCCCTTTTTCCTCTGGCTGTTATCACCGTTTGGTCTATGTCTGTGTGTTATGTATATAGACTTTTTTGGCTAATCCCTTCACCTTCTTTCAACCAGTCCTCTCACTCCCCTCCCCACTCTCTGACTGCTGTCCATCTGTTCTGTATGTTCATGCCTCTGTTTCTGTTTTGTTCCTCAGTTTATTGTGAGATCATATGGTACTTGTCTTTCTCTGACTGGCTTATTTCACTTAGCGTAATAATCTTTAGGTCCATCCATGCTGTCAGGAAAGGTAAGATTTCCTTTTTTGTGGCTGCATAGTATTCCATTGTGTAAATGTACCACAGCTTTTTCATCTACTGATGGGTGCTTGGGCTGTTTCCAGATCTTGGTTATTGTAAATAATACTCTAGTGAACATAGGGGTGCATATATTCTTACAAATTAGTGTTTCAAGATTCTAAGGATAAACTTTCAGGAGTGGGATCACTGGGTCAAAAAGCAGTCCCATTTTTTATTTTTTGAGGAAACGCCATACTGTTTTCCTTAGTGGCTGCACCAGTCTACATTTTCATCAACAGTGCACACGGGTTCCCTTTTCTCCACATCCTCACCAGCATTTATTGATTTATTGATAATAGCCATTCTGGTAGGTGTGAGGTAATATCTCATTGTGGTTTTAATTTGCATCTCTCTTATGGTTAGTGATGTTGGGCATTTTTGATCCATATGTCTATTGGCCAAGAGATAGCATTCTTATAGCAACCTCTTCTGAAAAAGTAGTGAAGACAGATGGATGTAGATCTTGGGACTTAAAACAGCTCTTCCTGACTCCATTCAATGTAGTTTTGAACAACATTTAAAAGAATATCAAAGAATTCGTTTGTCTCATCTCATTTTATAGCTTTTTTTTTACCTGGGCAGACAGATTTCTGCCTATCTTGACTTAAAACTACCTTCATGAAACTGGAAACTACCTTCATGAAACTGGAGCTAAGGGCCTCAACTAAGCAGTGATGGCAGCATTGAATAATGAAAAACCTGTTGGTGATGCTTTTCCATCAGGTCTAGGCAATTGTGGGGTTTTAATACACTTGTATTATTTAACGGAGGGAGAAGTTGTAGTCTATAACTCAAATTCTTCCTTGAAGTCATTTTAAGACCAGGTTGCCCTGGCTGGTTGGCTCAGCGGTAGAGTGTCGGCCTGGAGTGTGTATGTCCTGGGTTCAGTTCCTGGTCAGGGCACACAGGAGAAGTGGCCATTTGCTTTTCTACTCCCACTCCTCTCTGTCTTTCTCTCTCTCTCTTTCTCTTTTTCTCTCTCTCTCTTCCCCATAGCCATGGCTAAAATGGTTCAAGCAAGTTGGCCCTGGGCACTGAGGATGGCTCCATGGCCTCACCTCAGGCACTAAAATAGCTCAGTTGAAGAGCAGTGGAGCAGCACCCCAGACAGGCAGAGCATCGCCCTGTAGGGGGCCCGCCGGTGGATCCCAGTTGGAGCACAGGTGCAAGTCTGTCTCTCTGTCTCCCTCCCTTTCACTTAATAATAATAAAAAAAAACTAGGTGTATTTTTGAGTAGCATCTTTGCAAGTGACTACCAAAAACGTGTTCTGCTAGAACATCAGTGGTAAAAGATGTGGGACTTGCCTTAGATTTTCTCTCCATTGCCGACATTATTTATCAACAAAGGTGTCAGAAGGAAGGTAATTTCTTGATATCCTGAGGATGAAAATGTTGGGCTTCTTCTTTCAACAGCGGTTTCTGAGTATGGTCAGTCAGCTGCTGCTTGGGATTACTTAGCCTCTGTAGTTGGCTCTGTAGCTGTAACTACCAGACCAAAGGCTGTTATGTGGGTCTGAGCAAGTAAGAGCCTAAGTAAAAATGCTGGGTTGGGGATTCACTTTTGCTGTTTAGAGGTCAGATTAGAACAGTTCGTGTGTAGTTAATTTGTATTTGAGTTATATGAAGTAGTGATCATTAGTAAATACTGTTAAAGGATAAATAAACTAATTGTGTTGTGTTTAAATCAGGCATTGTATGCTAGTGAACCTTGAAGATACTGGCTTAAATTTTTCATTGAATTGTCATACCCATTGGGTAGAGCAGGCGTAGTCAACCTTTTTATACCTACTGCCCACTTTTGTATCTCTGTTAGTAGTAAAATTTTCTAACCGCCCACCGGTTCCACAGTAATGGTGATTTTTAAAGTAGGGAAGTAACTTTACTTTATAAAATTTATAAAGCAGAGTTACAGCAAGTTAAAGCATTTAATAATAATTACTTACCAAGTATTTATGTCGGATTTTCGCTGTTTGGCAGAATAAATCTTTATAAAACAACTTACTATAGTTAAATCTATCTTTTTATTTATACTTTGGTTGCTCTGCTACTGCCCACCATGAAAGCTGGAACGCCCCCTAGTGGGCCGTAGGGACCAGGTTGACGTTGTTGGCTTCAGGCCTCTTCCTAGAAGATAACTAAATCTGTTGGTTTCAGGAAATCATTCTTCAATTTGCCACTCCTGCTTTAGGGTTTAGTGTTGGAGCATAAGGTTTATAGTGTCCCTCCCTTTGGAAATGTATGTTTTGAAACTGATGAATAGAGTAAGAACTGTTTTTCGTTTGTTTTTGTGTGAGTGGGTGGGAGAGGGACAGACAGAACAGGAAAAAGAGGAGAAACATCAGTTCTTTGTTGCGGTTCCTTAGTTGTTCATTGATTGCTTTCTCATATGTGCCTTGACCAGGGGGCTCCAGCTGGGCCCTTTCTTAAGCCAGAGACCTTGGGCTTCAAGCCAGTGACCATGGGGTCATGTCTATGATCCAGTGCTCAAGCCAGCAACCCCATGATAAAGCTGATGAACCTGTGCTCAAGCCGGTTGAGCTCACGCTCAAGCCAGTGACCTCAGGGTTTCAAAACTGGGTCCTCTGTCCCAGGTTGACGCTCTATCTACTATGCCACCGCCTGATCAGGCAAGAATTGTTAAGAAAGAAGATTCTATTTGTTGTGTTGATGTTTGGGGAATTAAATATGGTTAGTAAAGGAAAGGTCATTTGTGGGGATTAGTTTTAACCATATTTAATAATAAAGTAGAATATGATATTGAGAAATTAAACTCTTGTTAAAATGACTAGAGTTTGTTAATGGAAGAAGTAGAGCTGGCTATGGAAAAAAGTAGTATTGTCCTGTTGTATAGTAATTTTTTTTTCCAGAGACAGAGAGTCAGAGAGAGGGATAGTTAGGGACAGACAGACAGGAACGGAGAGAGATGAGAAGCATCAATCATTAGTTTTTCGTTGTGACACCTTAGTTGTTCATTGATTGCTTTCTCATATGTGCCTTGACCGTGGGGCTACAGCAGACCGAGGAACCCCTTGCTCGAGCCAGCGACCTTGGGTCCAAGTTGGTGAGCCCGCGCTCAAGCTGGCGACCTCGGGGTCTCGAACCTGGGCCCTCCACATCCCAGTCCGATGCTCTATCCACTGTGCCACTGCCTGGTCAGGCCTGTTGTATAATAATTTAATTCACGAGTTCCACAGAGACACCAAGGCAAGTTACAGAAGAAATTGTAAAAGGAGTTTTATTATTAAGCTAGTGACATGCACAGTGCTTCATCAAACCCAAATCATGCAGTCCAGAATAGAGCTCTGAGGCTGGTTTTATAGACATAATCACATACTGGTTGGGGGGATAAGGAGGGGGTGCATGGTACAAAAGTCATTTACTAACAAGCTTATTGAGTTTTTTGCTGTCTTGTTACGTTTATCTATAGCAGGTATCGGGAACCTTTTTGGCTGAGAGAGCCATGAATGCTACATATTTTAAAATGTAATTCCGTGAGAGCCATACAACGATAATGCATACGTTACGCATTATCCAATAAAAATTTGGTGTTGTCCCGGAGGACAGCTGTGATTGGCTCCAGCCACCCGCAACCATGAACATAAGTGGTAGGAAATGAATGGATTGGAATACACGAGAATGTTTTATATTTTTAACATTATTATTTTTATTAAAGACTTATCTGTGAGCCAGCTGCAGCCATCAAAAGAGCCACATCTGGCTCGCGAGCCATAGGTTTGCCGACGCCTGATCTATAGGATCTATCAAAAGGAAAAAACATTCCTACATACTAAGACCGTAAGATAACACAGCAGTGATGAATGTTTTACATACCTGACAAAGACATTCCCAGACCTTCTAGGATTTATAACCTATCCCTGTTGCCACAACAGAGGGAAATGTTTAGTTCAGGATAAGGAGAGAAGCTAAATGAAGTTACTGTTGCTAAGAGTGTTGGGGTTAGCTTATTAAGAAGTCTAAAGCTAGTCCCCAGCTTGCTAAGTTTACAAGTTTTGCACATACAAAGAACTTCAAAATGATGATTATTAGAAAGCATATAAAATGTTACAGAATACAGGTTTTTCATGCAAGGGGCTTGTGATCCCTTTGTCTAGAGCAGTGGTTCTCAAACATTTTGAAGTCGGTGTGCATTTAAAATCCTACAAATAATTGTAGGCGCACTATATACAAATTTCTGAGAAATATGTTATAATAATTAAGTCAAATATTAAAGAAAAATATAAAGTCCAGCCGTGCTTTTATGGTAATTAAATTAAATAAATATGACAAATTAAATTTATTCTGACATTAAACATTTTGTTACATTTTTTTAGTTATGCTTTTTAGAATTCGTAAAAAAGATTAAAAATGACAAAAAAGTTATCTTTTTATATATCATATATGTATAGATACATTCTTAGTAAGATTTAGTAAATTTGGCATGTCCTGGCACAAATGTGTTAAGTTTTTTCATTCTTGTGTTTATGAGAAACATGAGCCTGATGTGTCCTAGCAATTTCTTCAATGTTTGGGCATCTATTTGAAAGGCAAACTCTCATTTCCTCATCAATACATTGAAGAATTCCTCTCTTTTTACTCTTAATTGTGTTGAGTGCAGAAAACCCCCACCATACATATCATCTTAACTTGACACCAAAGGATAGAAGAAACTTGCCTCCAGTCTTTTCAGGGGACAGTGGGGGTAGTGTAAACAATCCAGCACCACAGCCTAATAGCCTTTTGCAATCAGGCAAGTGAGGTGGGGGGGTTGGGCAGACTGTTAGTTTACAACCAATTCCCTACACTTCTGTCCCCCAAAAATCTAAACTCCAAAAACCCTGTTGGTTTTTTGGTCCCCAACAGGCATATATTTCTCTGGAATACCATAGGGCGCACCAGTGCGCTCTGGTGCACACTTTGAGAACCACTGGTCTAGAGGTATATGTCACTCTCATAACTCCAGGATGGGAGGAAGAGTCAGGATTAGTATAGGAATTTTTAATTAAGGTAGGTAAACATTGTTTCCTAAAGGCTTTTAAGAAAGGAGAAGAGGAAGGGGTTTTCAGATAGGTTCTATCTTCTTTGCTGTGTCTAGCAAGTGGTGTCAGTCCTTCCAGAGAACTATAGGAAATAGTTCAACTCTGACTAGCTGATTTTTGCCCCTGCAACCTCTTCTTGTTTTTTCTTCCTCAGAAAGGAGGGGTAAGGGAGCCTGACTCTTCCTTTAAAAAAATTGTTAACATGCCTGACCAGGCGGTGGCGCAGTGGATACAACGTTGGACTGGGATGCGGAGGACCCAGGTTTGAGACCCTGATGTCACCAGCTTGAGCGCGGGCTCATCTGGTTTGAGCAAAGTTCACCAGCTTGGACCCAAGGTCGCTGGTTCGAGCAAGGGGTTACTCGGTCTGCCGTAGCCCCATGGTCAAGGCACATATGATAAAGCAATCAGTGAACAACTAAGGTGTCGCAAGGAAAAACTGATGATTGATGCTTCTCATCTCTCTCCGTGCCTGTCCCTATCTATCTCTCTCTCTGTTTCTAAAAAATAATTTTTTTTTGTTAACAATTTTGCAGTTCCTTGGCACCTTATCCCAGTCTAGCAGGTAGTTAAAACATCCAGTTATTAGCAGGCCCTTCAAGAAGCTTGCCTTTCATAGGTTGTGAGTAGCATAATGTGTCATAGCAAATGTATACCATAATTTTAGGAATGAGGTGGCTGTGATGACAAGGCCAGCAAGTAAAAGTTTATAGTAGCAACAAAATATCTGGTAAAAAACTAGAACTACAGATGGGTTACGCCGTGTTTCTTAACTGTTTTTTTATTATCATCCCCCACAGGAGCCTTTTTAGACATTTTTTTCTTAGTCATTTCTCCCCATGAATTGTTAATACCATAGATTACACTGTTTATGTAGTGTATCTATATCTCCACTTTATACATTAAAAGATTTTTTTTTTCTTTACCTCCTAAATACTAATTTTCATCAATAGAGGAGCAATGTCACAGCCATTGAGAATGTGTGTGGATTAGAGTGATGGTAGCTAAAACTAAACTAGAACTCAGAGGAAGTAGTAACTAGAGTAGTAACTACTAATTTCAAAGATTACCTGAAGTTTGGATGTAAGAAAAGAGGTGAGTAAATGGACCTTTCATTAGCCAAGACCAGAGTTGAATGAGAGAACAGAACAAAAGCAGAGTAGGAAAGGCCATCACTGTGCTTAGACTCAGACTAGGAAGAGGGACAGCTAAAAGCTTAAAAACGCCTGGTCCTTCAAAGGGATCTGGAAGACAGCAAGTTGTTTTGCTGAGAAAGGTTAGTACTTTTGAAGGGTGAGGAATCAGACACATTATTAAAGGGGACTGGATTCTTGTTCCAAAGGAGAGAACGAAGAGCGGAAGACCTCATCTGATGGTTTCAATCTGCCCTGAAGATGTTCTGAGGAGTTTTTGCCTTCGTGGAAAGATCGTAAAAGAGGGTGTAGGGAGTTAAGAAAAGGATTGAAGTTTTTGGTCATGGCAGGTGTGAGGCATTTCGAGTTAGAAGTCCTGATGCTCTGACAGAATGTGAGAGAGGCCACCATGGGAGGTAGTCTGCATAAAAGGACCATCAGAGATGGGCAAGGAGTCTGGGCTGCTGGAAGCAGGAGTGACAGAGAGATTGAATGTGCCAGAACAAATGAGTGGAGACATGAATTGGTGAAGGTTGCTAGTCATTCTGGTGTCTATGAGAGGATGTGAATAAAGAGGTAGTCAGAGGGGGGGAAAAACTGGGCCCTGGCTGGTTGGCTCAATGGATAGTGTGTTGCCCGGCATATAGACATCCCAGGTCCCCGATCCCCGGTCAGGGCACACAGAAGAAGTGACCTTCCCCTACCCTCCCTTTCTCCCTTCTCTCTCTCTATCCTTCACAAAGCCAGTGATTTAACTGGTTTGAGCATCGGCACCAGGTGCTGAGAGTAGCTCGGGTGACTCAAGCATTGGCCCCAGATCGGGGGTTGCCGAGTGAATCCTGGTCAGGGAGCATGTGGGAGTCTGTCTCAATATGTCCCCTCCTCTCACTTTAAAAATAAAAAGGAGGCCTGACCTGTGATGGCGCAGTGGATCAAGCGTCAACCTGGAACGCTGAGGTCACCGGTTCAAAACCCTGGGCTTGCCTGGTTAGGGCACATGTGGGAGTGATGCTTCCTGCTCCTCCCCCCTTCTCTCTCTCTCTCTCTCTCTCTCTGTCTCCTCTAAAATGAATAAATAAAAATAATTTAAAAAATAAAAAGGAAAATTGAGGGGTGTGCGCCCAGAGGCGATGCACAAGCTGGTAAATTCATGAGAACACTCTGGATAAGTTAGGTATTAAGAAGCCAGGAGTGTCAAACAAGACCTGTTTTCACAGTGGAAATGTGGTTGGCCTCTAGTTTTACAACTGAGCTCCAAAGCACCACTTGTCTTGTCTGAGTTACTGCTTTTGTTTCTGAGAAATATGAAATAAGCTGAAATACTTAGGTGAATTCTGAAAAGTATATACTATATGCATTTGTATGTTAATAATCAACCAAGCCTGACTAGGTGGTGGCACAGTGGATAGAGCGTTGGACTGGGATGCAGAGGACCCAGGTTCGAGACCCCGAGGTTGCCAGCTTGAGCGCAGGCTCATCTGGTTTGAGCAAAAAGCCCACCAGTTTGAACCCAAGGTTGCTGGCTCGAGCAAGGGGTTACTCGGTCTGCTGAAGGCCCATGGTCAAGGCATATATGAGAAAGCAATCAGTGAACAACTAAGGTATTGCAACACGCAATGAAAAACTAAATGATTGATGCTTATCATCTCTCTCTGTTCCTGTCTGTCTGTCCCTATCTATCCCTCTCTCTGATTCACTCTCTGTCTCTGTAAAAAAAAATCAACCAAAAGTATGAACTGCCTCTGTATATGAACACTGTAGTAGGATGGACGCTGTCTGCTTCTCAGCGGGAGGTTTCTGGGGGAAAGAGAGAGCCCTTACAGGCAGACCTGGAGAACACGGAGTCTGCTGTAGGGCTCTTCTTTGTGTCCAAGTAGTGTTCTTTGGACAGGTGGATGAAAGATGCTTCTAAAGAAAACCTGCCATGTGAGACTGTCTGGACTGATTTTCACTTGCAAGAAGATGAAAATCTAAGTCAGAAATAAACAATTCTTCTGTGATGGAAACAAGAGAAAGAAAAAAATCAAAACTTTAGACAAAACCTTTGGAAACCTATGACACCTGAGAACACCAAAGTCTCCCAGTGTCATTTACAAAGGCCCAGAAAAGCACACAGGGTAACCCGGGTGTGCACCAGCTTCTGGTTAGAAAAGACACTGGTTAGAAAAGGTCAGTTAGAAGAGAACAGAAAAGAATCAGAATAAACAGCAGTTTATCAGCTGTTAAGTGTTTTGGATGTCATTCTCTTGTGCTCATCTGTTCTGGTCAAGATTAAAGGAGTGAAACCCTGCAGAAGCAAAGTTTTAGTAACGTATTAGTTTAGGGAAACTCTTCCCATTCTCGGTCCTCTCACGGGCCTCCACAGTGTGTTCCGCTCCTTCACTCACCAGTAAAGCCTGAGAATGACGTGGCCTAAACCAAATGCTTTTCCTTGGAATAAATGTGTTGTTCCATTTGTTGGAGATTTAGGAACTGGAATCTGTAGGAGATTTAGAAATTGTAATCTGTAGGGACATAGCCTGTACTTCATTGATAAAATAGCTAATTGTTGGGGCAATAAGTTGAGAAAATAGGTACATCTACAACAACTTTGAGGTCCAATAAAATATGAATTAGTAGCCTGATCAGGTGGTGGCACTGTGGCTAGAGCATCGGACTGGGATGCGGAGGACCCAGGTTCGAAACCCCAAGGTTGCCAGTTTGAGCGCGAGCTTATCTGGTTTGAGCAAAGCTCACCAGCTTGAGCCCAAGGTCGCTGGCTCAAGCAAGGGGTCACTCAGTCTGCTGTATCCCCCCCCCCCCCCCCCCCCGTCAAAGCACATATGAGAAATCAATGAATGAACAACTAAGGAGACTAACGAGCTGCAACAAAGAATTGATGCTTCTCATCTCTCTCCCTGTCTGTCCCTATCTGTCCCTCTTTCTTGACTGTCTCTCCCACAAGAAAAAATATATATGAACTAGTAATCTCTTGAAGGAAAAATTATTTCTGAATCAACTCAGATTTTAATGTTATTTTTGATGAAATTTTAACATTTAATATAATTTTTCTTTCCTCCCACTTTGAAAGTCAGCTCATACTTGTCCTATTTTTGAAGATTCCTGTGGAAAAAAACAAAGAGCTTGGGAAATAAGTGTTTTCACCTCCCTCCTGTAGGTCCCAGTCGGGACGGCACCATCAGTGAGGATACCATCCGAGCTTCCCTCATCTCCGCGGTCAGTGACAAACTGAGATGGCGGATGAAGGAGGAAATGGATCGCGCCCAGGCCGAGCTCAATGCCTTGAAACGGACAGAGGAGGACCTGAAAAAAGGTCACCAGAAACTGGAGGAAATGGTTACCCGTTTAGACCAAGAAGTAGTAAGTAACTCATTGAATAGGTGCAATATTTAGATTAAATTGTAGGCAGGGCAGAGTTCCATGTTACCTTGTTGCACTGGACATTGTGGGGTATGGTCAGAGTTCAAAAAGTTATCCGTCTTTAAGGATTTGAATATAGCTTGTTTATAATGGAGCCTGTGTTTGATCTTTGGAAGGTGGATGGTATTTAGAGCATTTTTGCTTGCCACCTTCACCCTGGGGAGATGATGGCAAAGGAGACTGTTTTTTGAGTGCTTGATTTTGCCAGTTACCAGGAAATAAGAATGTTAGAGAGCTCTTAGCCATGGTAAAGATCTGCAGAGCCTGGGTGCAGACTTCAGGGTCAGTTCTATTTATTATTTCCAAGTTATTTGAGCTATACTTAGAATAACCCAAAGTTGTGTGGGTGACTTCAGAGCTGCGTATCAGTGTCAGTGTTTACAGCCTTTAGCTCCTAAGCTTCCTCACATTCTGCCAGGCTGCGGTGCCTGAACAGGCAGTTTAAGTCAGCCCTGTGACTTCCGCGATGAAGCAGGGGCGCTAGCATAATCTGAGCGCCAGCTTCATTCTCCTTTCATTCCCGGGAGGGAGGACTTATTAGAATAAATGTGTTTTTGATGAAAGGGTTAAGAGTTATTGAATGAGGGCTTTGGGGAAAGCATTTTATTATGTGCACATTAGTCTTACAAATGGTTCAAGTGTAAAGTGAGCTTCCCAGCAGCCAAGTATTTTAGAAAATTCAGGAAACTGCCACCAGTACACTTCAGAGCCTGCATCTACCGCCCATGATATCTTGTGACTAGTGTTCGAGTGTTTAGGGTTCTCTGCGTTGAACCCTCTGTACTCTGGGGAGGAGTTACCCATTGTGGCAGATGCCCACTGGTTTGAAAGGATCTCTTTTGTAAGATTTTTCATGTAAGGAACTTTCAGCTGGCAAGTTCTTGTCTGATGGTTTAGTTTACAATATAATTTGTCAGTGTGACAAGAAGCTTCACACTGACACTGAAGTGATCGCCTTAAGTATTTCCAACGTTATCCTGTTTTCATTTAGCATCAAGATCCCACCTTTTCCTCTACCTTTGACCACTGTGCTGTTTGAAACAGTCATCCATTAGTTGTGTAAATATTGCTTTTTTATTAGCAAATCCGTTCCTGTGGAGTTATAGATATCTGAAAGCAGATAATTATATACAGTTACTATAAAGTCATCATGCTTGGACTGTTCTGTTTTCAGGCCGAGGTTGATAAAAACATAGAACTTTTGAGAAAGAAGGATGAAGAACTCAGCTCTGCTCTGGAGAAAATGGAAAATCAGTCTGAAAACAATGATATTGATGAAGTTATCATTCCCACAGCCCCACTATATAAACAGATCCTAAATCTGTATGCAGAGGAAAATGCTATTGAAGACACTATCTTTTACCTGGGAGAAGCCTTGAGGCGGGGAGTAATAGACCTGGATGTCTTCCTAAAGGTATGTCTTCCTCACTCTGCTTTCCGGGACTTTGGAACGTTATTATTAGAGTCACTGATGTTGAAAACCACAAACCAAGAGGGTTTCTCTGTAGGGTAGGGTTAAAATTCCTCATCCTCCCAAAAGAGAGTGCACGATATGGCTGTGAGTAGTGTCCTCTCATCTGCGGAGGGCTGAGGACCTGTCTAGTAAGGGAAGACAGGCGGGCTAGTGGCTGCTGTCACCCCCTGCCCCCGCCCAGGCAGCACCAAGCTGATGTAACTCTTCCATCTTACTACTGTGCCTGGGTGGGTTAGGAGGAACAATCAGATTTCCATTGGTTATTTCAGGTCACTCACCTAAATTGAGATCACCGACTACCCCCCCCCCCCAATTGTTTTTCTGATAATTTTCTTAGAGTTAAATAATTTTAGACCTGTTTTTCTAAATCAGACAGCCCTGCAAAGGTTTGGGTTGCCCTGCTGGTGCTAAAGCCCTTCTGAATGAATGCTATTGTAACAGACATGAAGAAAAGATCCTGTGAGCCAAATTTGGCTACTGCTCTCTGTGGCTTTAGGAGTAACAGTCCCTACCCTTTGGACATTCGATCCAGCTGCTGTTGGTGCTCCGGTGTACATGCAAGGACAGCCGGGCCATTTGCTTTCTCGCCCCCTCACTGGGAGGGAGGAACCAAACCACTCTGAGAGACCTGTGCAAGCACACGAATGGCTGGGTATAAAGAGACCAAAGGGGACTCCCTTTCTGTACACTGTCCCCTGCTCACGGGGCATGGCCTAGGGACAGATGCACATGGAGAGGAGGGATATGCTGTTTGCTAATCACTGGACAGAGCTGGCCTTGTGCTGCTCATCTCTGCCCCGCCTAGCCAAGAGAGGACAAAAGTCTTAGTTATCAAATTTTTATTTTTTTTAACTTTAGTTAGGATCACAGCACAAGTTTCCCTGGCATCTTGAGAGTCTCAAGATGTAGCTCAAACTCCTGAGCCTGACCCTGCAATATGGTGCTTTTCTTGTGAAGTAAATCTTAATAAGGTCTCAGACAAGCGCTTTCCTTAACACAACCTACCAGCGTGAATGTATGGAGTTTAAAAGCCACAGGTAATGAAGTAGTGGTTTCAAAGGACAATTGATACATTGAGTTTAGAATTCTTAGATTCCTATCTCAGTTACAAACTGTCTGATTCATTTCATGTCTAGGCCAGAGCCATTCTAAACTGTTGAAACTTTTTCCCCTCCCAGCATGTACGTCTTCTGTCCCGTAAACAGTTCCAGCTGAGGGCACTAATGCAAAAAGCAAGAAAGACTGCTGGTCTCAGTGACCTCTACTGACTTCGGGTGTCAGCCGGAGAGTGAGCTCTTCTTAAAGTATCCTTCTCTTCCTTTCTCTGCTCAGTAGGTGCCCAGAATAAGTTATTGCAGTTTATCATTCAAGTGTAAAATATTTTGAATCAATAATATATTTTCTGTTTTCTTTTGGTAAAGACTGGCTTTTATTAATGCACTTTCTATCCTCTGTAAACTTTTTGTGCTGGATGTTGGGACTGACTATGCTAAATAAAATTTGTTGCATAACTGTTCTCTTCCTTATTGAACACCTTTAGGAAAAATCCATGGAACCTTAATAAGAAGCCTGGCTTCTTATTTAGCAAGCAAAGCATAATATCCCACGTAGGTTGAAATTTAGTTTTACTTATTCTGTAGCATATAAAGTGAGTTCTGTTTAATATGGAATATATACATAGAAAACTCAATTTTGAAATAACTGAAATTGAGGGATTTGAGTGACTTTTTCTGTGAAAGGTCCTGGGATACCCTCCTACCAGTCTCCACCTAGATTTGTTTCCTTTATAGGCCTGACTGAACCATGACTGTTTTCATCAAGAAGAAAGTGGCAAGTGGCCGAGCTATATGTCTAAGAACTTCTGTTAACTAGGCAGGGTGGTCTGGCCACAACTAAGGAGGAAGGTACA